>NW_022170819.1:25261945-25812775 GCF_008802855.1 Photinus pyralis | reverse complement strand
GGGAGAAAAGGACGACGAAAGGCCGATCGAGTACAAAAGTCGCCTACTCACCGCGGCGGAAAAGAACTAGAGGCTTAGACGTGGTCTGGGCCCTCACCAGCTTCCGCGGGTACGCGAAGGACAGGCCTATAGTGCTATCGACAGACCACCAACCCCTGAAGTGGTTTTTAACACTAAAGTCGTCCACATTTAGGCTGGCTCAATGGGCGCTTGCCATACAGGCTCACGACATGACATACCAGGTCGCCAGTGATGTCTACCCAGGAAAGGGGTCAAATTTTCCACGAACACCACGACTCGCCCACCGCAGGTCACTATGGTGTAGTGTAGAGCAAACGCTACAATGGATCGCAACTTCGATACTACTGGTTGGGGATCCGCAAGCAGATCTCCGAATATATCAAAAATTGTGTTGACTGCCAAAGGTTGAGAGCATATAATCAAAAATAATCCGGGTTACGCCAGACGATTCGAAGCACTGGCCGTCGACCTATTCGTCGTACGGACCATGAACGATGGATCCTAGTAGCCGAAGACATTGGTAAAAGCCGACAGTCAATCCTGCGGCAAAACGCTAATCCCAGAAATTTTCCTCTGGACGGAGAAGAATAAATTATAAGCTACAATGGCACCCAATTGATCAGCAACACGATGCAGCACGTAATGTATTGGCTGGGGATCGCCCAATCCCTCACTCCCGTTTACAGCCCACAATCAAACCCAGTGGATCTAAAAACTCAACTGGCCATCCTGGTAAAAGGAGACCATTCGAATTGGCTCGCTAAACTACTACCCAATCGTTTCGCAATGGACACCACGGCCTGCCAGACCACGGGATTCACACCCGCCTATCTGTCCATGGCGATGAGGCGCGAACGACAGATACCCTCAGAAGAAACGCAAACCAAAGAAAAGGAGATTGCGGATCGCAAACGACGGGAAGCACCAGGGGACGTAATCTGGGTAAGTACCCCGTAATCAATCAGACAAAAAGCATCAGCTCAAAACGGGAAGGACCTTCCTCCCACGACCTACGCAGTCGAGGACAAAGACACACCAGGGACGGCGCCAGGAGCATACCGTACTACAGTCCTAACCCCATACAATGAACCCATGTCCAGTAGGGGGAGATTTTAAAGTACCCTTTCACGTCTGCACAACAACCACACACATAACACCGAACACGTGCAATCAATGGCACGAAAACTGACCTACCCTGTCAGAGCGTTTTCCACAAACGTAATGCTAGCATTATGTTGAAATCTACGAGGCAAATGGAGCAGTACTCTTCCGTCTCAGCATTCTAAGTCCGTTCTTCCGTTCCCATCCTTACATTCCCGTTCTCTGGCTGAAGAGGGTCGGGAAACCCTGAGCAGCCCGTCTCCCAATATCCCTTGGGATGTCGGAGGAATGAAGCATGTTGGCCTATACATACAACTTACGGCGATGCACACATTTTTGAGAGTTGGCAAACACGCAATTTTTTAGGAGGGGAAAGCTGTTTGCGCCATCTGGAGAGCACGAACGTTGGTTACGTTTAGCATCTTGTCTTTAATGGCGGTCATGAAAGCATCGCTCGTGATAGTTGGTTGTTATTTTTGTGTTATTTAATGTAGGTAATCATCTTTGTATTTCTTTATATCGTATTTGTGTTTTGTGTGCCACATTTTATATTTTTTGTGTGTTTGAATCTTTGTTTTGGGTTTTGGTTTAACCGCAATGCAGAATCACATATGTGATACCGTTATGCTATTGTTTGTAATTGTTTACGTTTTTGGTGTACTGCTTGCTTAATTTATGTTTATTGATGTTGATTACTTGGTCTTGCCTCTGAAGTAACATTCATATAAGTTTTGATCAGTTTATTTTAATATGTGGAAATTACCGATTCGTTTGATGTATGTATTGACTTGTTGTTAGTTAATAACAATTGTCTCCGTGAATGAAGCAGTCACGGGGGTAGAAAAAGCTGTAATCGAATGAGTTACGTACGACACCTGATTCCGTGATTGTGTTCAACTTTCAACTGTAGGCTCGAAACACCGAACGAGGAGCTAAAAACATCAAAATAAATAAACGTTTTAGAAGGGCCGCTGGTTCGAATCTGGGTTATCTATCTTGAGGGAAAAATTACATTAATCAAGAACTCGTCGGTTTAGCATCTATGTGCGATAACTGAGTTGCGATTCGCGAATTTCCACATACTTTTTGCCGATAGATAAATTTGCCTACAAGGCCATGTAATTTTCCAGCTTGCTCCTAACAAAAGGAGTTTATTGCACCAAAGATGAGTCACACCCTGTAACCTTCACCCTTTCTCAGAATTTAGGTACCTGCTTACCTGACTCATTGTTTCCAAAATTGGTTTTTAACCTGGAGTGTAACCAAAATTGTGTATATGCATTTACTATCTTTGTTAACCACTGCTTAAACTTGATAATTTTTACAAATTATTTTGTTAACTAACTTTTGGGGTGTACCTTTTATCAAACTGCAAGGTTTTTCTCCGTCATACTCTTTTTACCCTTGGCAGTTACTTTTGCGAGAGTACGACAGATGTTTTATGACGTGCCACTTTTCAAATTTAAGCGGGATCTTGTATAGTTTTGGAAAGAATCGTCATTCGGGTGATCACTCTTAAACGCTGCCGGGTTGACTTTATTTCCGTGTTCGCGTGTTGTGGAGTTAGCGTAGAACCTGGGGGGTTAAGTACACTACAGTAGGTAAGGGTTCAGGGTTCCGTCTCTAAGCTTCATCATCGCTGCGTACTTTTCGGTGTCGGTTGTTATCTGTGAGCAGTACCCACCATCCCTGCGATTACAGACTCTCATTCTTGTTTTATTAATTACTAGTGGTACATATACCATCATTGTCCCAATATAAACAACCCTTAACTGCAAAACTGCGTTACGGGACTCTAAACACATGTAAATTTTAATGGAACGAAGAGTAGATCTCCGTTTTCGATTTTTAATTCGACGCAAATTCAAAAAAACGCATTTGCATACGAAATAGTACGATGCTATATTTGCATAGCTACAAGATGCCATCACCCAAACGGCCCCTTTCTCTTTAACAGTTAGATTTTCACAAATTCTAGATACGTAATGCTGCTACCGATCAAGAGTAATAATTACACCACATCCATTCATAGCATTGATTCTTATAATTTCACAATAATATAAACTAGGTTGCACCACCCGAGGCTATAACGGCGTAGATACACAACCACTCGACCCATAACAGGTTTAACACACCTACAAACTAACCGCCCATGCTTTTTTCTCTAACGTTGTAATTATTGCCGAAACCCTTCCCCTTGGGATCTAACAGGCGAAGACGTGACCCAGTTGTCCACAAAAACACAAAAAAAAGGGAGACGATTCTCTGTGTGTTACTTAATTCAGCAGAAAATGTCAACTTATTCCGGTATCGCCCTCATCGCTTGTCATATTAGAGGAGTTGAGCGTATTTTCGACGTCGGAACTTTCACCGTGCACAACGACGTAAGGAAACTTTTTGTAACACGGCGAGCACAAAAACAATGCCGTCTACGAGTGCGCACGATAATTAAATTAGAAATTAATTTCAATTTGAAGTTTGTCGTCGAGCATAATAGATAGTAAGTAAGGGGATAACGTAAATTTCCAAGTTCCAACAATGTCGGAGGGAAGTTTCGGGACCGAAAACCTTAACTGGTGTGGAAGGTAAAGTTCCGTCCCAATAAATGAACAATATGCACTGCGGATAATGTAATTATATTTATCCGGAAGGAAGATTTGGGTTGCAGTAGCGTGCGGAAGTGCTGTGGATTGTATATAAAGGACGTTGTTATGCGGAGATAATAAAGAGAAGACCTCCGAGTAGATGACGTTCATTGTTATCAGCTTTGCGACAGACTTGCAAATCCGCCTTGTTATATTTTTCGCCCGTTTTCGTAGTGCCTAAAAGAAACGAGGAGGAAAATGTTGTGTTTTTCAATCGATTCATTTGCATGCAGTCATCTTTCGTTTGTCTAGCATGAAACGAAAGGCCCAATGAAATTACATTACAAACTTTTCTTTACCGTGGAGGTTCCCACGGCTTCTGGATGTTTGTGACAAAAATTATTTATTGCTTTTTTGAGCGGAAGAACTATTTTTCATTTTCTACAGTCCTCATCGTCATAATCCATAATTTAAATTTTAATCAATCAATTTCAACCTTCCTTTCAGCCTCTACAGTCAATGTCATGTTCATTAAAATATCTAGTATTCAAATACGTGGCACGTTCCATTTTACTAGATGAAATAACAATGGAAAAATACGCAATATCTGCGTTACACGCTTACGCACATTAACCTTAAGTTTATAAATAATTAACTCAATTAGAAGACTTACTTCTGATTAGTAAACTTCGAGGTAAACTTACAATGAAAAACTTCTAACCTAGTGATATCTTTTAAACGTTTCACACACTTACAAAATGATTGGATCGAGTCTTTCAATAATGTTTCTATGTATGACTTTACTAAACTTCAAAATTTTAGTTGTCAAAGGACGCGGTCCGTATCGAATACAAATACAACAAGTTAAAAAGTAATCGTAAACGATTTACATAAAGCGCATTTCCACTTGCATTCATTTCCCATTTGTAAGATGCAACTTCTGTTAAAATCGTAAAAATCCGGCAACAAATATGAAAGATAGCGTTGCACATGGGCAATCCATTGTTGACGTGCTACTTCAATTTCAGTTTATGAGAAGAATTTCATTTCAATGCTTTTCTAAATAACAAAGTTGGAACTGCGCATGCGCAAACCTAAATTTTAAAACTAATTTACTATAACTAACTAATAAACTAAGATTTTCCTTTGTTCCAAGCGCCTAAGTATCAAATTTCACTTAAATAGTTCCATAGATAAAAAAGTTGGCACGGCGCATGCGGAAAATAAAATTTTGAAACTGGCGCTAGATTTTCCTTTATTCCAAGTGCCTAGTATCACATTTCATTTAAATTCTTCCATAAATAAAAAAGTTGGCACTGCGCATGCGCAAAACCAAATTTTGAAATTGGCGTTTGATTTTCCTTTATCCCAAGTGCCTATGGATAAATTTCGTTTAAATTCTTCCATAAATAAAAAAGTTGGCACTGCGCATGCGCAAAACCAAATTTTGAAATTGGCGTTTGATTTTCCTTTATCCCAAGTGCCTATGTATCAAATTTCATTTTAATTCTTCCATAAATAAAAAAGTTGGCACTGCGCATGCGCAAAACCAAATTTTGAAATTGGCGTTTGATTTTCCTTTATCCCAAGTGCCTATGTATCAAATTTCGTTTAAATTTACCTTACTTTATATGGCGTCTAAATCTACCTCTTGAGCAGTTCAACCTTTGACAACTGGACCACCCTCTACTTATGTCTCGCGGAATGGAACCAAAGCTTGGGACGTCGAGGGGAGGTTCTGGAAGGAACGCTCAACGTTGCTCAATCCATATGACCGAGTTCGTCGCTTAATTGAATAAGTCCCTTTTACAGTAGAAATAATTTCTTGTTGCAAACCGAAAAGTTCTCCTTTGCATCAAAACGGTTACTGGTTTCACGCGCGAATTTTTGTTGGCACCCATTGCTCGTATAATATCGGTTCGCGCTTACGAATTTTACTCTTTAGCAACTCCCGGTGTAAAAATCTCGGGAGTTTCAAAAGTGGCTTTACGCTTATATCCTCTGACTTGAGGCCCATAACGAATTTCTCTCTTATTACACGAAATGGGATAACTCGCTCTACCGTGGCTCGAAACGGAATAATTTTATTTTGCGCTCTCTTGGACCCCCCCCCCCCCACACACACACATCAGAAAAATTGGTCGTATTTTTCTACTGCGTCACTTCTGATGCACGATGATCTTATGATAGTTTCAGGAAGATGAACATTCCATCTTCCCTTTTCCTTGGGGGTATCACCAAAACATGTACTGCCATTACAACTTTTAACATAATTTTTTGAAAAGCGCCATCGAACACAACACCAGGAGCTCGTGGAGTATCGAACACTTCTCGGGACAACCTCCAGACCCCCCGGTTCCGAATTCTTCCCCAAAACATTTGCTCCCCTTACAACTTATGACAATTTTTTTGAAAAGTACCATTGAACATAGCACCAGGAGCTCGTGGAGTATGGAATTCTTTTCGGGAAAACAGGATTCGGTGGTCCTTTATGAGATACTACTACAAGAATCTTTGAGGCCGACTGCGTTGAGTGAGAACGTGGCACCGGGGGATCTGGGGAGTATGGAACACGATGATCTTATATGATAGTTGTAGGAAGATGAACATTCAATCTTCCTTTTTCATTGGGAGGTATTCCATACCCCCCCAGACCGCCCGGTTTCATAGTTTTTATCCTGGGAGTATGCCCCCCAGACGCCCCGGTTTCAACACTTTTCGGGAAAACAGGATTGGATGGTCCTTTATGAGAAACTACTGCAAGAATCCTTATGGTTAAGTGTGTTGAGTGAGAACGTGGCACCGGGGGGTCTGGGGGGTATCCCCAATTCACGATGATCCTATGATCGTTGCGGTAGATGAAAATCCAATCTCCCTTTTTCTCAGAGGGTATTCCCCAACGAGCCCCAAGTTACCACGCAATTAAAAAAAAAATGAGGCATACTGCAACCTTCGTCTTGCAGAAATAACAAGTATCAAATGTGCACAACTCTTTTGCAGATGAAGCGCATTTTTTAACCGGAATAGCTTTTGTTTTGACATCACCAATCACCACTATTTCTTGCAGACGTCTCAATCGCCCTTGTGAGTACCCTCTTCCGACAATCCGTTTTTGAGGTATAGGGGAATATACCCGATCACGATAAAAGGTCGAGGAGGAGGGCTATGTTTAGTAGAAATAAATTCCTTTCGTTGAGACCTTTCATTAGAGTACCATAAAGGATAAAACTAGTTCAACTCCCCCCCACCCCGCGCCTCACCGTACTTTTATAAGAGGACAGAAAGAAGAGCAGTAGTTAGTAGAAAACGGTTCCTTTCGTTGAGACCTTTAATTATACAATGAGAGATAAAATTAATTCCCCCCCCCCCCAAGGCCCCATCGCTCACTGACCTCGAAAAAGAGTTGCACGGGAAAGTTATAGTTTCTACAAACGAATTTATTTTTTAGAATACCATGGAGGGTAGAACATGTGTCACCCTCCCCCTCCCCCATTTTCTAAAGTTCAACTTGGCACCACTAAAGGCATGCGTATACAAAATCTGAGACCAATATGGGTGTCTTATGTAAAAGTTATGCACGTTTTACTTTCAAAAACAGCATCTCAGGAAATAATTCGAGGGGGGGGGGGCGTCTAGCACACCTTTACAAGTAGTTCAAAACGGTAGAAGTGGGTCCGGACGGACGGACAAAACGCAAACAATAGCACATTTTTTTTATTCTTACAAAATGCGCTAAAAAGCGCTTAATTGTTTTGAAAAACATCGATTTCAAAAAAATTTTAAATAACCAAATTTTGAGAATAGCAGGTATCTAATAAAGCCACACACAAAGAATGCGGTTATGACATTTTCTTTGACGACAGAAACGTCCTTTTTTTATTACAAGAGGGAATTTGGCAACGTTTTGCATGCAAGATTTTCCAAACCTTACCCTTCTTTTACACCTTTTAAGTGGCGAATTCGAAATTTTAGAAAAATAAAGTTTCCCCGAAATCTCGGGATGGAGCGATAAGTTGCAAACGAGTGATTAAAATAATCTGAAAACTTCGAGTCAAAAAACCTATATTTTCAGCGCATTTTTTAAGAATTAAAAAAATGTGCTATTGTTTGCGTTTTGTCCGTCCGTCCGTCTGGACCCACTACTTCTAGGGGAATGGTCCTAGAGTACTGGATTTTTTTGCAGTAGGTAGCCTTTACTTTGAAGGTGTGCCAGACGGCCATCAAATTTCGCTGTGTAAAAGGGGCCCCTAAAAGCACCCCCCCCCCCACGAATTATTTCCTGAGATGCTGTTTTTGAAAGTAAAACGTGCATAGCTTTTACATACGACAACCAAGTGGTATCAGATTTTGCATACGCATGTCTTTAGTGGTGCCAAGTTAAACTTTACAAAAAAAAAAGGGGGGAGGGGGTAAACACATGTTTTTACCCTTCATGGTATTCTAACGAAAGGTCTCATCGAAATACATTGGTCTGTACAACTATAACATTCCCGTGCGACTCTTTTTCGAGATCAGTGAGGGGCGAGGGGGGGGGGGGTTAAACATTAATTTGATCTCTCACTGTATTCTAATTAATTAAAGGTCTCAACGAAATGAACCGTTTTCTACCAACTACTGCCCTTCTTTGTGCTCTTATCAAAGTACGGGTGGAGGGGTAGGGGGGGGGGGGGAAACTAGTTTTATACTTCATGGTACTCTAATGAAAGGTCTCAACAAAATGGATTATTTTCTACCAACCATAGCAAGTTATCGTACACACGGACAGACAGACAGACAGCAATACAAAATTATAAACAATCTCGAGGACCGTTGAGAAGGTTTAGAAGATCCCGCCTCCAATTTGTTGCTGGAAAGGAATCAAAACACAAAACATTCACATTGCGTTAACTGATCGAGTCTGAATTATCCTGCAAATGCAATGTGTTGCTGGGAAGGAAGTTGGTACGATACGAAATTTTGAAGCAGGATGGCCTTACCTTTATATGTTATTGGAAAAGAAGTCAGTAACGAAACTTCAAAAACTCATATTTCTGAGAAGAATCCTAGCACCGGACCTAAAATTTGAAACCTGTTGAAGCAGGATAGCAGCATAAGAAGAACTTTTGTACGATCTTGCTTTCAATGTGTTGCCAACTTTCCTGAGCTTATTATATGGGACTTTTAATTAATTTAAGACATTTTTTGACTGTGTAACAAGTCTAACACAGTACTTCTAGCGTTTATTTTTTATTTCCGCATGTAACCCAAATATTACGATTTGAAAAGTTAAGTGGCAGCGTTTTTCATTTCAACTACCGCGGATTTTATTTTAAATGCTTAAATGATTTTATATTTCCATTCCAAATGTCAAAATATTTTCCCTGCGCATAAATCATGTTATTGTTAACTTTTCAGCTTCCATCTAGCTAGAAAACGATGGTACTTTACCGTTGATGTTTGAGAAATGTATGCATTAATGCATGAGAAATATCAAATGTCGGGCAGAATCTCCTCCGTCAAATAAAACAATTTTTTTTAAAGCTCTATATTTCGCGTAGGTCACAGTCACACAGAGGCCGGGGCGATATTTTACTAAATTTGTGATGTTATTATAGTTTTGCAAACCCTTAGGGCTATATGAAATCCGCTACAGCTATCGCGTTTCTGGAACGGCGCCTCGCGCGATTTCAATCATTAACCCAGAATTCGATATTTCTTAGTCAAATATACTTTTACTGTTTATCATAAATTTAACGATCGCTAGAAAACTGATGGAAGTGTTTCGGTGAAAGTTGACTGGCAAAAAAATGCGATATGACGCGAAAATCCATTTTCCAACGTTTACCTTTTATTCTTTCATCGCCTGCGTATATTGCGGAAGGATCTTCAGCCACCTCGACGCTAAAGTATGGCGCACTCCTTAAAGGAACAATCGGATTTGAACTCGATCTTTTATGTGGGGAAAATTAAAATTTTAATTGAAATTATAATTGGAGTACCTTTGGCACGTCTGTTTTTGAGTACTAGATAAATGAAATAAGTACACCATCAATCAACACTCGTTTTCATTTCATAATCGACCATTTATTTTATACTCTGCATCCGGCTATTTCTGTTTTCAACTCTCCAATCTGTTTTCACTTGGCATTAATTAAAAGATCATTTACTATACAGGTACCACGCATGGAAATTTTGCATGTATTTGAAACCGTAATTAATTTTATCTGAGACCGGATGTAAACAACCTATTTATTGTCATCGTCGAAACTATTAAAAGCAACCAGCTGCCAATATAAACGTAACCAACGACTGGATTTTAATTATAAATTAAACATGACATTACTTTCAATTTGCATATGTTGGGTTAGGAGTTAAAATTAGGTTCCACCTTGGGGAGTGATCTATTTGTTAGAAGCAAAGGATTTAATGTTGAATTACCAAACATCAACTTCAAGGTTTTCATGAACAGGATTATTGTAAGGTTTCAACACCAAAACCAGGTATAATTCCGTTCCGTTTCGAACTACTTGCAATTTCTTCTCTAAAAGTGAATATTCTGAGCTAAATTCCGGTGCATCACACCTGACATAATTCTTAGACACGAAATCAAAAATCTGACATGAAAAACCGAGTGAAAAACTATCCGGACCGCACAATGGATTCGGATAAACGCACAATTAATTGACAATAACCCATAAAACAATTAAAACAAAGTCCTTGAAGGAAAGAAAAACTTACAAACCTTGTTTGGACAAATTACTCCGCACGCATGCGGTCGATAAATAAAATAATAAAGCTTAAATTATAGTTTGCCATATTCAAGAGCACTTTAACTCACACACAAACGCTGAACGCTTCTGAACTTGCAAAATCAGAGTGTTGAATTTCATGTTAAATTTTCGGTAGCTATTCGGACGGTAGAAACTTTTAACTTTTAATAAGAAGAGAACCTGTACTACAGCTGCTTGCTTTTTCAACTCTACAAAACCTTTTCCGTAATCGGACACGTGTTAAAATTTGGTTAATTCGCTTTTGCACAAATGGCGAACTGCGTCTTCAACAAAACAAGTCGCTTTTCAACCGTCGCGTAACTCGCAGCGTCGTTTCCTGGTTTTCTGCTCCACTTCTAGCATAAAATAAACTCCTTCCCTACGACACTTTCAGATAACTCGCCAATCACAACGGAACGCGTTCCACACTTCTCCAAATGAAACGCGCATTTAACACATTTTTAAAAGGAAACACATATACGGAAATACAGATTCAAGTAAAACAAACCAATCTTGTGTATATCCGTACATAACCAAACGGATTTACTTAATACATTAAAATACTCTCATATACAAAGTGTCCAGTCATTAGTTTTGGTGTTTAGATCGAAATAACGTCTACCAGACGTTGTTTACAAGCAATGTATTTTTGGTATTTTATCCCAAGCTTCGAGAATCAAAACTTCCGTTATAGCATCAAATTTTATCGGCCGTTCAGATGCTCCGCCGCTTTTGCTTTAGGGGTTCATTGGGAATTGGTGTTGTTGCGTTTGAGATTATGCAACCAGGTCTACGGGAGTTGCAATTGCAATTATGTCGAAATCACAATATTTTTCTCATCACCGTTTAGTACGCCATCTTGCAGTAGGAATTTTGAAAAAACTTTTACAAAAGCGGAAGGGAAAAATCGAATATCCTATCGAAAGACGTACCTACCATCATTCTTGACACGGTTCATGGTTCTCGGAAAGAAATAAAAATATGCAATTTTTGACAGTTTTCATGGTATCTTCCATTCCAAAAAAAACGTTGGCGTTTGAAAAAAATTTTTGTCACTCGATTTTATTTGCGCTTGTGGAATGAGGAAGTTTGTGTCATATTTGAAAAAATTAAAAAAGTTTATCTAATGTTTTTCTCCTTTCATAGATAAGAGTTGCGATATCGCTAAGAAATTAATTAATTTTGTAAGCAGATGTTTGTCGCAGGTGGGCGTTTAGATAGGAGAATTTTATTTATTTTAACTAAAGAATTAGGACGTGCAATCGAAGTTGGGACAAGAGAGGGGAAAGGTGTTAAATAGAAGACATAGCCAGTTACCTTTTGTAGTGTTTTTCTCATCTTTGTTTAGCGCGCTCAAATATAACACCCTGTACATATTCTCGGCTCTGCTGCAAAAGAGCCTGGAGCCGCTGCTCCTACATTTGTTCCGCCTCTTTAGAGCCTCCCTGGTTTTAGTGTATGTCCCCGAAAGGCGGAGAAAGGTAAAAGTTGTGTACCTAGGCGGGGTCGTGTCAAATATGACATGGCGCAGGATTACAGCCTCATCAGCCTATCATCGTTTCTCTAAAAGCGAAAATAAGAGGATCAAGTAATGAAAAGGCAAGACAAAGAAAGATACGGTTATTGACAAGATACGCGGTGGAGCTGTATAGAGGGAGAGCAAGAGGGAGAGTAGGGGAACAAGGAGAATAGATAGGAGTAAATACAGAAGAGGAGTGGAATAATATAACGGGGTGTATTACGTGGAAACCAATAATTTGAAGGGGGGGGAGGGGGGCGATAAAAAAGAAAGGACTAGTCGGATAAAGAGTGTACAAAGGATAAACATAGATTTAGAGAAATGATGGAGAAGAAAGAAGAGCGAAAATAGAGGAGAAAGAGGGGCGAGAACAGAAAAAAGTAAAGAAAAATAGAACAAGGAAAGTATGAGAAATCTAGAAAAACAACGTATGGGGAGGAGGGGGTTTAGAGGAAGGGTGATTGTGCCGAAATTCAAAAAAGGGGAATTACTATAATGATTACAGCGTATGGAATCTATGCAATGATACTGATCTAAAAACTAGAAAGAGAAATGGAAGTGAAGAGGATGTTGCAGGAAACACAAGTGGGTTTCAGAAAGTGGAGGGAAACGATCGGCTGCATATACTGGGTGTCAATTTTTAAGCTTGCAGTCGGCCTTATTTTCCAAACTAAAGAAGTTTTTTTTATTATTAAATTTTTATTAAATTGTCTTAATGAATATTGACATTATTGGTACCACTGGAAAGCATTTTTCAGTAGCTTGGCTGGGGGTTGCCATTTAGGATTTTTGAAGAGGGGGAGATGGGGGGATAAGAGGCGTGACGGGTTGTCACTCATAACGTAATTCTGGTTCCCTCTCGATACCCCCTAAACGGCTTTGCGCGATTTTCAATATCTTCTTTAGTTTGGAAAATATGGCCGACTGCAAGTTTTAAAATTGACATCCCGTATGGAGGACTACCCTACGGGAGAACAGTATGACAATACTGATCGTACAAATCTCGAGTTCTAAAATACACATTCGGCATCGTTTTGTGAAACCGGGCATAAGAAAATGACCTCCAGAAAAGGCAGAAGATCTCAAAATTTACTGGAATTCGTTAACAGCAGTTATTGTCGCCTAATTTACCCCTCCTTTAGGAAAACTTTCAGCCAAAGTTCAAACAATTTGAAGACTAACATTGTTTTCAGCGCAAATCAGCGTATGGATGATTTGAAAGTTTCTAAACTTTAGCAGGACTCATAATTTTACTATTTGTGTTTAAATTATGTAAACGTTTGTAATGACTTTAACGCCAAAAGAGAATTTTCTTATAGAAGGCTTTTCGGTTTACCTACACATCTCTCCTTTTTTTTTGGGGGTAGATGTAAACTGCAAAGCTAATGTTATGTATGTAATATATGTGCTAGATCAGTAGACAAGCGATTCTGGTACATTGCTGGTCTCATAAGAATGCTTTGAAAAACGCAAGGAAAATAACTTCCCCATTAATTTGTAGTATCCTAATTAGCAAAGAAATCCTTTACTGCTTAATCTGACCTTTCTCCGAATGTTCGTTAGATATCTTCCATTACGATTACAATCAAACCTTGCTAATGCTTAGAAAAAAAGCACGATAAAGCTAATTTGCTAGACTCACCGAAATCGCAAAAGCTGTACGCGTTGCTTACCTGCAAAAGAAAAAAGTCAAGATGAGCGATTTAAAAAAATAAAATGGTAAAAGCAAAGACATTTCACTTCATTAAAAGCAAATTACAGAATTTAATTAATCCGTCGAGCGTTTTCGCAAATTTTAATTAAACTTAATTGAAAAGCTTATTTAAAGGGAAAAATAATAGTAAACTTTTAATTCCTTAACCTGAAAAATCCGCGAAGTGCGACGGTAGAAAGTATAAAAAAGGCGATTACTACAAAAGTGTGAAAGTTACAAACTTTTGTTTAGTTTCGTACGAGGTGTTATTAAATGGTTACAAAATTAATTATCACTCGAGTTATGTCTATCTGCTTTATGACCGTTCTCGATACGAAAACGCCGCGAATTGTTAAGAAAATTTATTGGGCCAATTCAAGTTTATGTAATCGTCCGTTTAGCGGTGATTAAATTCGTTAATCGATAATCAGTGTTTAAATACGCCATTAGTTAGGTTTCTCTTCTGCAATTAGGCGGAGAAAGACGTTAGGTAAACTAAATTCCACAAAAATAAAGTAATAAAAGCATTACTGATATCTATTTCCTATTTTCACAAGTTTTTCTGCAAACATCCGTATTTCAATTAGGCGGTATGAGCCGAATTTTGGTACAGTAGGCTATAACGTAAAGGCCCAAAAAGTTGGTGTGGTTCTAGGTGAGTAATGGAGGTTAGCTTCCTTCCGGGATTAATAATTGCGATCTTGGGAAAAGAGTGAGGTAGATTCGAACATTTTATTAACGCAATGATAGAAATCCTTAAGACCTCCTAATACCGGGTGGGGTCAAAAAACAGCACAACTTGCTCTATTAAATTATATTGATAATGCTATTAAAATGTAATGCCGCTTTTTCACAATGTTACTTGCATTTATAGATAATAAATAAAATAATTCCAAATTAAATATCTCTTTTACGTCTCAAAATATTTGGAAAAATAGGCTGTGTAACAAAGTACTATTCATCATTCATCATTTTACCGCGCATTACCGACGCATAAAGAAATACTTTAAATTCCGTGTAAAGCGAAATTGAGATAAAGAAAACTGTTAGCAAAGGCAAATAATACTCAAGTTCATTTTGGTGCCGCTAAATTTAAAAGCGATCAGTGTGAAAAGTTTACTAAAGGGATTTCCTAAACACAAAACCAATTTCCAAAACCAGCCCCTTAAAATTGAGTTCGTTCCTTTTGTCAACCAAATTTGTACTGACCGGGCTAGAGACTTCAAATTTTCACTAAAAGCTTTCTGATGTAGTGTAGATGTGCAGGCTCTAGTCTGAATGAACTTAAACGAAATGCAGAAGAAGTTTCCCTCAAACCCCAAAATGCTTCCTTCAGCTTCCCCCGAATTATTCTTAATGCGGAATCAAAATTCATTGTTCCTCCCCTCGATTATTTACCAGGCTTTGTTTTCAATAATTTTATTTATTTCTTTCTAGATAAACGGCCTTTTTATAATTAAATCGCTTTTCGTTTCGAAATGCGCCCGATTGTTCGTGGCAGCCAATCAATACAACGTCGAATTTTCAAAGGATGTAGCGAGTGTCACTCTCAATACACAATCTACAAGGGTATACAAATATACCACTTTTCCTGATAGATAATAATCAAGGTGTATTGTGGTCTGAACCTTTTTTCCGTAGTCGGGGTTATAGAAATAGTCGTGCCAACGCAACATTCAACAACAACAACAACAACACAACAATGCGAACTTTCTGAATACCGCCCGCGTCTACGCACACTTCCATAAAGTTTAAACAGCCTCATCTCTTTGTTAGCTTTAATAAAATGGAATGAAGTCCTGTATGGATGGGGGAGATAGTTAACTCGAAAGTAGGTTGAACCTGCAGGGTTTACTTGAGCGTTCGGTTTACTTTTGCGATTTTTGCATAAGTTTACTTTCTACAATTTGAATACGCACGTAATTGGTAGGTAGGTGGTGAGTTTCGCTAGTGGAGGTAAGCGAAGGAATTCGTTTTCTAAATTGAGATACTCGCAAATAGTTCACCTGGAGAGCGCTTTATTTATAACTTGGGCTACATTCTTTAGCGTTTGGACGTAATACCTTATGGCGTCAAGTTATTTGCCACGTTCTATTTAAAAGAGTACTCTGGTATTAGTATAAATAGTGAGTACCTGTATCACCATAAATGTGGAAACTGCTTCGTCGTAAAAGAAGAAATGTCCGATAAAGGAGTGTTGACATTTATCATGTCAAGTCAGAATTTCGATCTGCTTCTTCATATAAAAATCGGCATTTTGTAGTAAGTAAGCCCAAGTAAAATACCCTTTACCTTTGTTCACCCTACATTAACTTTGCAGATACAGTACAGCTAATTAAAACTACGAAACTCCGATCCTTAACACGAAGAAGAAGTAGACCTTGTTGAGTATTATTGAGCAGTGCGATCCAACCAAGCCGATTCTAAGATTTTGAAACTCCCAGAATTATCCCATATGGCACTTCTGATATGTTGGAATTCCCGAGCAACATATGCTGACCAAAATTGGACCAATGATAGGCCGCCTGGCCCAAAAAAATATTGAAGTGTCTTCTATACAGCCTGTTTCACGTAAACCGTTCTAAAAGTATTCAAACTCCCATTAATCATTTAAATTTGCAAATTTGCATACCAACATAGTTTTTCATGATCTATCGAAAGAAAATATCATACCGGAATTTTAAATAGAACATCCTGTATTTTATTGCATTTTCGAAATCTACATGAAAATCTACGTCGTTTGATACCACATTTCCTTATACCCAGCATCAAAGGTTTTCAATTTTTTTGACGTTTGACTGCTTTTCTTTAGCGCCCTGTGCTTATCGCTCCGTTGACTTGAGTTTCAAAAAGTCTTCCAAAATCAACAATACGGACGTGATGCTACATGCGAATGATTCAAATTTTGATCGCCCTTCTACAGGGTGTTTTAAAATTAATGGTCAACTTCGGACCTTAAAATTTTTTTCAAATGAAACCTTTTCACTTTCAAATGTCGAAAAAAATTATACAGCGATCAATTATTACATTCCCTATATCTATCTGTTATGGTTTTCATTTTATTTAAGATTTTTTAAAGTTGTGATCGTTGCATAATTTTCTTAGTAGGCTTTGAAACAAACAACAATGATTTTCCACATTTGAAAGTGCAAAAAATAGAGCAGGTTTCATTTGAAAAAATCAACTTTGTAAGGTTTGAAGTTATCAAACCATTAGTTTTAAAACACCCTGTAGAAGGGCCATCAAAGTTTAAATCATTCGCATGTAGCATCAAGTCAGTATTGTCGATTTTGGAAGACTTTTTGAAATTCAAGTCAACGGAGCCATAGGTACAGGGCGCTAAAAAAAAGCAGTCCAACGTCAAAAAATTTGAAAAATATTGAATAACTTCAAAACCTTTGATGCTAGGTATAGGGAAATGTAATATCAATCCACGTAGATTTTCATGTGGATTTCAAAAATACAATAAAATATAGGATGTTCTATTTAAAATAAGAAAGTTGCTATCCACATCCGGCGAAACCAGAAGTGAAACGATCATGGTAGTATTTTCTTTCGATAGATCATGAAAAACTATGTTGGTATACACATTTTCTGAATTAATTTACTAATGGAAATCCCGCTGGTAAATTGTGCCCCCATGTTGAACAGTTTCGATATTTGGGATGACAAGAATGGTACCGAATACGAGTCGTTTTTTGACAATGTCATCTTCCCGATAGTTCCTTTCGAGCACTTCTGATGACCTTGAAAATGGAATATGACACCTCCAAAAATGAGATCATTGAACTTTGATAACCTTGACAATAAAATATGAGACCGCAAAACTGTGGAGGGGGGGGGGGGGGGTGAGTTGATTTTATCTTTCGTTGTAATTGTCTCAACAAAAGGAACTGCTTTCGACCAACTACGTCTCTTCTTCTTACTCCTTATTTTTATTTTATTTATTTTTTTTTTAATTTTTTTTTATTGCCTTTATTTTATAGTGGGCGGAGTGTTAGCAATTTGCTACTCTTCAAAATAGGGAGTTGAGGGAAGGATGGCCGGGGGTCGCAACTGGTCTTATCCTCCATGGTACTCTAATGAAAGGTGTCAACGAAAAGAATTAACATCTACTTAATTTCGTCCCCTGCTCGGCATCTTATCGTGATAGAATATAATTCTTTATATCTCAAGAACGGATTGTCGGACGAGGGAACTCACAAAGCGCGATTACAACGTCTGGAAGAAATGTACACATTGGAGATGTCAAAACTTTAAGAACGAATATCTCGATAACGGTTTGTCGAAGGAGAGTACTCATAAATGCAAAACCAGGGGCAAAACTAATCGTCTGAACTATACATATCTATTGGTGAAGTCGAGGCGAATATCTTGAAAATTCAAAGTGTCGGAAGAGGGTACTCATCAAGGGCCACTGGAACGTCTGGAGAGACTTACCTACACTAGTGGTGTCAAAACTTTCGGTGCAAATATCTGCAGAACGGAATATCGGAAGAGGGTACTTTCAAAGGGCGGAAAGGTCGTCTAGACAAGCCACATCTACTGGCGATGTAAAAACTTAATTGTGAATATCTCAAAACTGTTGGAGGAAGGTACATACCTACAAAGGGAAAACGCAAACGCAAACCATTTACTAAGCTATGTACTTCAGTTCAGCTCTACGCTCAAACCTTATGACCCAAGGTCCAAAATAACTACTCCAAAACTGGACGCAAGCTTAAATCTCGACGTTCATACTTCAATGTTGAAGAACTTCGAGGTAAAAACTTTAGCTCATAAGTGCAACCTTCTAACCTACATACCGCATCATCCAAACTAAAGGTTCAAATCGAATTTCAAATATTGTAGCTTTCAATTTAAAGCTTCTCCAAAGCTTCTGAACCCAAAATTATAATCTCATGTCCCAAACTTTCGACCAAATGTCATTATGTGAGCTGCAAGAGTTGGGTTTTAGGGTTTATTCTCTAAATATAGCAATTATTTTAAAACATAAAGCGGCACGTTTTGGACCTTGTTAACGTAATTTCGGTTTAAGCATTGGAAATAGCAGTCCGGGTATCATGTGTGTAAAATTATTCAAGTTATTTCATAGAATCTGGGAAATTTTATTTCAAATAGACACGAAAATAGAAAAAGTTGTTTAATTGTGATTTTGATGTCAGTAATAGTTTAATGAATTTAATTCTATTTCTTGTTTAAAACGCATAAATAAGGGAACATGTGTTTGAAACTTAATCGCAATGTTTAAAGTTTAATTTGGTCAGGTTCTTGGTAAAATAAATCTTATCGAACAAAAGTTAATTGATTCTGTGATAAACAATACCACGTGCGAGATAAGCATCGCTTGTGGTTATCAATTCGGGCGATGGAGCGGAGTTTCGAGTATCGCCGGGGAACAAGGATATGGAATTTATGAATGGAGGTGGTCTCTTCTTTAAATACGAAAAATCAGAAAATGCTGTTTCGGGTCGATTGTAAAAGCACTATCATTGTTGCGCTAAATTTTACAGGCAGTTTCACCGAATAAAGAAAATTAAGGTCTTGTACCTGACGTGTACTAAAATTTTATCACCCGATCAGCCATTACAATAATTTTTTAACCAGTTAGAGTTTGAGTTTTGTTTTTCTGTGCAGAGTTTTTTAATTTTTTTTTATCCGAATGTTATTTCCAATTCACAATTTGAGTAGTTATTTCATTGGAATTTACGGAATGTGATCGGGGCCTTCGTAAGTTTCGGATTTATAAGAATTTTAAGTCAATGTTAAGATTTTTGTTGTCGGCACCCAGCCGTGCCCCGCGAAAAATTTAAAAAAGAAAAAACCAAATGGTGTTGTGTGGTATTCGATCGCATACTGCAATATAATCTTCAATTTTTTTAAATAATTCCCAAGGTTAGTTGTTTTTCTCAAGTATACGAAGAGGGAACAGACAAGTCCAATTTAGTGCGGTGTTTTGACACTAAATATAGCAGATCTTGAGGTTGACATTAAATCTACATAAATCGTAATTATTCTGGGAATATGCATAATCTATTGCTGGTCGATTATTGCTAGATTTACACGGGTCTACCCTTGGAACTTTCCAAAAGTGGAATTTCAAATTTAAGATTCAAATCTAAAACTTCAAAGGCACAACTGATTGTAGCTTCTTTTAAATGTCAAGAGCCCCTGAAATTTCACACTTGATAGTGCACTCTTTAATCAGCTCTGTCAGGGGCTCTGTCCTTTTTCTTAGTTTCTTTTTTCGAATTTATCCAGTATTGAATTCCAGCTTGAAATCTCATCAAGATTAACTGTTCTAGAATCGACACTATTATTGAGAACAGAGATTTGTCAAACTTTCTATTGTAAATCTTAAGCTTCATTTTTCAAAATTCTAACTTGAAACCATTGGATTAAAAATCTAATTCTGAGCAACTGGGCTAAGTTATAAATAAAATTGAAACCACAAAAATGCAAGATGTTAAATAGTCAATGAAATTTGGCGAAATAAAAATAAAAATTTGAACGAAACTATTCCGAATAAGTCGAAATGAAAAAAAAATTTAAAGCTCGCATTTCAGTGGGCTTGGTCTAAATCTCCCTTGTTTGGGTATAGCAGAAACATTTTTAAAAGATATTTAAGCCCCCAAAGCTGTGTTCTAAATGTACTTTGCGCAATTCAATTTTTTTACACAAGCACTTCAACCGATTCACAGCAGGGTTCCTAATGCTACAATTAAAGGTAGTTATATCAACACGTACAGTACATTTTATTTTAATCAATTTCACCTTGCGCGTCGTCGCGAATCGATCGAAGAGCAGTGAGATTCAATTAAAACGTAAAGCATCCCAGTCATCGCAACTAATGCAAATTAAAAAACAATCCCATTTAGAATTTTTTCGCACATCACATCTCTTCCAACGGACTCGGTGAACTGAAAGCGTCAAAAATGTCCACATAATAATATATTCATAGCCATCAGACGGATTATCAAGGAATGTGGCGAAACCATCCATTTTTCTAATAGGGAAAATGAACAATAGCAAATTAAAATTTCTAATTAAAGAAGTGCACCGACCTATAAACTTGAGGACGGTTCGATTAGAAAGAACAATATAAGGCTGAGACAATATAACAGTAATACTTCCTTTATAAAACTCCGTAAGAAATTACATAAAACAATACTTTATAAGGATCCCAAGGAATTCGAGTTAACGCACATTAATTTTATTTAAGGCAGTCGATATTAACACACATCGAGCGCAATAAGCGCGAGTGACGGTAATTGAATTAATTGGCGAGTTACACGAAAAAAAATTTCAATTTCAAGGCGACGCCATTTTTAGATTTAACGATATGGAAATTACCTACGTATTTAACATACAAATACTAACGTGTTAGACACCTTACATAACATATGTTTAATAATTAACTGCTTGGTATGTCGTTCTAATGGAAGATTTCCGGTGATGTTGTGCACGAATTACTTCCCAAATTCCAGCACTCCTATACAGTAATTTATAAATTGTAAGTCGAGGTAATTTTCTGGACATTTGCTCGTGACAGACCCATGAGTATGAACGCCCACTCCCCGGGGATTAATAAATGGTGGATTGCGGTTTGATTTCTTATCAGGCATGTATTGAAAAAAGGTTAGAAAATAAAGGCTATTTATTGTCAATAGAAAGCAACATCGAAATCCAATTAGTATGCGTGATCAGATAAAGCTCCCTAGGTGCTTTATAGGGTTGATGAAAGGTACTTCTCATGACCTAAATTAAACTACACCCTCACCTTGTGTTGGATTCCAACCATAGACCTCTTGTCAAATGAAAAGCTAAACCCAAGTTAGGTTTTTGGCGTAAATGCAAACAAAGTAGGAATTTCTAGAAATGTGACGTAATTACAATTAGTATCTGGGAGAAAGCAAAAGAAAAAAATACAAACTTGCAAAAGGCGAAGAAGAACAATTACAGAGACTGAGAATTTTATGCATGGGGACTCAAGTGGTGAGGAAGGCTTTCCAGGCTTCGGAAAGGAGACGCCAGACGATTTTGTTTAAATAAATCAAGCATTTACAGAGAGGTTTATTGTTTTGTTATCGTTTAGTGTATAGCTGATAAGCTTCTACGAACAATACCGTTTCCCAAAACCATATCGGAAATATTTAATTATATCGGGCGTCAACTGGAATTGAAATATTAAAGAAACTGTTCATCAAAAAATGTACTCTGGTGTGTGTAACTGACTTTGACTCTGCGAAGAATGTCGGTCTGAATTGGAAAATTCTAAAGTCATCACGCTAAAATTCTTTCAACTAATTATCTAAGCGTCTTCACGCGAATAAGAAAGGGTTGTAATCCTCTTTAGGTAATGTTATTTTCGTAGAATTCCTCTTTGTCAACACGTTTCGTTTTAGGTTATAACATATGTGTTAATTTAATTACTTATCTTTGTATTATCTATCTTGTAACCGCAATGCATTTATTAATGAGGTACGTAAGTTCAAACTAATTGGATTTAGGTCTGATTTTTGGCATTATAGTTTTTGAATATATTTTTCTTGGTATGTTACGAGCATTGGGACGATTATATTAAAGAAGTGCCGTGTTCTGAATGAAATGTAAATATCTACTTGCTTGATTATATCAAGGAATAATCTTCCCGAAGTTCCCTTGTAGACTACAATTCAGCTATTTCTTAAAATGAGTTCAGTCTTTATGCTCCACACATTAAAAATAAGGTGTCCAAGATCAAATTTAGAGCAACCCAAGCATTTCCTACAAACAAGTCTGAAATTTGTTCCTATGTCAGGGCTTTAACTCGTCCCTCCTAATCCTCAAATTTTGAACTGTCGTTTTCAAGACAAGTCGTCGTGGTATTTTGGCATCACATAAAATAATCTACCATTTATCGAGATGTATCGTACGAAATATCCAAAGAAATGCCGGAATTTCCCCCTGCATAAGGAAGGTATAATTTTGGTTGTAAGTAATTCAAGTATTTGAAGAAAATTCCTGGTATTCTGAAGATTACTTCAAGAAAATGATACGCCTTGGTATCTTTGAGAATTTTAGCAGCATGAGTATTTTTAGTATACATAACCTATCTAGTGATCTTCCCCTTACTTTCGTAAAAAGAATTGGTTACCCAAAACTCAGTTCTGTTTTTTTTTAATTCACTTAAAAACCTGAGTGGGTTACTGAAATTGGGGACACCCCTAGAAAAAGTTAGCCAAAACCAATAGTTCGAAACTGTATCCAGGAACGATGATTTGAAAAAAAATCGTGGCCACAGACGATTGACATACTGTTTCGGATGTCCCCTTTCGACTGCCATATTGGATTAAATATACATCAATATTGTTGCTTAAACTGCGTAGACGTTATTTTGGTGTCAGCACCTTCAATAAGGTTGAGCCATCCTGTATGTGGTATAATTTCAATTTTTATGTGCAAATCTGATGGGTTATTTACGAATAAACAAAAAGTTGGTTTATTTTACTTGAATTTGTATTTACGTATTTGTTTTTTATCGTTTTCGTAATTTATTCAATTCAGGTAAGGTGTTCGAAGGGCGATACATGTCGTCGATTTTGCGTGATTCATAAAAGAGTACATCTGGTGGTTTGTGATAAGAAGCTTTATTGTTAGGCGAAATTTGATTAACGCATGTGCCTTTCGTAGGTAAGGAGATCCCTCTGGAAATGCAGATGTTTCGAAAAAGCGCGCGTTTATTGACGGAAATGGGGGCGTTTGGTGCGTTCCGTTGTGATTGGCGATGTATTTGAAAATTCTTGAAAATGTTTAAATTATAGTGGAAGTTTCCTTAAATACTGGAGACAATGAGAAGACGAGGCTGCTGGTTCCGCGACGGTTGAGGAGCAGTTGCATGTTTTTACGCTAAATTTTCGAGCATTCAGCCCTATTTGTTTAGTTAAAGGCGCATTTTTATAATCTGTGCAGAAGCTAGTTGACCAGAGTTGTGTGAGAAGTTTAACGCATGTATTTCCAATTTCGGAAAGTTTCGTCGAATTAAAAAACAAGCGGTTGTAGTACATCTGGGTTTCGTTAACGATTATTAAGTAAATCGGGTAGGTTATCTACGAATAAACACAAGGCTGGTTTGTTTTACTTGAATTGGTATTTCCGTATTTGTTTTTCCTTTTAAAATTTTGCTAAATGCGAAATGCGTGTTTAAATTTTACGAAAAATTACGCGTTCCATTTGGAGAAGTGCGGACGCTTGGTGCGTTCCGTTGTGATTGGCGAGTTATTTGAAAATTTCTTAAAGTAGTTTATATTATGCTGGAAGTGCTGAATCCTTAAATACTGCAGACAACGAGAAAACGAGTTCCCGTACGATTGGAAAGCGTGTATATTTTTCTACACTAAATTAAGGGCAGTCAGCCCGATGTGTTTTGTTGAAGACGCAGTTCACAAGCCGTCAGCATTTGTGTGTGAGTTAAGTGAGTAAAAACGATTTTGCAAAATTTCGTAGTCGGAATTTTTTCAGCTTCAAACTACATTTTGTTAAGCATCAAAATACGCAATTTTGCCAAATTTAAACTACCTACTTATCTCTTACAGTTCCCAAGATCTCCGTGGTGGCCCTCGAATTTGAATCAGCCTGTATATAAAAAATGTGCATACACGTACGAAATTGTGGAATTGTTTGAGACTGCTTAAAAATTTGAGAAAATGTTTCAAAATTTCTTCAGAAACGGATATCAGTGGAAATTTTTTACAGGATTCAAAATTTTCAAAACCTGAAAGCATTTGACATTTTAAAAAAAATGTAACCAAAAGCATTTAATTGGACACACAGTTAGACGCTTAAGTTTAACTTTAAAAAATATGGGAAATGTGTATGAAACTTGAAATAAAAGATGTATAGGACGTATAAAAATATTTCAAATGAATCATGCTGAAAATGTGTAGATAATTTGGAATGTTCAAGAAATGTGTAGTAAATTGTGTAAAATATTAGAAAAATGTTGGAAATGCGCAGGAAAATCAGAAAAGTGTCTATAATGTTAAAAAAATGATCCAGAAAATTATTCGTGAACGTTTGATACACATTGGATATTTTTAAAAAAATTTGGAAATGTTTCATAAACATGTAAAATCTATACCTTGGAATTTAGAAAATTTAGAATTTAGAAAAATTCACTTATTCCTCTTTTAGGAATTTCCTGTTGGCGAAGATGAAAGGAGGTTGATGAACAGCCATTCCTTTCGGCTTGTTTCTTAATTGGCGTACCACGATCCCCTACTCACTACCGCCCTTCGAACGCCATCATAATAATCCTGGGGTATTAAGTACGCAAAAATGTTGGTAAAAGTTACGTAAAAAATTGAAGAATACAACGCTGGCTGAAATTAGCTGCTAATTTGTTAAGCGCCCCATCAACAGATCGCGTCGCATTACAATGTAATATTTGTGTAGCATTCCAAATAGGTATAGGTATCGTTTTAAGAAAGGATCGTCAGAAGCGAAAAAAATTCAGTTTCGCCCCAATATCATGTTCCTTATAATCCTCTCTACCTGAAAGCTTCAAGTTCGGTTTTGAAAGGGGGCAAAAGAAAACATCATTATAGATTAGACCCAAACCTCCCATCGGACACGTTTTGTTTACCCCCGACATTGTCGTATGACGAGGGTTCGCATTGTTAACGTTTTACAATTTTTAGAAAGCAATTTCATTTTTAGTAAATTGTTGCGTTCGCCGATCTCGCCGAGAGAATGCAGCCCTCTTAATTAATGTACGTGGCGGAAATTAATTTATGTTTATTTTGTTATTAGTGTACGGGAGCTGACCTGGAAATATGAGGAGAATTAATGAAGGTATTAATCATTGTTGTTTGTGCACAGAGATTGGGCGGCCATATTCAAATTTCGCTGCACGACGAAATCGTATTACGACTGGGCGTGTTGCAATACGTTTACCGAAATTGTATTTAATTGCGCAGAAATTAAGGTTTAGATTGCTGAAATTATGTTCACGAACTTCATCCGATGTTGTTAGGGGCTGTTTTACGGTTTTTCTATGCCGCTAATTATTTTCTATACATCTGGGCCGCCCCTCCAAAGAGAATAATTAATTACTGTCTCCTTTCTATTACGAACTCTCCATCAATAGTGTTGGGGGTGGTTTTGTATAGCCGAATGGGAGCGTATATATTTGCACCTGCAGATAAATGAGAGCATTTCACCATTGAAATAAAAAGCACTAACCTATTTCCAACATTAATGGGGGTGTTATTATTTATTATCAATCATGGATTAGAGCAAATTTTTCTGATCGGCAGAATTATTTTTAATTGGGAAAAGTAATGTCATGCTTGTGAAGGCATTGACATTTGTAATATTGTAATTTATTTATTTTACCTTGGTGAAGGTTTAATACATTCATTAGATTCGTTAAAAATAGATCCGTCGTTTATCCACACAAGCTAATTATCAAAATAAACTGTTCGCCTTTTAATCAAGCTTTGGGAGCAAGCTTTTTTTAGGGATATACCGTCTTACTTTTACGCTACCAGGAATATTCGCTGCTTCAAACTGTGGTTGCGCTGCTATTCCATCATTGCCTCTCTGAACTTTTGCCAGGTTTCTGTTTGCTTTCTTTCCCTCTTCTATTTTTTTAGTTTCTCTTGTTATCTTACATTTTTTGACAAATGATTCTCATGTTTGTTGCTCGATTCACTGTCTTTGCCGCGTGGTCCTTGTATGTAACATGCCCATCCTAAGATTATGTGGCCTTTCACTGTTATATGTAAGTACTTGTTGAAAACTTATTCTTTGATTCATTTTTAAATGTATGGTTTTAAAGACCTTCTCGTTAGTTTACTCCCAAATATTTTCAAACTTTTACTAATTAGTGAGTTTGAACAGTTTTCATTGTTGCTAAGCGACCTGGGAGTATATTTAAATATAGTATATTTAAATTAACATAAAGGATACACCGCATCATAGTAGGCAGGGGGTAGATAATAGTAAGGGTAGTTTCTCCTAAGTCAGGTAGACACACCCCTCCACAGATACTGAAATTTTGAATTGATCTTTCTATCAATTGTATAGCGTTCGCATATCTTCTAGAGAATCATCCTTGGAAAACCCCTTTTCAAAGCTTTGGAGATTTTGTTTACGTAGTAAGAGTGCTATGGAACTTTCCACATGTATTTTACATTTTAACAATTCGTAAGAAGGTGAACAAAATTCAAGCAAACTTTATAAATTCCATTACGATTTTTGTAATCGGCTTGTGCGATGAGTCGAGATTGAATTTGTTTGCAGTGGTATTTTGCCACCCTTTTATTATGCATAAATGGCAAATGTGATACTTTTTCATGACTCCTGAATATTTATGTTCTTGGAATGCAATTATAATGTAAAATTGTAACACGTATAAGAACGATATTTTATGGAGGTCCTTAATAATGAAAAAGTAAAATGTCAATACAACCCCCTATTTGAGATATGTGGCAAACTGATTGGCCAAGTCTGCGCGATTCTGCACAAATGGGTGCAAGGGTTTCAAGGGATCGTGTTAAAGCAGATAAATTGCGTCCGCGCTCTGGTCGCGATCGTAAGGGATCCTCGAGCATCGGAAGTATTAGTGAGTTTGGCGTAATAGCCCTTTAATGTGAGTATCTCCCACGTGTAGGTGGTTAGTATATTATTGTGCAGGCCATCGTGGTGGCCATGCCTTGTTGTTAGGCTATTGTAAAACTCCTGGCAGATATCCGGATATATTCCTAGACTCCAGGAAGGCTTAACGAGCATGAGTGAGGTGATCTCAACCTGGGTGCGCTCGCAGGGAGGGCAATGAAGGACATGATCGACGTTACTGATCTATTGACCGAGGTGAGTTACCTAATTAATTGACGATGATCGTGGATAAGCTATCGGGATGTTTGTTTACATGACCCTCGAGTACAACAGACGACCAGTCAGACTGAATGTGGCCATACCACCCTTTTTGATCGTACGCGTAGATTGAAGAGGGACGGTTCTAACGAAAGGTGACTTTACAGTAGATCTTTCGCATCTCAATAATGAGTTCTAACCAACAATTAGCCGCATGTAGTTAGCTACTTCTGCCCATTACACATCTAAATTGGAAAATAAGCAAGAAACTATATGGGTACATTTCGTGGAAGGTGTTCAGTGGATTTTTTTACTTCCTTGTAATCAATGAAGTCCCTAGAGTTACTCTCGTATGATTGAATTTGGATTTGATTTTGCTGTACAGTTTTAATTAAATTTCAGTCTCCCCATTCCATTCTCGGCTGGACGTGGTTTATTACAAGGTCGTCTTGGAAATCTTCGATAAAATTTCAGAGTTTTGTACTGTTGAGCTCTAAATTATTGTGATATTTTAGTTTTATTACAGCAATAGGTTTCAGTCCATGTTTTGCAGATATTATTAAAAACAATTATTGTAGCAAAATCTATACAGGGTCTTTCAGCACGGGCGTCAGTTAGACGTTTTTCGGAAACTGTTTATGATTTTATTAAACTTTATACATATAACCGAGCATAAAACTTAAAAGTAAGACTAATTTTCCTATCTAACGACAATATTTTCAAGATGGCGACACTTCCCCTTCCCGGATGTCAACCCTTACTTTGTTGTTTTTATTCAGTCTAATAATTTTAATCTCTCAAATTAGTATTTTTTCAACTTTCCTTTTAGAAGTTCCTATTTTAGATTTCAAAACTCGGACCATTTACATGGAAAATCTTACTGAATAAAAACAACTATATAACTATAGAAATTACTTGAAAGGAATTTACATCCCTGTTAACAGGTCTTTAAATGAACACGCTGTACATAATTACTGAATGTTTCCACAAGTTAATCTACACAAATTGCTGCCGTTTAATAATCAGGCAATGAATCAATGAAATTTAGATTATTACAAACAAAACAATTTAATTTATACAATAAAAAATTGAAAACTGTACAATACATTGTTTAAAACAATGTTATGCCGTCGCATACAACATTGAACCGGTTTCCTCTGTGGAATGGATACTTCTTCGATTACGCTAGCTCGAATGGAGTGCGGGTTTAATTTGGATGATGTCTCAGAATTAGCGCGTAGATGAAAAATGAAATGGAATTTTTTTGGATACTCAATCGCTGGAGGCTTTTTATTGTCTACTATATATTTCGTCATTTGTTTAGTACTGTAAATCAATTGAAAGCTGTCATGTTCCCCTAATAATACGAACTATAATGTTCAAAGCGAAAGGCGTCGTTTTTTCATAGGAGGCTGCGCGACTTTATCCTGCATTAATTAGCTTATTACGTACATGCAACGAAAGCATCTCGTTTAAACGTAATATTTTCTTATCGGACGAGTCCCTTAATATTTTCGCACTTTCCCGAAACCTCGATTCCTTTCTTGAAATTAAACACTTTAGTTTACCGGTGTTGCAAAATACCGAAAGATTCGAATAAGAATTTCATCAAACTTTTTGCACACGCTTGGCACGTAGACGATCACCGAAATGGTTATATCTTGCGCGCTTTCACGAAAATAAACTATAAGTTTACCGGTTGTGCTTCAGTTCTTGGTTACCGTGCTATATCGGGATCTTACCCGTAATCTCAAAAGTACATGTTTACTCCGCAGCTCAGCACCGAATGCGTCCTAAAACTCTCCCCGGACGGATCCCTACCCTACTATCCTTTCTCATTAACTACAATCACAATGGCTTCTTACCAATGAAACACGGCCATCTTTACTTGTCGATTTGTTTTCTTCATTTTTGCACTACTAATTAAATAAAAGTTAGGGTAATAAATCAAAACCTACGTACGACCAATATACCACGCTGCATTTTCCAAGATACTGAAAATATGCATGCTTATTCAGTGGTTTTGAGTAGATATGTCCAAGTAAGACACCCATTTTATCTCTAGTTAGAGCGAAATCTCGTCTCAAGACATCCAAAACCCATTTGGAACGGAAGACGCCGAAACGACTATTTTTAATTCCACCAAATGCTTATTTGCTCTTGAAATTCCACTAGTGAAATAAATTATTGCACGATCGACCCTCTAAATTTCGACACCTCGACACAGGTTGAATATTGTGGTCATTTTTGAATTGGTGGTGGTGCTTCTTTTTGGTGCATTTTTTTAAGAATTAAAAAAACATGTGCTATTGTTTGCGTTTTGTCCGTCCGTCCGAACCCATTTCTGCCGTTTTGAACTACTTCTAGGGCGAGAGGGAATGGACCTGAGAGAGGGGGGAGGGGGAGGGGGGTTATTAATTAATTTTATCTTTCATGGTATTCTAAGTAATGGTCTCAACGAAAGGAACCGTCCTTTTAAAAGACAGCGTGGAGGGGGGAGGGGGGGGGGAGTAGTGGATCTGGTTTTAATATTCATGGTATTCTAATGAAAGGTCTCAACGAAAGAAAATAATTTCTGCCAACCATAGTCCTCCTCCTCCACCCCTTATCGTGATCGGATATATTCCCTGATATGTCCACAACGGATTGTCGGAAGAGAGTACTCACAAAGGGCGATTGGGACGTCTGGAATAAATATATCCGTTGGTGATGTCAAAATATCTCGAAAGCGGTTTGTCGGAGCAAAGGCAAAAATCTGCAGAATGGAGTATCGGAGGATTGTTAAATGTGTGTAAAGATCCGCCTCCTCCCCTTATAACCCAACCATTTACCAAGCTATTTCGGTTTTTAAAAAATGCACTTTAATTTATACTTGTTTAAATTTGGGGTTGCGGTCAGAATCGAATTCGATAAGTCGTAGTAAGATGATTTTAAATACAGGTGTCATTGAGGGTTGTGGTTTATTGTTATCTTATCCATCCAACATCTCTTAGTTTATTAAATCGGTATTCTCTCCTTGTATGACATGTCCAAATCCGCTATAGGTTCAGTGAAATTTAATTTTTGCTCTTGAACAGTGTAATTACATACTAATCGTGTTGTTGCGGGTTATTGGTCTCGCAATTAAGGAATAATTTACAATTTAGAAATTCGTGTTTATTTGACATACATTGCGATGTACTTGGTTTAGGTCTAATGACAAAATAAATGTTGCACTCATAACAGTATTTCGAGTAGATTAAGAGTTTTTTGTAGGTGATCGACGACAGAAATTTATTATGCAACACCTAAACTTTTTCTCTGTTTAAATTAGTGAGTCATCTCAAGCAAGTTTTCATTCATGCCGGACGGTCGAGCCCGACGCGGGGCAAATCGTTTGAATTTTTTTCTCAACTCGAAGTCTTGGGAAGTTAAACTTGTTCTTCGGCCTTTGGAATGTGTAGTGTTGACTCTTCTTTGATTACGCCACACCGCCGTTCCCACCATTACCTACCTAAACACAATGTTTCATAGCGAAGCCGTGCCGATTAACTCAGTTCCAACATTACGAAATTCAAACAAAAGTGACGGAGAGGATCTTTGTTATTTAAATTAACATATATTTTAATAACGTAGTGTGTAAACTGTTAAACGTCAATATAGACATTGCATTCCTTTATAAAACGTACAAAATTACGAGTAGTACCTGTCGCCTTTTATAAAGGTGAAAAGGGAAGTTTACAACGTTAGTGAAACTAAGCATGGCTGAGACTAAATATTTACCTTGACTTCAGAAGCAATTACGTAACATTCCTTTATTTACAGTTTTCTTCTTTGTCAGCTTAACATTATTATTTATTAATCAATCTCGTGCAGATTATTGCCGAGAAACGTTTTCCTTTCGCAAAATTCGTCGAATACCGTTACAAACACAATTAGGTACCTACTTAACAAAATTAGTAGCGTACGGTTTCAAAGACTTCGCAAGCCCATCTGAATTATTTAATCAGAGATAATTATAGGGAATTATGCATACAAACAAAATAAGACTTACGGTTTAAATATTAACATTTCATTTTAGCAATGAGATACGATTAGACGGATTGCAAATTGAGCAAATGAGCTTTAGCACGTCTTCTTCCAGTCCCAGCTGCAAGTAATTTATTTCTATTTTGATCACTTGATATTCTAAATTTGTCATTTTTTTGGAAAAGGCACAATCTCATACATTGATAATGCGCTGCTTGCAAAGATGCTCTCCAATGGTTTGTTGACTAAAAAATGCGCTAAAAATTAGGATACGGTGGTTTTCGAAATTATTCAAATAAATTGTCTCGTTGGGAAATGTAGTGTCCGCAAAGTACGGAACATCAGATTTGTCTCTGTAAGTATTAATTCGCAAATGCTAAAATATTCGCACCCTAAAAATTCACCCTCAAGCGTTCGGAATAATTACCGACATATACAGCGATAAGAACGTTTGGTTGTAACATACCTATTGGTGATCTATTGGTAATAAATCGACATAGACCTATGATTGTGTTAAACCAGTATCTACATTAATTGCTGACTAAATCGCAAGTTTGAAATTAATTCCATTTAGGTAAATATTTGATTTCAAAGGCATTGCTGAAAAGCATGCTCATATTTAAATGTTTATTATTCAAAAACTGTTGAAGCTCTCGCTGATTTTTTTTGTAGAAAATTTAATCCTCTACACTTCTATTCACGTATCAGGGTTTACTGACGTGGAAAAATGTTAAAATGCAATGGGTATTTTTGTCTACTTCGAGATCTATTTACTACATATAAACAATTTGGCTTAGGGTAAGCCATTCGACCGTTTCAGAGCGATTTTATTGAAAGAACTCAACAAAAAATACTAATTTTTATCAAAAGAAAGCATACCTATGTACGAGCCTATGTATTATTATTTGTTACATAATGCGGTAAGTCAACGGTCGGCACTTTGTACGTGACCAATTAAAACGAACGACGTGCGGGTACCGAAACTAAAAGAAACACGATTTGTACATTTACCTACATGTACCTACCTAGTGAATATATCATGTAAAGTGTGACGTTATGGTATTTAGAAGGACTAATAAAAACTAGAGTCGGCCAAGCTGTACCTTTTCAGCACATACCCAACGGAGCATATAAAAGAGATGAATACAGCAAGATTATTTTACACACGAAGAACTATTTGAAATAAACACCAAACGTTGCGCAACCATGTGGAATGTTCGGATAATTTCTCTTTTTTTCTAATTCAAAATTGCCAGCCGGGCGTGGGTAGATATTTTTTAATTTACATTTGTAATAAAGTATGTAGGTGCTTTATTTCGAATCCTAAAGCCGTTTAGGGGTGAAAGGATAAATCAAATATTTTTTATGAATAATTCATCAGGTTTTATTTAAATTTATATTGAGAACGATCAGCACGTACGGCGGCGGGATAAAGAAATTCCGTGATTAAATTTTTATTTCATCAATGAATTAAAAAATCATTTGCATTGGTTTATTACAAAATTGTAAGAGTAATACGTGGTTTTATTCAATCAATTTTATAATAGGCGAACGGGATGGAAATTTTGATTTGCGAATTAATTCGGGATATTCGCAAAAAATATTCGTTTTCGGAAAGGAGCGTATTGTCCCTATTCTCACGAAATTCACAAAGCGTTGGCAGTACAAAACTTTCGTAAGATTCTCAAGAGCAATTACCAAACGTTTAACTATATGCATTAGTGAACATTGTACACATGTATATATAGGATCATTAAATATTGACCCGTAGTAGCTACTTATGAAATCGGCCGCAATGAAGATGTTGCTATTCCCTAAAAATAGAAATAAAACTACAAATGTAAATTTTAAACAAATGGTCAAAAATCACAAACAGCAGACAAAAGATTATGCTTACTGCATATAATTAATAATTCTACAAAATTGGTTATAAGTTACCTGAGATAGTTTTAGTTTGTTTTTAATTTGTTAAAAAACGGACCCCGCAATCGTTTCCATTTTATTAGTAAACTAGAAATAAAGCATTCATTTAAAAAAACCACGGTAATATATACACATATTTACTTGCGAACCATGATTCGTTGGCGTTGCCCTTTCATCAATCGATTAATTAGTTCCACACTTGCGATTTAGTAAGCAAATAATTAGGGAGTGGTTTAGCAACATTAAATTTGTTGAATTGACTTCACTCTTGCGAATAGGAGGCTCCCCCAACCGTTGCCTTTTAAATAAAAAATTACAAATAGAGTAAGTAATTAATTTAAAGCTTGCAATATAGACATTTATATAAATACTGTTGTGGAAGCAACTTGATGTACACGTTATTTCGGTCTAAACCCCAAAAATAATTACGGTCACGCTGTATATGAGAATATTTCATTTTATTAATTGTAAATCTGAGGAATTATTTACGAATAAGCACAAAGTTGGGTTATTGTATTGTGTCTCAGTGTTGTAGGCACATCTGGTCGTTTGCGATGAGTTTCTATCGGGCAAAATTTAATTGACGCACGTGTTTTATAGCTGCTAAGAGATAACGGAGATGCAGATATTTCGTAGTATTGCGTGTTTCTTGTCGGCGTAAGTGGGAACGCGTTCCTTTGCAGCTGGCGTTATCAAGTCTAATTGTAATTGGCGGTGTTTTTGAAAATCCTGAAGAGGAAGATTATTTAAGGCCCGTTTCACAAAGGACCGATGATCATAAATTTACACGTTACACTGGGACACACCAAACCCGTGCCCCAAATCGACGTTAAATCGTGCATGCGTAGATAACCGAAGTCAAGCAAATCATCTCGCGTTTGGGGCACCGACAGACTGTGCCCCGGAAGGACATGCTAATTTATTTCCGCCGTTTGTCTTGGCGATTGAGTGGGCTCACGCCCTTGTGACTTTTATAGGACAAACTGACCGCTATTACTTCTCAAATCATGTCGATGACTGATACGAAACCCGTTTTGTGAAAACAAAAGTGGAAGTGGCGTTTCCTTAAATACTGGAGACAACGTAAAAACAAGACAACTGCTACAGCGAATTCCGGGAGAGCGTGTATTTCGGTTTACGCTAATTTCTCGGGCAGTTGGCCCTATTTGTTTAAATTCTACGGTCCGAGGACCCACTGAACATTTTTTTCATTATTTATCAAGCCAGTTCGAGTCATTGGATTCATTTTATTAAAGAAGAAGTAAAGTTCACTGGAACTGTCCGCGAGTGTTTTGGCGTCTTTTATAAGTGCGCCTGAATATCGCAAACCTTTCACGACTACATTATTTGGATTCTTAAAAAAATTGTAGGTAAGTAATGTTAATGTTTTTTTTTTATTATTATCGACCGCCTGCGTGTGGAGTATTATATCCAAACAAGCTTTGTAAGCTGTTCTTTCTTACTGGGATTTTGTTTAATTATTTAATATATTTCAGAATAAATTTTTGTCATTATCAATCAATTAATTGTGTGTTTACTCGAATCCTTTATACGACCCAGACAGCGCCTTTGGAAGTTGATCGATGCCATCAATGTGATACATTTTTTCATGTATTTGCAGTTTGATTAATGAGAGCGAAGGCCGAATTCATGAAAAAAAGACACTTTCAACACATAGTGATCCTTAATAAATAACCCATAATTGCATAATATCATTGACATTCGCTATTTACTGTCACTCAAAAATTGATCCTATTGTTCCCAGATAGGATTAAACGCAATAGAAACGCATAAGAAAATCGTGAAAAAAATTTTCCATACGATTTTTTTACAAAAAAAGTCCCGTAATTTGATCACTATGCAAACAAATATTTTAATGAGCAAGAGACATGGAATAGGCCATTTGACATAAGTAAATCAAATCCAGGAAGTGTCTTTTGATTTACAATTGATTTTTCGAGTATCTACTAAGCGCATTGTTGCGAATATTCCAGAAATCCCTATGGACATCGAGACGCCATGAAATATTAGTCATCGGCGATAAAAAACGAAGGCGAATGTGAAAAAATCTTTGCGGAAAATATGACGTATTTTGTTCGAGAACATTCTAGAACCCTCGGGATGTTCGGACGTTCGGTAGCACTCGAGTTTGCTACATTATCAAGTCGAACTACGATTCAGGACAGTTCCAATTTCAACGCTGAAGTAATAAATAGTTAGCGCTGTTATAAACTGTGTATAAGTATAGAGTGATAAGTAATAGTTCACTGTTACACGTCAATCCATTTTAAGACTGTTATAAATTTGTTGGTTAATGGTAAATGCATCACGTAATTAAATATACGTTACAGTATCATTTCTCGCCTTTGAATTGTATCCGAAATCTTTTTCATAAAAAAATATAGTACATCTGCATATGTTTGTGAATGCAGCGCTCCAGACCACATTAATCGTTTAGTTTCGAGATGTTAATCAAGTCCCACTATACAGGGTGTCCTAGATTAGGTTAAATGGGATTTTTGTGGTACTGATTTCGTAGAAAATTTGCCCCGAAAGCGAAAAGACCGAAAAGACAAATTTGAATTATTATAAAAGCCACGAGAAAATCGCAATAGAACAAACTATAAAAAATATGCCAAGATTAAATTCAAAATGGAGTTCACTAGCGTGAATATCAAGCTTCTTTTATTAATTAGTTTAATATTGAATCGTTAGAAAGGCATTTTTATCCCATGACGATAGATATAATCTATGATCGACTAAAAATAATACATAATAATCCAAAGCAGAAAAGATATCGAAGAAACTGACGAATGTTAACAAGAGAGTTTTAGTCAGGAATTTTAAGAGTCGAATGAATTTAAAGAAAGTAGGCAATCCAAAGTATCTTTAAAATCTGAAAGTTGTAAATTTGAGGAATTTCGAGAGGTTAAAAAAGCAGATGAATGGAAAAAGTTGATAAAAATCAAAGAAATCCGAAAGGAATTAGTTTCGAATGAAATCTTGTTTTATTCTATACAGCAACAATGTTTAAACCTATACGATACAAAGTACCCATTTTTTGTGTTTGTCCGAGGGTTTGTCGCACCACACTCTCACCAAGGAAAACTACCCTATCAAATTGTTTCAAATTTTAGTATATATGTTGTCAGTTGTCAATTTAATTCCCAAAATTTTTACTGCTGCAGGAGTCCCGTTTGAGACACATCGAGATTTTGGATTGGTGTTCTCCAATTTAAAGTCATATGATTGAATTTTTTTTTCAAATTTTCAAAAACCAGCCTGGATACTTTTGTGGAGAACGCAATGTTTCGTCTAGGAGGGTGTCACCTTGAAGTCAGAATTTTTCGACAACGTACAAAGCATAGATACAATTTGTTTACCAATTTCATTGAGAAAACGTCAAATCTGCTTAGCTCGGCGCTGTGCCTTCGATAATAGCATTGCATACAAAAATTATCAAAGTCCTCGTTTGAGATCGAAGGGACTTCAGCGCATTTTTGTGTGGCAGATCAGTATTTTATTAGCCACTTTCGACTCAACCATCAATAACAGATCTTGTCGAAGGCTACTACATTCACTAACCGCTTCCCACTTTCCGCGTGCACCCGCAATTCGCTTTTAAAGTGTTGACTCCACCATCAGTAAGATCGTGTCTACCACATTCTCTTTGACGGTACCCACTTCCGACGTCCCGTTCACCCGCAATTCGCGTTTGAAGATTTGACTCCACCATCAGGAAGATCGTGTCGGGGGCTACCACATTCTCTTTTACGGTACCCACTTCCGACGTCCCGTTCACCCGCAATTCGCGTTTGAAGATTTGACTCCCACCATCAGGAAGATCGTGTCGGGGGCTACCACATTCCCTTTGACGGTACCCCCTTCCGACGTCCCGTTCACCCGCAATTCGCGTTTGAAGATTTGACTCCACTATCAGTAAGATCGTGTCGCGGACAACCACATTCTCTTTGACGGTACCCACTTCCGACGTCCCGTTCAGCCGCAATTCGCGATTGAAGATTTGACTCCACTATCAGGAAGATCGTGTCGGGGGCTACCACATTCCCTTTGGCGTCGCGGTTGAAGATTTGACTACACCATCAGTAAGATCGTGTCGCAGGCTACCACATTCCCTTTGACGGTACCCACTTCCGACGTCCCGTTCACTCGCAATTCACTTCTATTGGCGGCACGAGAAAGAGAGACAGCGATTCGAGATTTACGAAACGTTAAACCGCGTGAGTTCGCAACGGAAGGTAAAAGGCGCCCGAAGTTGACTACTTTTCAAAGACGCGCGCGCGCGCCTCGCAAAAGTTCGTTAATTTCGCCCCTAGGACAAAAAACAAAATTCCGCCACGCAGGAGTTGTGCGCGTTTACAACATCTTTCCGACGACACCAATTTGAAAAGAATCGGACCAAAACTGTAGTAGAAGATAGGGAAAAACTGAAAAACCTTCACGTTAGTATACTACGCTCGAGGATGACGCCCAGATGTCGCCAACCCCACATCATGTAGCCATGTCCCTAAGGTTGACAAATTTCACGGCCCCGTAGATACACGTACACCCGTTGCCTTTCTACAAGAGTTCTTCTACGCGCCCACATTTGCTGCCAGCCAGCCATCCAGCCAGCCAGCCAGCCAGCCAAAGTGAGATTAAAAGCTACTTTTTACAAATAAATTTGCAAAAATGCGCTAAAAACTACTACCATTGAAGTGTTTTTATGTAATGGTAATAGACCAGGGGCGTCATTTCAACTTTTGGTTGGGGGGTGCAAAAAAAATTTAAGACTGGTGTAATCGTGACATTTATTGATTAAATTGTATATTGTTTTAAAATACATTTTAACAGAAAAGAAAACTACAGATTGAAAATTTTTTTTATAACAGAAGGGGATATCTTCGAGGCTTCATTTTTGCAAACTTATCGAGGGTAATATTTAGATCTAAACTTTTAACTATATCTTGGTGAGTGGCAAGAACCAACAAATCACTTAATCTATGATTAGAACATGAAGTTCTTAAGTTCTTTAATTTCCGATGAGATAAATTACTGAAACAATTCCTTGGGGGGTGCAATCGCACCCCTGTGCACCCCCTAAATGACGCCCCTGTAATAGACAAGAAAAAGCAAGTGCTATGTCGAATAAAACCATTTCGTTACGCGAAAACACGCAAACAGTTTTTGTAATGTTATTGGTAAATTACATAAAAAATTCCTTATTCGAATCAACCAATCAATTTTGGGTTTTTAGTTTTTTTTGTCACAGCGTGCGTGCGGATTGACGTATACTAAACAAATTGGATGCCCACGACTCTTTCATTTACCGTGGGCAGATTTGAGTCTTAGAAAAATTTAACCGTATAACGAGAAGAGAGGTTTCAATCTATTTATATCGCCGCTCTAAGGAAAGGTGTGTGTAAATCCGCGTCCGAAAGGATACGAAGTCAAGGTGAAAGAAACCTTTTCGAGTCTGTTCAAATTTTTTTTTTACATCGTTGGTGGTGCGTTTTCGAGTGTAATAAAGATTACTTTCCGCGGTTACGTCTCGTGGGCGGAAGCGATTAAGCCAATAAAAAAGATTTAGAAAACTAGTTAGGGAAGTTTCGTTGATAGATTTAGGAGCCCATTGACGTACTAAGAATGAGATTTTTTGTTCTCGAGTTGATTGATTTCTTAATTAAGGTCGCCCGTTGACTTTACCTATTTGCATAATGCCCACTATTCGTTTTTATTATACATTCCAGCTTTTAAATATAGTTTAACAAATATGTAATGTTCACCTGAAGAGAGGTCAGAGGTGTAACCGAGGCGTGAATAATTTGTTAGATGCCTGCTCTCACTTACTGGCATCTTTTCCGCGTACAATCTTTCACACATTTTCATTGTTCTGTAGATCTAAAACAGGTCGACTTTCTTAAATTTTAGAGGCAAGACTGTCTTTGTCACCGTAAACTAATTCGTCTTGACTATAATGTTTGGTTTTGTCTTATTCTATTAACATTACCTATTTATGATTGTTGTCCTCTCCCCACGTTTCAAAAATTTGAAAGTTTTTATAAAGACTTTTACATAACCATTCATGTAGACCTTCTTTCGGTCTAAACGCCAAAAATAATGGCGGGACGCCCTGTATGTGATATAATTTCAATTTGGTCGGTGGGTTCGTTCATTAGAATTTGTATCTTCAGTGTTGTTTTTTTCCTTTAGACATTTTGTAAATGCATAACTTTTGTACATAAGTACAAATAAGGCACATCTGGTCATTTGCGATAAGGAGATTTATCAAGTGAAAATTAATTAACGCACTTGTTATTTCGCTGATAAAGGGAGATACAGGCATTACGAAGAATTGCCCGTTTGATATTGGAGAAGTGGTTTGGCGCGTTCCGTCGTCGATTGGCGGTTGATTTGAAAATTCATGAAGAATGAGTTAATTTAATTGCGGAAATGGGGTTTCCTTATATACCGGAGACCTACTTGTTTTGTTGAAAACGCAATTCGTCATTTTTTATAATAAATTTGCGCAAATTGGTTTAAGAAGTTTAACGCGTGTTATCTGATTACGGAAAAAGTATTGTTCGAGTTAAAAAACAAGCAGTTCGTTAAGGTTTTCTTCTTATTAAAAGTTAACAGTTCCCACCGTTCGAACAGCTACGAAAAATTTGTCATTCAATTTAACAAGCCGGATTTTGTAATCTAGTTCAGTGTTATGAAGAACAAGCGAAGTTCCCGGAAGCTGTCAGCGTTTGTGTGTGAGTTAAGTGGGCCTGAATATCGCGCCCAATTACAGGGTGGCCCGCGTAATGCTTTTTAGAGGTGCCTCTGCAGAAGGTCTTAAGTTGTTCTATACTACTGTTGACCGTCTGAGTGCGGGGTAATATGCCTGAACAAGCTTTGTAAGATTTTCCTTCTTTTAAATTTTTTTCATTTGTTTCGGACAACAGTAACAAGTGCAGGAAAGGAATTTTATTGCAAATGTAAATAGAGTAAATTAATATTTATACAGCTTTGCGTGAATATATTCGGGATGAGGTAAATGAAGCGGGACATTGTAATTAAAATAAGAGCGTGAAGAGCGAATTAAATACGTATGTAGTTATCGAATGTTGAATAAGCTTGGAAGAGCGGAGGTAGGAGTGTAAATAGTGGGAATGCAGCATTCGTTAAACGGCGTTAGACAGTGCCAAATCTGCGCCTGTTGTTTTCGCAAAGCGCGACGTCCAATCCCAATCGGTCGATTGGGTGGATCCCGCAGAAATAAATTAAGCCAAGAGCGATACCTCGTCTATATCAAGGGACCTTCACGCAGCGGACGAGGATTTTCGTCACATTTCCAAGAAAAACGTTGAAAATTCCGCAAAACCACACCCCAGTCGCTCCGTGCAGAGCACAGCTGGAGGGTCAATTTTTTCTATTGAAAATCGTGACCAGAACGCCTTTAAAATCCCATAACATATTACCGTATTGCAGTTCGATTTCTAGTTATTATACAAGGTGTTTATGACGAAAATTAAATTCCTTTTAGCACCTGACGGCGATTTATTATACATTGCATTTATTTAATTTATAAATACAGTTGAATATTTCCTCAATGCGTAGTGTGTTTTTGCAAATGAATGTTTCATAACCATTTATTTTCAGGATTGTTCCGCCTCGAACCTCCATTTGTTAAAATATTATTCAATTGCAGCAAAGAGGTACTTTAAAGAAAATAAGAATCGTTTCATATGTTAAAAAAGGTTATTGACTTATTATTTAACCTTTTACTCTTTTCCTTAAGATGCCAGAAGAGGTTTACTGATGGACAACTAGCCGAAGCACGTTTATTTATACAGTTGTATTCATTTAGTAGTAGAGATAGAGATTTCGTATGTCTACTTTTAAATGACAAAAACTCTTTTGAAAGACGCCTAATTATATGCAACCAAAACAACTGGCGTTCGCTTTTTTTTTTAAATTTTATTTTACCTTTATTTTTGAGTGGTCGGGGTTTCAGTCAAGGCTGCTCTACCAACCTAACCCAACCCCACTATACATTTACAAATATCCATGCCCGAACCCCGATTCGAACCAGGAGCCCTTAGCACCACAGTCCAGTTTTAACTGAACTGCGCCACACGGGCCGCCATTCTGCACTGTCATTCTAGATTTTAATAAAAGCGACAGTAAACAGTGTGCATTTAGGTTATGATGAAGAGATATTAAATTCGGCCGCTATTTCTCTTAAGTTTCTTATGGGATTCTCTTCCACAAAAATTAAGATGTTCAGTTTCATATCCTCCGTTAAAACTGAAGGTTGTTTTCGGTGTCCTATGTGCACATCTGATGTAAAGAACCACTAATTTTAAATTAATCAACACAGAAAATAAATCTTTTACGCTCCTTAAACTGTTACTGGCATTATACCAATAGACAATATCAACTGTTACTTCAGTCGCACACGAACGAAAACAAAAATACGGAAGCCAAAGCAACAATATTCACATTCAAGTTCACATTTGTTAATATGATATCCAGACTTCATTTGTTTTAAGAAGTTATTTTGGTCGCATAAAATTAGGCGTCCTTCGAAGAGTTTTTATCATTTAAAAGTAGACATAGGGAAAACAGTACACACAAATCGCTATGCCTACTCCTAAATGAATATCACTGTATAATTGTATAACAAGAACCCCCCATAACTGGAAGTAGTCGAAAAATGTAAAGAAATTGAAGAACCCCAAGAGAAGAGAATCTGAATGATTTGAAGAATTCGAGAAAAAAATTACAAAGTGAAAGATACATTAATTATTTAATTACTGTACGTAGTGACGACTAGAAAAAAATAAAGTGACATTTTTGCAAATTTAAATTTCAAGTGGATCAATTTCAATAATGTTGGCGTTGACAATTCATGTCAACAATTACATGAGACAATTTTATTTGTTGTAGACGCGTCAACAATTTTAATTTTAAACGGTTATGTCAAATTTAGCGCTCTGCATTTTCGTGTGGGCTCAGTTTTAGATGCCAGCCAAATTACCCTTCAGCGTGTGATGTCACATATATCTGTCAGTGTTAAAATTGAAGGAGTTCCCGCTATAAATTTGTGTCCTCTTCGTTAAAGGCGAAAAAAGCAAGTTACGCCACTGGAAAATATTTGGCGGGAAGTGGATAATTCAATTGCACAAAGTTGGCAAGTAGATGCGCTATGGTGTTATGGTAGATTTTTATTATTGGCACGGCAGAATTATTATTATGAAGGTAGTTCGGAGTTCGGGGAACCTTATTTATTTACTATAAATGGCCCGTACATACATAATACTTTTTCATGTACGTAGCCGTTTCAATTACGTTTATATAGTAAATGCGAGTTACTGAAAAATTTTTATCCTGTTATAATCTCGGGAATAGTTTATAATTTGGAGAAGGTTGCAGATTAATATACAGGGTGTGGACATGATTTAGGGTTTTTCTTAGATTTTGATACGTAGGGAGGGTGGAATTGACAGAAAGTAGGCATGAAAATGAAGGTTGTCACGAAAGAAGTGAGAAACTAAGTGAGTACATATCCTGGAAGGTTTTTAATGGTTCTTTTTTCCTTCCTTGTAACCAAAATGAATCACATCACACACAAGGTGTAAGTAAGGGTTCCTTTCCGGGAGCAAATTTTGTCTCGAAGAATTTTTCCAAAATGCGAATTCGTCTGCAGCGAGTTTGCTTATGGATATAACATGATCTTTCGTGGAGCGACTTTTCCTTTTTAACTACTTCGGTACGAATTTTGTGATAGAAAACTTTCTTTTATTTCTCCTAACAACTCCAGAAACTACACGCAAAGGGAAATTTTGACCTAAACATTCTGTGCATTTCCCAACAATTCGCTGAACTATGTGCAAAGGGAAAGTTTGGTTTAAAAATACAGACTCTCTCAATGGGTTTAGGCTGAAGCATTTGCATTTTTCTTACCACGTTAACAGAATGATCTGAAAAAGGAGACATTTTTTACTAAACCAGACGTTCCTTCACAATAATTTTCGGTTAATTGTCTTTCAACTGCAGGCACTTTTACTACTGCTCATTTCGGAGTTACGTATTCCAACAATCAAATTTAATTCCCTTTTGTTCACTAACGGCGATCCAGCGCATTTAATTAGTCTGTCCTTGACCGAACACGATGCGATAAAAACGCGTGTATTTCGCAATGTGGTAGTAAAATAATTCTCTTTCTGGAGTTCCCCTAAAAACTATAATTTTAATTATGCATAATTTTGATAGTAACGCAAATATTATGGCTTCGACAAAGCATTCCGTGTGAACATTCGCAGGTAATTACAATCGACTGTAGACATTATTGATCTCTCTGCGTGATTGCAAAATTAATTATTTAGCTTCGTTAAGAGTTGCCCAATTTATAACATTTTCACATAACGGGGTTGATTGACAGGCTGTCATTCGGAACGCGCACTCATAATCGCTTTTGGGTCGGGGTAATTGTTTCTGCACTTGACGCTACAATCACGTCTGTGGGAATTGCATTATAATGGATTATTTGAGTAATACCATTTTATGAGATGGTGTTAGGCATGAATATGCAAATCCGGAGGGCGTAACAAACGACTCGTGGATTACTTCATACTTTAGAAAGTTGCTTCTTTATCCTTTATTGCTTAAAAAATCCCGAGCCACTCGAACGTGGCTGTTGCGAACATTCTTCTAACTAATTAACAATCGATAAACGCTTCGAGAACCCGAAATAAAACATTAACTCTACTACAACAGGGATGTGCATTAAAAGACAATTAGCCCTCGCACAGCCCACCCTCCTCAACACACATTTCCTTCCTCCTGTCCAAAAGCGTTGAATTCCCACAACCTTTCCCTCGTTGCTAAAAAAAATAAATTCCACAATTCGAAACAAACTTCTAACCTGAACATGCATCGCTAACGAGCAACAAAATTGATTCGAATAACACACAAAAGGAATCCGTGACCTTCTTTAAACAAAGAGTAATTGAAGTTAACGAGACGATGATAATTTGTTCTGTAAATAAGCGGCCACAAAACACTCAAGATCTTTTCAGTATAAATTGCACACTCAATTGCGTCTTTTTAAACAATACAAGGTCGAGGACGAAATTGAGTTTTAAAATTTGCAATTTAGATGAACAAGAAATGTTCGCCCAAAAATTATTAAAATTATGCTTACTTTCCTTTTTCTTTTATTATTGCTACCGGATAGGAAATAAATTGAGTTGTTTTGTTACGCTTCTATTCCTTGCAATGATAGAATTAGGTAAGCGGTACCTTTTAGCGTAACGCTCTATCAAATGCAATGCGTTGGGGCATTTTCAATTTAATACCAGAACAGTACAAAGAAAAATTGTGGCATATCGCAGGGTCTTGAAATAGTGACATATCCTGAAGTTGGAACTTAAGGCCGCACAATTTCCTCTCAGTTGACTGCCTGAGTAAAGAAATTTCATTTGGCAAAATTAAAAAATTGTACGATGGAGATCTTAATTATTGTAGTCGTCTGAACTGAGGTGGAAATATCGTGGTATAACATAACTGTGTCTGTGTATTGGTTCACAATTTGGGGTTTATTGAATAGGGGGTAGGGTAATTGCTGTCACTAGATGTCGATTCGGTAAGTAATAATTATAAATTTGAATTGGCAGGGCCTTTGTCAAAAATTATGCAATAATTGTGAATGAGTGGCCAGTTAAGCAGTGGTGGTACTTTAAGGGTGGATTTGTTTATTTGATATAGATAGCACACATGTAATGTTTTCGCAGGTACGTAGAAGTTTCATTGAAAATGTCGCTTTAATTGCGTTAAGTTACAAACTATGTTGCAACCTTTTTATGTTGTGGAATTTCAATGTAAGCTAGTGTTAGCATGTCTTCACTACAGGGTGTATTTTATTTTTGTTAGGGAAAGGTTGAAGATTACTATAGGGTGTTGATACAAGTTATATACGATTTTTGTTATCGGCTTGTACGATGGAGCGGGAGTTTTTGTTTGTTTTATGTGGAGGCGTAATATATTTGTTGAATTTGTTTTCATCATCTTATTTTGCATATGTACCAAATCTGATAATTTTTCATGACTCCTGAATTTTTATGTTGCTTGAATACTGCGCGTGATGAATCTCGAAACCCTTCTTTGTATGCAAATATAGCCCTGTATTATATAATGAGACAGGCGCCTACGCCCAGAACACACCCCTATGTATTACTTCTATGATAGTCATGTCAGCAAAATGCATGCCTGTGTAATCCTGGTGTGAATGTCGGGTTTCGTTACATAACAGTCTAGGTGACTACATACATATCCATGAAAGACGGTGGCACAATATTTTGAACATGAATGTAAATCCACGATTATGAGGAAAATTCTCCGATATTGTCATACAACCTGAAAATTATTATCATGAAATTTTGAGGTGCAAATTCGAAAAGACGTAAGAAAGTAAGTGAGTACAGTTCCTGGAAGGTTCTCGGTAGCTCTTTTATCCTCCTTATAATTGAAGAAGTCCCTAGAGCTACTTTCGTGTGATTATGAGCGGCCAACGCTTGTCTGTATTTCGACTGATTAAATTTCACTCGCCATCATGTTTGGTCTTTTATTTATGTCCTCGTGCAACTCGTTTACCCGCTGCCGACACTCTGTGAAATGAATCATATCTCCGTTACTAGTAATCCGACCAGGTGGAATCGAGGCTGGAATGTACTGATGGATGCACATCACTTTCTCTTCCGACGCTCCGTTCACAAGATATTTTTGATTTTCGGAATTGTGTTTAGTTGCTTTTATTAAGTTTTATTAAAATTTCATAAAAATCGTTCCAGAAATAAGAAAGTTAGTTCTGCACATGCGTAAATCCATTTCATAATATGCTAGATTCCCGTTTATGAGAAGTATTTATATCTAAAATTTATATAAAATATCTTTACGAATTATATACTAAGTATGTTTATAATCAATGGTTTTACCCGAATATTCATAGAATCTGGAAAAATCTTCTAAAATTCCAAAAAACCTCCTTTGCCAACCAAAAAACCGTAAGTCATGAAGCATCACTATGTCTAAAATTGTGGTCGAAGTGTGAATGTGAAGTTAACAGTAGAATTCCAGCAAAAGATTTCAATATTTTGCAGATTTTGCTTGAAATCTCAAAAAGTTAAAAGGTGTCTTTAAACTCTTGTAGCTGAAGAAGTAATTATAAACTTTTACCAATTTGGTGGAACCATTTTAATTAACTTTATAAAATGAGAGTTATTACTATCCTCTATCTCATTCCGTAAAAATCCAATATGGCGGCCTTAAGAAATAAGAAAGTAATAGTGAGACTTTCAGTTTTTCGGTTATATCTCGATTATTTTCAAAGATTTTTCAAAATTTTTACATGCGTTTTTTTAGTCACACAAAGGGACACCTTTGTCCCCATTAACCTACTCTGTATCTCTCATCGTTACGAAGATCCCAATGGTGAGCCACGAATTTGAACCGCCCTGTACAACTAGAATGTAATAGTATTTTACATTATTAGCCAGGTAAGTGAGTTTTTACTGGCGATAGGAGAAGTTGACTGGCGAGCCGTCAGGCGAGCCTGTCATCTCCTAGAGCCCGTAAAAACTATTACCTGGCGTATAATGTACAATATTTTATTTGTTACTCATTTGTAAACAATAGTAAACGTAAATAATTAGTTCTTAAATTGATCTCGAAGAAATGTCTAAAATATCATATTATCCATGTAACAGAGACATCGCATTAATTCTGGCCAATGAAATTACTAGATTACTAACTTGTAAAATTTTTACACGTCAGCTGTCAGTTTTACAAGTCAGTAGCGTTTAAAGATGACGTTTACCCGTTTGCGTTTTGTCTTGTTAATCAACGTTTACAACTGAGTAACAAATAAAAGCTTTTAACAAAAACAAATACCAAAAGTGGAACTATGTGTTTAGGGGCCGCAAAATAAACATTGATTGCCTATACTAATCTAATTAGCAGGAATTGATGAAGGTTTAAAATCCATTCCGGTAGCTCATTACACGTAAAGCCAAACCGCTTTGAACCATATTTACTCGCATATTTATATGCCATATTACATGTAGGTAAAGTTTCTTGGATTCTTTGGCTAAATTAATACTCGGAATCTAAATTTTTGTGTAAGTTCTCCTCAAAAATTGACGGGAGTTCACTAGAAATCAAGCAGAATTTCTCAGGAACCGAACATTGCACGAAAGATATTTAGAAACATTCCATGAGCCTTTAAACCTCATATATCTTTTTTAGACCTTTTTTGGAATTTTTAATCAAAAACAGTTTTTCAAGAATTATTTCTAGGAATTTTCTTAGGGTTCCCTTGGAAATCTTTTCTGCAGTTTTAAGAAATTTTTCCAACTTTTCCTAGAAACTATCTATAAATTTCGGAAATCAGCCTTTTCAAATATTTTTTGAAATGGTCTTAGCACATCAAAACCTTATAATTATAAATAAATATCAATCCGTTTCGGGGACCTTCCTCAAAAAGTTCTTCTCCTCATTGAAACATCTTTGGGTTTCAGAAACCTTACAAATCTCTTTAGAAGCATTTTTAAAACATCCTCAGGGATTTCCGTAGAGAAATTCCCAGAAAGATTTCTTAAAGTGCCACTTTATTAGTAATCTAAGAATTCTAGAAACCCTTCTTAGAAACAGAACTCCTCCCTTGAAACTTTATAAATCTTGGTCTCTAGGAAAAAGTTACTGCTATATTATTGTAGAAAATGTTATCATATATACTAATAGTTATTTATTATACAAAGGATATTTTAACCATCGAGTGAAAGAACTTTCACGAGTGGTGTATAATACAAAACTTTATTTTATAGCAGCAGCCATAAAAATCATTGTAAAACTTCTGAAAATTCTGGAGGTATTTAATTTAGAAGTCCACAATAGCAAGCTTAGGTTCTGCCTTCATTTCCATTGAAACATTCATTTTATTTCGTGCTCCGCGTCCCATTTTTTTAAGAATGACAGGTAAACAGTTACAGTTAAACAGATACTTAGCCTACTCATCCAAACCCATTAAAATGTTAATTTAACATTCTACTATAAAATAAAGCAACAAATTTCCATTTCATTCATATTTTTAACGTTATTTTGGGAAAAGGGATCTTGAAGTATTCATTGCAGATTTCGAGTTTCTAGCGAGTTTATAATGTATAATGTATATAATGTTAAAATGTCTCGAAAACGAGTGGACCGATTACGATGAAATTTGGCAGGTGGATTCTTTATCAAATTTGTAGATAGTTATGAACCGAATTGCATGAAATTCAAACTGGGTATAGCTTTAGCCTAGGCTTTAGCGCTATAATACGTAATGCCAAAAGTTGAGTCGATCGCTCGATTCAACGTCCACAGTGCCCTTTTCGCAACTCGACCATTTATGAACCGAATTGCGAACTTTTTTACTTATGAAAGTATTTAAATAAAATTTGATACATAGGCACTTGGAATACTTAAAGCAAATCTAACGCCAGGTTTAAAATTTGATTTTGCACATGCTATAGCCATACGCAGGAGCTCGTTTTCTATATTGGTTTACAAGTTTATTAACGAGCTCCTAGCAAGTGCGGTGTCTGTCCGTCCGTTAGCACGATATCTCGATAACTAATGGACCGATTACGATAAAATTTAGTAGATGGATTCTTTATCAAATTTGTAGATCGGAGTTCGTGAATTAGCAATGTAGCCCAAAAAATAAGGAAGGCCATTTTGACATCTCCGTAAATTTAACGCCAGTTTCAAAATTTGGTTTTGCACATGCGCAGTGCCAACTTTCTTATTTATGGAGGCATTCAAATGAAATTTGATACATAGCCACTTGGAATAAAAGCAAATGTAGCGCCATTTTCCAAATTTGGTTTTGTGTAGAATGTGCAGTGCCAACTTTCTTATTTATGGAAGCAATTAAATGAAATTTCATACATATACCCTTTAAACAAAAGCAAAACTTAACACCAGGTTTAAAATTTGGTTTTGCACATACTATAGCCATACTCAGGAGCTCGTTTGCTATATTTGATTAATTTATTTAGCAATGAATTTTGCTGTCCTCTACATGAAAACGTTTAGAATCTAATGGTCTACAATATTGGTAACTATGCAACATGGCCGTATGTCACCGTCCTCTAACTGTTTAATAATCCTACCACACCGTAATAAAAGGCGGGTAATTAATCTCTAACTGCAGGAAGGATGTATAAGTGACAATAATTGCACTATATGAAAAAGCACTTAGGGTCGTACTCGATCATTTTAGTGAGTCGAATTAATTGAAAGAGGAAGACGTCGCTCATTTCCAATTGCGTTAGTTTGGTTAATTGTAGGATAGCCCTAAAGTACCAGAGCTTTAGAATTAGGTAGTTCAGTTTCATTTTTCTTGACGGTACTCTCGTCAACAGAATCACGCCTCCGTGGTAGATCGGATACGGTGGCATTCCTCAGCGTAGCCCCATTGCAAACATTTTTAGACACAGAATTACATATCGATGCTAGAGCAGTATCTCGAGCGAAAACATCTGTCAACGTTACAATAAAAGTAATATAACTTCGAAGTTGTCGAAATCGTCAACTATAAAGTTGAAGTTATTGTTATACGCGAAAGCCTGGGGTTACTTTGTCTCGATTTGGTGATTCCTGTACTGTATAGGGCTGTAAAAGAATTCTTTACGGTACCATCTGCTGCTGCTAAACATAAATTGTGTCTACTTCCTTTTTATATACGCGCGAGTTCGGTAACTATGGGTTATTGTCGCATTTGGGATAGCTAGGGGTGGGTGGTAAGTGGAATTGTATACAAGAAAAGCGAGCCTTTCAATGCGCCGTTCCAATTCGAATTTACCTGCTCCTCAGACAAGCCATTATTTTTAGGGCCACTACCAATCAGGGTAAAACGTAGAATAAACGGTTTAAAGCTAGGGATGGCAATACTTTTTATTTCCATAATAATACAATTTACAGCGTCCCGTTACGTTTACGTAGCTAGCCGGATCCGGGGTAGTAGTGGCAGTTTCTGTATTTTAGAGACCGTGAATTTTCCAAATGTCCAAGTTATATGTAGCAACAAACCTGTATGCTTATATGGCGCCAGTTGCGTAATAATACACAACTTTTCCTAGAGCGTGCATCACATAACTCGCTTTACTTTTGTTGTTGTATAAAAGTTGTGCCCATTACATCTAATAACATCACGTCATGCGTGTAAACTATTGAATTGGGACGCGAAAGTGGCGTCTTTTCAGAAGTTATAGTAAAACTTTTTTTTAGAGATCAAAGCAATCAGCAAATACAAATAGGAATCAACTTGGCACATGTGAAGTTAGCCCCTCATTTATAAAATTTTCAAATTGTTCAGGAGACCCACTTTAAAATTCTAGAGTTCTTGATCAATCTAAGAAAGAGTTCAATTTTGTAAATATGGGTACCTAACTTCGTGCATCCTTCCATTGCGCCAAAAGTGAAATGAATTTTTCTCTTTTCTAGTTTTAAAGTGCATGAAAAGTGATTAAAATCCATAAAATAATTATGAAATATTGACTACATAAGTTGCATATAAATTAAAATGATCCGAAACTGTGGCGAGAACACCAAAAAAATTGCACCAAAAAATGTATTTCTTTCTCTTTACGGGCTTTTATACTGTAGCAAATATTCCATAAATCCCGATAGACATCGAGGCGCCATGAAAGATTATGACGTGGCTGTCCGACAACATTCTGAAGCGACTTTCAGCACTCGAGAACATTCTGAAAAGAATGTTGTTTGCTATATAAGCAAATCGAATTGTGTTTCCAGTTCAGTTAAGACTTTAAATTAAGGCGAAGGTTAAAAAAAGGCAGATTCTATTCTTTTAATCTGAACCAAAATTAAATAATCTTTAGGTAATAGGTTCACGATTTAGGTATTTGAACAAAGAAATAACGAATTTTTCGCCGCCGCCGTCGTGTTTTAGTCGTTTTGTGTGAAGTCAAATGTCGGATATTTTTCTGGAGTAATTAAAGTGTTGTTTGTTCGTGTTATAAAGAAGCTAAGTGTCTGAGTTTACTGGGACCAAGTCAGTTTAGTGTTTGTGTTGTTTTTGTGCATCTGAATTAGGAATTAGAGTGCAAGACCGATATTTGAATTATTGACAGTGTCAAGGTAATTAAGACTTTATTTAACCTGTTTCAATCGATCGCTTGTAGCGTGGTATTCGAGGTGGTATTTGTCGCTGGCACTGTTGCCACTTTTTCTTACAGCAATTATCGAATAAATTTGTGTTTTGCGTAAATGTATGGTTTTGTATCAGTTTGAGCCCAAATCACGACCCTGGATTTTAGGAGTTTTGTGTTTTTGTGAGTGACTTTATTTACTACAACTAGCTCGACAGATGTTTAAAAAAAAAGTAGGTGCCATTTTCGAGATACGACAAGGGGAGGGAGTGTCTTAAAGTCTTAAACGACTGAAAAGTCCTGAATAGACTTTTACGATCTTCAATACGTCTTAATAGTATTTAAGAGACTTCCCTTGAACAGCCTTCTGAGTAATTAAAATCTTCTAAAAGCTTTTGATATCAAACGGTCTTAAAGAGGACTTTAGCGTCTTGAAATTGTTTCGTTTCTTTAAGAGCCGCACCTTTAAGAGCTTTTAAGGGTCATAAAGCTTGTTTCAAAAAGCACTTAAGCATTTTTAAGGGTTGAACCTTTGGAGGTATTTGGTTACTGTTCTGTTTGCTACCACATACCATCATGAATGTGATTACTTTTGTAAGAAGCACCTGTTCTCCGCCTGGAAATTACCAGTTTTAGTGGTCGGTCTGTAGATGAACACCCGATTTCAGCCGCCGTTTGCAACCGTTCCCGTAAGAATATTTAAATTGTGTTTACAGCTGCCGAAAGCCGTCTTGCGAGGGAACAAAAGGGGTGGAATCAATATTATTAAGCTTTAGATCCGTTAATTACCTAATTAATCGTTTTTAATTTTCTAATGGTATACGAAATCCTGCAATAAAACCGGCAAAGTTGCAGTTTACTTAAATATCAACGTCATAGAACACCCCGCCAATTCCAAGGAGCAAAAGGGCATTGCTGGACTGCCGAATGTGGAAATTTCATTCCGGATAATTAACCGTAATTAGTCGAATGGGATCCAAGGAGCAAAAGGGCATTGCTGGACTGCCGAATTTGGAGATTTCATTCCGACTATTTCGATAAGTATAATTAACCGTAATTATATAGTTGAATGGAGTTCAGCCTTCAATTCAGTCGAGATTACATCCTCTTAAAGAACTTGAATTTTTACACCATCCCGTATTTTTAAGACGTCTGGGAAGGGCGTAATAATTACTTAAAAATAGTTTTAATCTTCGAGCGTTATCGCAAGGACCCGCCATTGAGCTGGAAAAACCGTCGTTCCCCCTTGGCATATTGGAATTTTATGTAAGGTAAACGCTTAATTTAGAGATCTTTTTGCATTTGGAGGTTTACCGAAACGTAAAATCTCTTACCTTTTGCACATTTTGCATTTGGATGTTTTACCGAAACTAATTCCTACCGCTCCGTTAATTGAAAGGTAATCTTTTTACTACTTTCCGTTTCATTAATTCTAAAGGAGGCTACTGTCTCGCTTTCCTGCAATTGCTTTCCTGTAGAAACCGCTACTGAATCAGGTTATCTACTGTTCCCGCTTAGGGAAATTGCACCCGTTCTGCCGTTCCCCCGACTATTGCCGCAGTCACCGTCTACAGATTTCGAATTGCCGCTGGATGTTCCATTTTCTTACTTTCATTAAATTTCATTTTTGTAATTATACAGTTTAATTTTTTGTCTAAAAGAGAACCGAAGCCACCGTTGGTGTGCGAGCTTCCTTTTAAATCAAAGAACTACCAAAAATTAACCAGTCTGGCACTGCCGAGCTATCTACAAAACATTAAAAATTTCAGTCAGTCAATCAGTACTTAGAAGCGTTATAAATGAAGAGGAATTTATAATTATTGAAGAAAATTATATAGAAGAAATCAAATAAAATAAAAGGCGTATAACAAAGAAGGAATAACAAAACGAATGAAAGTAGAACAAGAGAAACTAAAAATAGAAACAATGCGACTGCTATAATAAAAGAAAGACACGATGAATACAAAAAAATATGTGAAAGTAGAAAATTAGGTAACGAAAGACAGGAAAATGAAAAATGCGAGGAAAAAACCAAACAGCCTGAGGGATCAGAAAAATGCAGATCTAAAACACGATCCGAAGGGTGCGAAGAACCAAAAAATCTTAACAATTTAAAGAACCCGAAGGATTCAAAGAACGACAGAATACCACGAATCAGACGCGTGAATAATTTTAAAAATACAAAAAATTCAAAGAATATTAAAAATCTGAATAGGCTCGTGGACCGCTGAAGAATTCAAAGAAACTATACATAATCATACTAAAACCACGTAATCTGAAAATGAAGAAGAACTTGCAGAATCTGAAGCATCCGAAGGAATAGAAGAATCCCAAAAATTAAAACAAAGAACGGGAAGAATCTAAAGAAATGGCATATGAAGAATCTGAAATCTAAAAGAAACTGCAAAATGATTCCTTGTTCTTGGTGTATTCTCTACAAAAGAAGAGCAATATATTTGATTTAATTTTTAAAAGGATAGATCAATCCTCAAACAATTTCTTAGCAATCATCAATTTGGTGTTCGAATATGTTCCAGATTTACAATTGAAGATATTAAATGTTTCAAAAACTTTTGTAAGAACACATCGCAATCCATCGGAGACGTGTCGCAAACGTAACTCTTCGGAATAATACACGTCATAACACGCTCGTAATACTATTAAAGGAGATGTGCAAGAATTTTGGATTGGAATTAATAAAACAATAATTCAGCACTATTAAGTAAGTATCGTATCGACAGTTTACGCGCTTTTCCTTAACCTACCGGCTACCAATCGCATTCGAGTACGGCACAATGCTATCACTTGACACCGTTGTCTCTTTTTCTTGCATGAAACTCACCCATATACGGAAACATAAACATTTCCAATGTTAAAAGTTATCTTACCCTACGAACCGAGCGTTGTCTCTGGTGCTTACCTGAAAATAAGAACAAATTTAAATAAATAGTAAGGACACTTTCTTTTGTTAATAATGGACGACCAAAAGATTACTAGCTACCACAAAAGAGACAAAAGAAGACAGTTTTGTTTACTGGGTGTATGATGGTAATGCTGCGCCATTGTGCCGTTGTGTAAATTACCAAATATCTAAAAATTTAATTGCCGAAAAACAATTTAAATTGAAACCCTTAATAAGTGCCATTCAACTCCTCTTAAAGACACTTTTAAAAATGGCGCATTACACTCATCTCCTTTAAATTTCTTTTTCCAGAGACTCGTAATTTATACGCTTTGAAAACGTTTTAAGATTAAAGTGAAAGCAATTTCGCTATATTTACGTCGTAAGGCGAATAATCATATTAATTATGAATTATTACAGTGAACATTATTTTTTCTTCCTTTTATTAATTCGGGCTATGAAAAATCTCTTTGCTGTCTCCTAAGCGAGAACGTTGGGATATAAATTTTGAAGGGATAAAGCTTTTAAGAAGGACCGGCTTAAAACCTGCATGAGAAGCAAATTTTATTGAAAACTTAAAGGTTAATTAATGAGGTGTATTCAATGCGGGCGAGCTTTAATATTCTATTCAACAATGAAAGGAAGACCTAAATAGGAAAGTTTTATTCAAATTTTTCAATGGATGTTTTTAATGGGGGCAACATGTGATGTATTTTTATAATACTTTTGAATTAATTAGGGATATCGGATAAATGAATGCAAATTACTCACAAAAGGTTCAGTGGGTGATACTCACATTTTCGAGGTAAGTTATAATAAATATGGTTCATTTGTAACTAAAAAGGGAGATTTTGTGTTTCGATTTATTAGGGATGTAAACCTTCATTACTGTCGTTCTAGGGGTTCCCAAATAGCTCTTTTGGGATAGAAGTTAACGACACATTTTCGCTATATTAATACTAGTTGTTGCTTACACGCCTTATCAACCGTAAACCGCATAAAAATTTAAATGCAAAAAAGTTTTTATCAGTTTCCAGCAGGCTTGTCTGCACACCCGTTTTTAATAAGCAGACGCCACGCCGTTTTAATTATCAAGTTTATGGCGGAACTCGTGCGGGCAGACGGATATAAAGTTAAAAGTTTTTTTAGGATTTTTAAGAGCACATACTCTCGCTCTTAAATCAGTTGGAAAAAGGCGTCTAGAAGAAAAGGTTACCAAAATAATTATTTCCGTCAGAGAGATTCCGCAAAATAGAAACGTGCTTCAAGTATATAAATTTAAATAAACAATGGCAGGAATATAAAACAGATGTTATGCCTTTAAAGTTTACGAAATATTTACTGGGAAAAGTTATATGCATATTTGAAGTGCAAATGAGGATGGGCAAAATTATAAACAATAATAATCTCACTTTCTCCACGTATTAAAAGTAAACAATGTTAGCAAAATGTTTAAAGATATCAGGTAACAAGAATTTCTCTTGAATCTATCAGTCGGTCCCACCCGAGGTCCCACCTTTGTTTCTACGTTCAAAGGATGTTATTTACTTCACTTTCCATTGATCTTTTGCATTTTGGACATCGGAATGTACTCCGGGTACCTATCGTGACAATTTCAGATGACCACGCGCTCCAAATGTGCCTAATTACAAATGAATCTACGTACGTCATCCTCAATTAGTGTAAATACGTGATATTACATTACATTTGAGTTGTACCAAAAATATTAGCTTATTATATTTCAAATCCTGTAACGTGACCTTCATTTCAAAGGTCGCACTACAATTTGACAAATTGTAACGTTCTGACCACTTGGCCAAGAATTGTAGTCGGAATGTTTTTTTTTAATCAAAAACTAATTGCGGATTTGGCATGTTAAAAAACCACCAAATACCAAATTTCGCCGAAATCAGAATTTTTTTCTCTCCGTTCAGGGGTTCGCCATATTGGTGTAGGAATTGTGAAGAATTCTACAAAATAGAAAAGGAGACCCGATATCCAATCGAAAGATGTACCGTTCTTCTTGATAGAAGTTAAAAAAGTAATCGTAAACGATTTACAAAAAGCTTTTTAGCTTTTTAGTCTGAGTATGTACCGTGTGTCCTATTTTGGTTGAGACTGCGGTTTATCTCGGCTGTTTTTAACTCGGTTTTTAAAGATAGACTTGCAGTTTTCGTGCCCTTGTGCCACTTTTTCTGAAACTTTTAATACACAAACAGAACAGAACCTTTGTTTCTGAGATACAGGGTGAAATCGAAAATTTTGACTTTTTGGGATGTTATCGTATCATACTATACTCATGTAAGATAGAAAAATGTTAAAAACTGCCCATTCTACTTGTAGATATTTTTACGTAGAATCTAGTCGCATAGTAAAAATTAATTTTTGGACCACCGTTTCTGAGCTTTGACCTAAAGTTGGTATTTTTTAATTCCAACACCCTGTATCTTAAGTCAATTTCTTTGCATTCATTTCCCTGATTACATTGATGTATCACAACCTATATGGTTTTTTTTTAATTTTAGCCATGAACCAAAATAAAAACTTTACATTTTACGGTTTTTAAATAGGCCATGGATTCCTGGAGATTTTGGTTTGTTTGTTGTATCCATGGCAGCTGATATCAATCTAAATTTTTAAAAATATGATATATCAATGTTTATCAGGAAAACGAATTAAAAAATTTGACGTTGATATATGGGGTGTTTTGACTACGCCACTGGATTTTTCGTAAAAATATCTAAAACAAACAGGGTAGTAAGCCTGTACCTCAGAAACAAACGTAGCTAGATTCATTTCGTTTATGGTATTAAAAGTTTCACAAAAAAGTGCACAGGATCGCGAAACCGCAAGTCTCTATCTTTAAAAACAGTTGAGATACACTGCAGTATCAATCAAAATCGGACACACGGCACATTAGGTATAAAGGATGTAAAACTGCCAAAAAAAATTATTTCTCCGACAATAATAGAGTTAATTATTGACCCAAACAGGAGAAAAACCCAACGGGTCCATGTGAAAGATGTAAAAAAAGTTTTGGATCCCTACCAAGCTGCTACTGCCCATATAAATGGAAGGGAAGGCCACGTAGAAGATCCGGAGGATAGATAGAGGAATTCGGTTTAGCGAGTATGGCTAAGACGTATTAAAAGAAGCAAAGTTGGGGTGTGTCCATAGCGACCTTTTTCATATTCTTAAGAACATGTGTGCAAATTCAAAGCGATCGAACGTTTCTAAACTAAGTTGCCGTGCACACGGACCGACAGACAGACAGATAAATGAACAGACAGACAGACAGCAATACAAAATTATAAGCGATTTCGATGATCGTTAATAAATGGCAAAAATGTAAAAATATGGTACAAGACAAAATTGTTTAGTACAACTTTTCAGCTCATTTAAAAAAAATGTGGTATTGTTTGCGTTTTGTCCGTCGGTCCGTCCGGACCCACTTCTAGAGGCATAGTCTTAAGAGTTCTGGAATTTTTTGCAAGCCTATACCTTGAAGGTGTACCAGACGGCCGTCAAATCGTGCTGTCTGGAGGAGAGGGGGAGGGGGGGGGCATGAATTATTTCCTGAGATGCTGTTTTTGAAAGTATATCGTGCATAACTTATGCCCTCTCGCATGCCTTTAGTGGTACCAAGTAAAACTTTCAAAATAGGGGGGGGGGAGGTAAACACATGTTCTACCCTTCATGGTATTCTAATGAAATGTCTCATTGAAATAAATTGGTTAGTACAAACTATAATTTTCCCACGCGACTCCTTTTCGAGATCAGGGGGTGTCGGGACCTACGGGGGTTAGAAATTAATTTTATCTTTCACGGCATTCTAATTGAAGGTCTCAACGAAAGGAAACGTTTTGTACCGACCTTCTTTCTGGCCCCTCATCAAAAGAGGGGGTGATGGGTTTTATCATTCATGGTACTCTAATGAAAGTTCTCAACGAAAGGAATTGCTACTTGCAGAACGGATTGTCGGAAGAGGGCACTTACAAAGGGCGATTGGGACATATCTATTAGTGAAATCCAAGCAAATTGACAATGACGTGTCGGAAGAGGACACTCATAAAAGGAACGTATTTGATAATTAGTAATTGGTAACCGTTATTTTGGTGAGTATTACCCTAGCCATTGTTATTTCAGTTAGTAGAGAAAAACGACACCCTTTCCGATTTTTTATGTTATCAAAGTCGTCGATCAGTTGTGTATTTCAGACCTCTGAACTTGTACAAAAAATTGTAGGTATACACCAAAGCAAATTGAGCACAATGCACAAATTGATTACACAATTGCTTGCCCCTGTGATAGGAGGGGGATAACCGAATGCACCCTTGAAAGCATTTTATTCAAGGGGATGCGCTCCGGTCAATGTAATGTTATTGTCTGCAACTCCTGCACGACTACTCATTTGCGTACTGCACTAATATTCGTTCAAAAATTAAAAGTCCTATTCCATAAACAAAAAGAAAAACAACAACCCGTTATTTTTAGTTCGCTTAAACACTTTTCGACATCAAAGTGAAACACTAGACTCCCGTTAATGAATCAACTTCCAGGCAAATTAACGATGCACATTTGGCCCAAAAACATCTTTGCCAGCCAATAAAAACTGAAGCGATTGAATTTACTTCAAATTGGTTTCCTCATTAAAATCTAGCGCTTTGAAGAGCTAATTAGCGAAAATTACTAGGAAAGCTATCGAGTAATCGATTGCATACTTGAAGTGGGGAAAACTCCCTAATTTTATCAAAGTTTTAAAACCGGTTGTTTACCTTTGACAGTTAACTAATGCACTCCCCGATCCTCGTCGCGTCTCCCTTTTTTTCCCCAACATCTGCTTAGGATTTAAACGAGCCGATATTTCTGAAAGAATTTTTTCATCAGCTCCCGAACCGAGTCCCGAACCCTTATTAGTGAAAACTACAAGTTAAGCATCTGTGCAGTGCCACGGAACATAAAGGCGAGGGTGTGATTTATGAAGAGAAAAGAAACCGTAACCGAATTCTCCTCGTCTATTTGTTTAGGAAAGCACTGGCGCGGTGACACATTTTAACCATCGCCTCTTCCTGGTCGGAGAGAATTAGGGAATGTTTACCTTAAAGTGAAAATTGCGTAAATTGATCTAATTTGATACCTCCTTGCAGTCGTGAATGTTTCAAAACCTGTCTGCTAGTATAAATAGAATTAAGTAATAGACCGGATTATATAAATATGTCCTCCTCTTAAAAATAAAAAGGTGAAGTTTACGTTTCATTAAGAAAAAATAGAGCAATGAGAATGTGTTTTGGATTGGCTGGGTGCCGATCAAGCAGGGGTTTATAAAACACTTAACACCTTAATGCTTAATGAGTAGTTATATGAAACAGTTGAACGGCTGTGCCACTCTTTTTCTTAATGTCGACGAACTGCTGTGTAATACGAAAAAGCGTTACTAATTTTTGCTAATTTAGCGAAGCCGCAAATGTAGTCATTTGGGACGTCTTTGCCTTAGAAGATCTCAAAGCTGAAATTTGAATTTGGTGGACGAATAATCGATCCACCAGTGACACCACATCGCACTCAATGTTGAGACAGATGCAACAAGAACTAGTTTTATCCTTCATGGTACTCAAATGAAAGGAAAAGGAATTAATTTCTACCAACCATAGCCCTCCTCCTGGACCTCTTATCGTGATCGGGTATATTCCCTTATACCTCAAGAACGGATTGTCGGAAGAGGGTACTTACAAAGGGCGATTGAGACGTCTGCAAGAAATATATCCATTGGTGATGTCAAAACACAAGCTATTTCGGTTAAAAAAAATGCGCCATTTATACTTGTTTTTACTCGGTACTGTTGCGGCGCGAACGTGGTTCCTCAGACATTTTTTTTTGTTTCAATGGCTAATAATAATTATTTATTTCCGTACATCCCACTTCTGATGCAAAAATGCGATAGATATGTTTTAAGAATAAATTATCAATCGAGGTAAGGGGTAGGTAGCTTTGTTTGCTTGTTTGAGATATATATCACATACGTAATGCTTTCTCATGTACTTAGAAGTTTCATTGAATATCTCGCTTCAATTACGTTTACCCATAGGAAGTGCGAGCGAGGAGAATTCCTTTAGATTAATGAATTTGTATCCTGTTTTGACGTCAGGTTAGCTTTATCATTTGTTAAGGGCTGGTTTAAGATTAGTGTGTTAATACAAGAGAGGGCATTTAGATAGGACGGAACTTTCCAGTTTCCATAGGTGTGGGTGCCTTTCATTTGGGATTAATATACAGGGTATTTACCCAAATTTAGGGTATCTAGGAGATTTTGTGGGTACATAGGTAGTTAAGTTAGAGTGTCATGTCACTTTTCACATGTACAGGGTGCCCCATTAATAATGGTCACAGGCCACATCTATGGAATCGTTAATTGCACCGCTTCGGAAAAAAATCTGTTAACAAAAAGGGCCAAGAGAAATCGCGAGGGCGTACGATTCATGGTTAAGTAGAAAAATGACTTTTTTCTAAAATATACCCAACAATAATGCATAAAAAATACATGCATAGCAATCTTGTATCAATTTTGCATCATTTTGATGCAACACATATTCCTCTACCTCATAAAATATGAGGGGTGTGGGAATGGGGATTGAATGTAACTTCGGTTTAGGTTAACAGTTTTTCACATAATCTTATTGTTGGAAGGAGCTCTCTTCGTGGAATCAGATTTTACGTGAATAGAGTCTTTTTAGTAAATGTGATGAGTGGTAGAGGGCGTGATGTGACATTAAGGCAGGTTTTTTTGAAAATGTCAAATAGAACGATATAATAAATTATTATATGATATTATCAAATAAGATGAAAAAGTGAGAATATCAGTGAAAACAGAATTTTGATATCTAGGCCGATCAGAGTTACCATCTCTTAATTGTACGAGAATAGCTCTAGGGGCAATAAATATATTACGCTCTCACATAAAACAAACAAAACCCCTGACCCATCATACCAGCAACTGAATTTTAAAGATCACCTCCCTGCGAATGGTTAAAATATAAAATATGTACAGGGTGTCTCATTAATAATTGCACCGCTTCAGGAAAACAATTTTGTTAACAAAAGAAACCAAGAGAAATCGCTGGAAATTATTTTCAAGTTTCTAGCTTCGCCGCTAGAGGGCGTACGATTCATGTTTAAGTAGAAATGCCAGCTAGGTCACTCGACCTAACTTGATTAGACTTTTATTTGTTGCAAAGGATAAAAGACGTCTTCCAAACAAGGCCAACTACAAGAGACGATATGGTGGCGAGAATTAGAAATGTAATTCATAGCCATGGCGGAAGTTGGAGCAACTGTTCTCTCTACATAGCAGAGACTCGCCTTTGTATCGAAAATAATGGCAGACATTGAAAATTTACGTTAATTACAATTATAATTTCTTTTATTATTTACTTAATTCATATTTCTCTGATTTAAGGTTTGAATAATTTTTTTGTTGCTCATAATTTAAAAACTTAGATTGAGTGTTAATTTTGAACTGCCATCACCTCATTCACTTTGACACAATTATCGGTTGCTATGTGTTCATTTCTTTCAAATCCAATTTGTTGCAATTACAATTTGTTTGTATTTTAGCCATATCTCTGCTTAGAAAAAAGATATCAAAATACGGTGTTCACTGATATTCGTACTTTAATATAATATAAATATATATTACGAGTATAATAATTAAATCGTTCCATTTGAAATTTTCAAAAAAACTGCAAAGTGTATGTTAATGTCATCGCGCCCTCTACCACTCATCGCATTTACTAAAAATGCTCTATTTATGTAAAATCCGATTCCACGAAGAGAGCTCATTCCAACAAGATCTATTATGTGAAAAACTGTTAACCTAAACCGAAGTTACATTTAATTCCTTAAAGAGATGTTCCCCTCGATGTTCCTCTTCCCACACCCCTCACATTTTATGAGCTAGAGCAATATGTGTTGCATCAAAATGATGCAAAATTGGTATAAGATTGCTATGCGTGCATTTTTATGCATGTTTGTTGGGTATATTTTAGAAAAAAAGTCATTTTTCTATTTAAACATGTATCGTACGCCCTCTAGCGGGATAATTTCCAGCAATTTCTCTTGGCCTCTTTTGTTAAGAAATTTTTTTCCCGAAGCGGTGCAATTAACGGTTCTATAGATATGGCCTGTGAACATTATTAATGAGACACCCTGTACATATTTTATATTTTAACCATTCGCAGGGCTGTGATCTTTAAAATTCAGTTACCAGGTTTGTTATCGGCTGATATAATGGGTCAGGGGTTTTCTTTGTTTATGTGAGAGCGTAATATATTTATGGCTCCTAGAGCTATTCTCGCGCAATTAAGAGAGGGCAACCCTGATCGCTTCCTGGGTTTGACTTGATCCATTACAGAATTTTGGTTGCGTGACCAGAAATTGCCCTTGGATCAAATTCTGTTCTGCCTTCCAGGTACAGCTTTTGCAAACACGCTTACCCACGAACTGTCATGGTCAGGCCTCTTTAACCAAGATAACTATGTGTCTCCTCCTGTTCAACTGGGAACATTAAGATTCAAATTTTGCGAGTCAAACATCAAGTTCTAAATATGAAGATCATTTCAAAAAATATAATATAATGATGAATCAAAAATAGGGATGCATATGTCTGGTGGAAAGGTTTTTCGGTCAATTATAGATTTAGTGGAAATACTACAGTGAAAACCCAGTGCATTTTGGCACGGATTTCCCGGTGACATACACCTAGAAAAGACCACGGCAGTCGTATTTTAAGTTCCAAAAATAAATCCCACAAGCTATTCTTAGAACAACTTATTAACAGAAAGACACCAAATTAAAAACTCTATAAATTGAGAAATCCATTGCGCAAAATATTACCCTCGCAAAAAATCGCACTCGATCACCCAAAAACGACAGCATCTCATTTGGGCACAAACCGGATGTCCTTTATTTAATTTGCTCTAGATGCCAATTTTTGTACGTATTTATAAATTGAAAATTATGAAAACGTTCGACTTTCCCTCGTACTAATTTTAGACGGGCTATTTCTAAACGGTCTGCCGTGACGGGGCGTCTTTTTCCTCTAACTAATTATACGAGAAGAGAATTTTAAAGGCTCGTCTATAACTAATAAGTGCATATCATCTCGCATCAATTACCTTAAAAGGTTTCCCTTCGGTATTTATGAAGTAAAGTGAAAGGTTGAGCTTGGGAAAAATCCGATTTCCAGAGCGTAGGTAGGTCTCGATAATTTATGGGTCACAAATGGATTTTTTCTACCTCCTTGTACTTGAGAGGCCGAATTTTCCCATCCAGGTTATTTGTGGCGCATTATAATTGTTTTATTTATCTTTTTGTTGTGCTAATTTCTCGTGCCATTTTCGGTCGTCTCGCTTCCACTAAAAGTGTCTCCGCTCAACGTGTCCGTTTCCGTGATTTACTTTTATTACCGAACTTTGTTCGTGAGAAGCATTCGAGGTACCTAATCTTTTTGTTTTTCCAATTCATTTACTCCATGCTTGAGAGATACAAGAAAGAACATCGGAGAGAGCTAAATAAAGTTTGTTATTTAATAATCTATCGTGTAATAAAAAAGAAGAATAACAGCGGAAAGTTTGCGCTCCGACTGGGAAAACAATAAATGCCATTACATTCGCATGCTCGTTTTCCCTCGGGAATCATTGAAAATTTTATTATGATATGAGAAAATTTCGTCTGTCAAGCAATATTGGGGGAAAAGACGTGCGGAACTCTGCACTTGTAGAAGTAACGGTGAAGTGCACATTACGAGAATATGTAACTCAAAAATTCGTACCAGATGTTACAATTCAATTTAAATTTTCAACTTTCATAGGATTTATTACGGCATATGATCCTTTTAATATGCGCTAGCAGGAAGTTTGTAATTTTGCGTTGTACACGTCTCTCCATGCAGAAAACTGCAGGAGCATAAAGTACACCTACTGATAAGCTTTACGTTTCGCGTTCTCTGAGTAAAATTACGTATATAATAAGCACCCCATCCCGCTAATGTAACCTTTACAAACTGAGTTCAAGTTTTATTGTCCCGTTTCTGATGAAGAAGGCGAAAATGAAGTTAGATGCAGTGATACCTTATCGTAATAAACGTATTCATGTAATTTGAATTTTGTTACGGAAAAAGGCGCGCCGGAAGCTCAAGGTAAAAGGTAAAACGGTGCAGCAATACTATCGTTCGCTCTACCGCCTCTCATTTGATTATAATTAATTGCTTTACAATTTTTTATTTCGATTCTAAGACACATCTTCCTTATGAAAACCGAATCTTCTTGGATTAAAACGTTATCAGTAACAAAAAATGCACCCACAGTGGACTTGGAATTACTTGCATCAAGCGTAAGGAAGGCGCCGTTTGGTTGAAACTTAAGGAAATTCCTACGAGCCATTTCTAATGAAAATGCTGAGGTCTGTATAGAGAATCTTAGGCAAATTTTTAGGAAAAGTTCCAAGGAGAAGAAGAATATAAGGTCATCCCAAGCAGATTCTAAATGGATATTTATGCAGTATGTGTGTATATTCGGGATGAGGTAATTGAAGCGGGTCATTGTAATTAAAATAAGAGCAAGGAGAGTCGAGTTAAAGTACCGGGTGACCCAATAAGACTGTTCCTCGGCCATATCTCGTTCGTCGTAGGACTTAGGGGTAAAAAAATTATTGGGTAAATCGGTTCTGAAGAATCGCTGGAAAATATTTTCAAGTTCTAAAAATGACCACCAGAGGGCGTAACTGCCATCATAAATTTTGAAATTGCATTTTCTTTAAATTTCTCATAATAAAAAAAAATTTTTTTCACATTTTTAAAGAGAACCAGTTTATCTTTTTCGTAAAAACAAAAACTCAGTTATTTCAAAAACAAAGATGGCGTGGGGCGTCCAATTGTTTTTGCAATAACGTGCTTTAACTTACCTGTTTGACCGGTAACCGGTAACAAATTTTATGTCATTGAGCATTCCTTGGGCAACAAGAATCAATCATATCAATCAAATATAGTTAATTTAGTTGAATCCTTCTCCGCTAGGGGACTAGTTTTAACACTATGATCCAACATCCTAAAAAAATCAAAAAAATCAAATGGAATGATGACTTTTTCTCTACGAAAAAGTAGCCAAATAACACCACAAGAGGCCAGTGAAAACCGTTTTTCTAAATTTCGTTCCTAACCTCAAATATTGGGAAAATGAGATTAATTAATTAATTAACAAAAATGCTGAAATTGTATCTTATTTGACGTATATCCGGTATTTTTTGTCGATGGCGCGAAAAATTGTTTGGAAAAGGACCCTACACTTTTAGGTACGCCTTGGAAAATTAAACAAATGAAACACGATGCATTATAAAATAATAACAGCCGTAATTTGTAAATTATTATGCTGTGTTTACATTCAGAAAGTGCAGTTTTTTGGATTTGTAATCTTTTCTAAAATGCAGATTTCTAACCAAGAAGCATTTAATATGTTGGCGGCGATGGTTCGTGGTCGATTCGGATAACGCAAATAGAAGATGTGGGCAGCGATGGTCGCATTTTTAAAATACTCAAAATATATCGCCAGCATATTAAATGCTTCTTGGTTAAATCGGCATTTTAGAAAACATTACAAATTCCAAAAACTGCACTTTCAGAATGTAAACACAGCAGAATAATTTCAAATTACGGTTGTTATTATTTTATAATGCATCGTGTTTCATTTGTTGAATTTTCCAAGGCCTACCTAAAAGTGTAGGGTGCTTTGCTTTCGCGCCATCGACAAATACTGGAAATACGTAAAAAGTAAATTTAAGATACAATTTAAGCATTTTTATGAATTAATTAATTAATCTCTTTTCCCAATATTTGAGGTTAGGCACGAAATTTTGAAAAAAGGTTTTCACTGGCCTCTTTGGATGTTATTTGGCTACTTTTTAATAAAGAAAAAGTCATATCATTCCATTTGATTTTTTAGGATTTTGGGTCAGTGTCAAAACTAGCCCTCTGGCGGAAAAGGATTCAACTAAATTAACTATATAAACAATTGAACGCCCCACACCATTTTTGTTTTTGAAATAACTGAGTTTTTGTTTTTAAGAAAATGATAGATAAACTGGTTCTCTTTAAAAATGTGAAAAACGTTTTTTTTTGTTTATTATGCGAAACTTAAAGAAAATGCCATTTTAAAATTTAAGATGGCAGTTACGCCGTCTGTTGGCCATTTTTAGAACTTGAAAGTATTTTCCAGCGATTCTTCATGACCGATTTACCCAATAATTTTTTTACCCCTAAGTCATATGACGAGCGGTTCTCGAGATATGGCCGAGGAACAGTCTTATTGGGTCACCCGGTACGTAGTAAGATAAAGCGTTTATTGGGTCATATATTTAAATAGTGGAAAAGGATCATTCGTTAATCAGCGTCACGAGTACGATGTTTGTGTCGGTCGTTTTCGCAAAGCTTGTAATTTCAAGCCAATCAATTCAAGCCACCAGGGCGAAGATTTTCGCAACGTTTCCAAGAGAGAAAGCAAGAAAGTTGAAAAGTCTCCAAAGGATTCTATAACCGGTCCGTGCAGAGCACAGCTGAAGATTCAACTTCAATGGCAAATTGAACAAACTATCTCAACTGTTACCGTAGTGTGGACGCCATTTGCTCGTGAAGTTTTAAACTTTTTAATATTAACGTATTGCAGTCCGATTCATTTTTATTACACAGGGTGTTTATAAAAATACAATTAATTTTTCTTTTATAACCTGATTCATTATACATACATTGAGCTTATTTCATTTATAAATAAAATATTTCCTATCAATGCGAAGTGGTAAATGAATGTTGTTTAACCGTGTGCTTTAAAGAATTGTTTCGCTTCAACTCCATTTACTAATATGTTATTCTATTGTAGTAAAGAGGTACATTAAAGAAACTAAGAACCGTTTGATACGGTGTGACTACGGGGTCACTGGATTTGGCTTTTAGGTACATGTGGTGTATAGATCAGGTGTTTGGCCCAAACTTTTGGCAGTTATTGTGCTCGCGGGCGGACAGACGGACACCATCGACTCCCCTATAAAGCTTGCATCGTCGTTCTGCTGCTTAATAACGGGTATTGAATTATTATTTATCCTTTTACACTTTTCTTAAGCGGCCAAAAGAAGAGAAGTGCCATTTGTAACATTCGTTTCAAAGCCCTTAAAGATACCTTTAATTAAAAACAAGTATCTGAAATGGGTTCTATCAAGGGCTGTAAAAGATTAAATGAATTTCTGAGGTATGCAAAGAAATATTTTAGGTTTCTAGATGGACAATTAAGGAATTTCCCGAGGAAATTCCGAAAGGAACTATTTTAGGACCAAAATCCCTAAGAGATTTTTATCCACTAAAGTAGACAGAGGCGAACCTGTCTCAAGGTGGCCAAGGTGAAAGTCTCGTACTCAGCTTGTGTGACCTTGTACGTCAAGGTGAACCTCAAGGGCATTTGCTTTCAAGGTTATCAGAGGTAAATGATAATAGTAATCAAAGTTCAATGACCTCCTATTTGCCATTTCATTTTCAAGGTAATTTTTTTGCGGTGTATTATATTTGAAAGGAGTTCAATCACCTACAATTTTTGCCGGGTAATTCTAGTTGAAAGATAATCAGAGGTCATCTTATTTCATTTTCAAAGTGGTTGCTAGCTTGGCAAAGTTTAGGACCTCCAATTTTTCGCGGTCTAATACCTGCCTCGAATATTGCAATTCCAAGGTTTACAAGGGTCAATGACACCATTTTCAAGGACATCAAAGTTCAATGCCCACATTTTTGTCGTATCTATTTGATTTTCAAGGACAATGTTTTTGTGGTGTGATATTTCATTTCCAGGGTTGTCAAAGTTCAATGAGCTCCCACTTCTGCGGTGTAATATTCTATTTTCAAGGTCATCAGAAATCATGTTTCATTTTCAAGGTGAGCAGAGGTCAATGGCCTTATTTTTCTGGTGTCATATTTCATTTTTCAAGGTGAGCAGAGGCCAATGGCCTTATTTTTCTGGTGGCACATTTCATTTTTAAAATTATCGCCACGTCAATCATTTCCCCATTACATTCACGCGACTTTCACCTTGGCCTACTTTCGAAAGTCACCGCTAGGTAGCGAGTGACCTTAAACTGAGCCAGGTTCGCCCCTTTATCTCTATTCACTGTCACTGATATCATTATGAGTTTATTATTGAGGTTTGTAGATTGGTAGGAGATTCTTAAATGGAGCACTCATTGTTTGGTTAATTCTTAACAAACATTTGAATCAGCTTTTCACGGAAATTTCATTTGCAGTTCTGGACTAATCTCTAGTATAATTCTTAAACTTTCCAAGATATTGTAACGATTTATTTTTTCCATTACGAAGCAATATTACTTGTCGAAACACTCCCGTAACTTTTGGAAAAGATTTGATAGATGTCCATCTATTGATGTAATTTTACCACGGAATTTTACCGTGCCAATTACCAGCCGTTGATTTGTGAGTGTCGATTCTCCTCTTCCTCTTTCAAGTAAACCGTATCGAAGTACACGTCACAGCTGAAAGCGTAAGTAGAACGCATGGAATTCTAATTGCCATCTTCCGAAAAATATTGATCTCTGGCGAATGGATTCATAACTTGGGAATTCTAACGTAATTGGTGGATTAGTTGATAAAATGGATATTTACAAAGATACGATATTCCATTCGGACACCCTGTATAAGGAAAGGTAATAAATAGTAAATTCATTCATTTTCTGTTTCTCTTCTTGTAAACAATTTTTCGACCGAACCATATAAATTATATATTATTCCAAGAGTGATAAAATTACAAAGTGTTTAATTATCCTGGGAATTGAAGTAAAAATAATTAAAGAAACTTCCGTTTGAAGGAATTTTTTTCAAATTCGCCGCACTACAAGCTTATAATTCACGAAACTCAAGCAGTTAATTAAAGTTACAATTAAATTTCATTCACAGCAAGATTCGCAACTTTTAAACTAAGTTAAAAGTGAAGGACTAATACGGCATGTCAAGCAATTTAGAAAGGCACAAATCGGAATTTCTTCGATCGGTAAATGTCAATGGGTGTTTGTGTCCATTGTCCTTCTTACTCATTTTCACTTGTATCAAAAAAGTAGAAAGCGCTTTTCATTGCAACGTCTTCACGCCGTTTTTCGAACCAAAATGCGGTTAATATACGCGCTTCATTAAATCGTGTCACTCTATTTCGTAGTAGTAGGTACACTTTAGAAATATGTAATAGTTTTTGTCCCTATGCAAGACGAATAAGTATTATGATGACCCAGTATAATATTACTACGAAGTAAAGAACATAAACATATTTTCCCCGACAAAGATCCGTTAAAATCTTAAGCTAAACGAGCGCATACATCCTAACTGTTACTGCAAAGATTAATCGCTTGGATTACTTGTGCAACAATTACATCTTGCATACGAGCTCTTCTCAAGATTTTTAGGATATCTCCTCTCCGATCTTAATCGTCTACAACTCCAATTATTTTAAACTGCCACGCAAAGTACCTTTAAAACTTGTTTACTGGCCAAGCGCTCTCATAAAAAAATCAGTTGGTTCTATTAGGAATGTCGAAATGAAACTGTGCCTTGAAACTAGAAGTGCTACTATCGGCATATCGAATTATCAACTTTCCCCATCTCAAGTTGAGACTACGAGAAAAACCAACCAGCGTGCTGTTAAAATAAAGAAGCAAATTGTAATGTGGAACAAGCAAAAATAATTTATTCCACTTCAATTGCAAATATATTTAAATAGCAATCAAGATATGGTGCGCACCATGCGTATATTATTACAAGGATGCGCTATCTAAATTAGGCAAAATTAATTCAAATCCTAAATGTAATAATTATTAGCATTTCTGTACAAACATGGAGTACGTTGGGTACAACGCCGGAAATTTCAAAATTCCTCCAAACGTCTCCGTTTATCACCGAAAAAAACCATTTGTACATATATAAAAAGGCAACGTGTTCGGTTATTTACGGCTTATTTAAATTTGTTTTCTAAATTTTATTATCCTTTATTGCTGGAAATAAATTTTGCTCTCATGTGCCGTAAATGAAATTCAAATCGGAATTTTAATGACTTCTTCAATTTGAAAAGTTTCACAGGTTTAGCATATTTGATTGTTTGCCGGTGACTCCCACTTGATTAAATTGATTGGCATCGTTAAATTGTGTGTGGAAATGTCGCGTGTGGAAACAGTTTCGTGCATTCTGGCATTTTTACTTTTTTGTGACATCTCGCTACGCATACAAATATTTCCAAAAGGTGCATAAGGCAACTTAATCAGGTTCAATACTACCTAATAAATTTGACAAATCTGGTAATATGTATGTATAAGTATGTATGTAATTTTAAATTAATTGCTCCATTTATAACATGTGTGAGTGTCCCAGTGACTCACAAGAGCAGTGTCCTAAAATAAATTTAGTGCCACTATGGTTTTAATACTGAACGACTATATTAATTGCTTACTAAACTGCAAGTTTGAAATTAATTCCTTTATTTATAGGTAACGTGTTAATTAAATGGATACTGGATACCAGAAGGAATAATCTTGTTATTTATGAGTTTTACTTGGATTTGTAAATTGTGATCATTAGTTAGTTATTTTAATTTTATTTGTACCATAATGTAAGAATATTGCAATCAGTATTCAATTACATACCTTCAGTTTGGCCGAGTACCCGAGCATTCATCGGCAAGATACGTTCCGGGTCGATTACGATTTTACTTTTAGTTGACGTTAATAGTTTATTGTACACCGGCAATCAAAAATTTTAAGCAATTAGCCTTTAAAATCTAGTTATTTATTATTTATTTTGGTTTATCTTACTTGTGACTCCAACATTCTACTTTGAATCAACCTCGCGACCAACTTAATTTAAATATTAAATATTGGTGAAAGTTGATAAGGTGTGTTGGTCAAAGAAAAGAGAACTTCGTTCGGTAGATTATTCTCTGTCTTTGGCGTTTGGTCTACGCACCCTACCAACTTTCAGCTCTATCAAAACGAAGGCCGAAAAAACTACTTGTCAAATTAAATATTGTATAGATAACTACGTAATAATTCTATAGAAAAAATTAATGAAGGCACTTTTACAAGTGGGTAGCACCCCAAACAGTTTTCCATTTAATTAAGAAATTATAAATGGATGAATTAATTTAAAAACAGACAAATTTAATAATCAGTAGTATGATTCAAACCATAGAAGCAACAACATTAATTTTAGGTACTATCCCTACACACTTTCCATCTAATTAGACTAAACAGTTATAAATGGAGCAATTAATTTTAAACTTGCAATTTAGTCAGCAATTAATATAAAGAGTGCTTCAGCATTAAATCCATAGGAGCAGTAAATTTATTTAAGGTAAAATTGTTCATTTTATTGAAGCACTCAGTTAATTAATTCATTACCTATTGTAATTGTTTGGTGTTTTTGGTTCCTTTGTTGTTACCTCCTTTAAAACGTCTGTGGACTCCTAGAAATTTAGTTCAGACCATTCATAGACGAAGTATAATAATCTAATCTGTTTAGAAATTTTTATTTATTTATTTGCCTTTATTTTTGAGTGGCGGGGTTTCAGCCAAGACCCAACCCACTATACATTTACAATAATCCATGCCCGAACTCGGATTCGTACCAGGGACCCTTAGCATCACAGTCCAGTTTCAACGGGCCGCCCAATAACTGTATTAAGTATCTCTTTAGGAACCTTCTTATAAATTCACGTTACTAATTCACTGATGAATATCGTTAAAAACTAACAATCACTATAGATATCTAAGAAATATTTTTGGAAAGTTCCTTGACTATCTTGTCTCCCTCTTTTCATTAAGGATAGCTTTAAGAATCTGTATACGAACCTTCTCACAAATTTCCTTAATACTCTTAACAAGTTTCTTCCGAATGCTCTCTAATAAACTAATAAACTGTTTGGACATGTCAGAAATCAGAAAGCATTCCAAGAATTTCCTGATACACCTCCTGCGAAACATTTGGGAACCGAGGAATGGGACACTCCTAAAAAGTGGTACACTTATTTATAAATACACTCCGATTTACCGTATTTATTGTATTTATGGGTATTTATCAACATTTATTAACGAGCGTCAAAAAGCGAGTTCTTGATTTTGCACTTTCTATCTGTCCGTCTGTCTGTGTACAAATGCGGTACTTACTAATCGAGCAGTTCTTCAGGTTGAATTTGCGCAATTTTATCGAAGATACAGTAAACTAAGATTTTATCGGACCTAACCTCATTTTTTTAGTGGAACGTCCTGTATATTTAATTCTGAAAAGATAGCGTATTAAATTCTCTCCCCAAAAATATACCACTAAGGAAATTAAAAAAAATTCAATATTGCATCAATAAATTTTAAAAAAATTAATTTAATTTTTTTAATGTAAACTTTTTAATTCATTTTTAATCTTTGAATCTCTTATTTTTTTGAATCACTATATTTTTGAAAAGAGAATTTCTGTTTATAAAATGAGGTTAGGTTCGGGAAACTTTCTTAGCTTACCCCGTATACTTATTTTGAAAACTGTAGATTATTGAGCAAGTACTTTTGTAATACATTTTTTCGAAACTAAGCAAACGTAAAGTCATCTGAAATTGACAATTTTTTGATTTTCCCTCGTATCTCTTAAGCGAGCGAATATTTTCAAATTTTAATCGAGCCATTTTAAGTTTGAGCCTGAAAGAGCACATGACGCCTATATTAGAAACTAATAAAAATTACGAAAATACCGTATAAAAGTGTCGTAAATGGGGCACCCTATACTTACATTGTTATTTATTTTTGTTAACGGTCTACAATAGATAATTTTTACAAACTTAAATATTATATTTACTCCAGAATATTTACTTGTACATCTTCATGTAATCTGCAAATATGATGATTTAAATGAGGATTTAATAATTCTATTTAGGGTTATAAATATGTATGTATACCGCCGTTTTCTTGCTTTATACAGGGGGGGCCACTGAAAACAGTCAATGCCAATTTTGCCCACTTAACGACAGTTTTGCCAGAAACGCTCGAACACGTCAATTTTTTAAATTAAGCTCGAAATTAAGTAACTTTACATAACTTTAACCCTGAAACGGGAGGTGAATTGCACCCCAAAAAGGTTAGATAGGTCAAATGTTCATTATGTTTTCACAACTGTTTTTATTTTTCAAATCCGATCAGTAGTTCCAGAGAAAACTCGATTTAAAGGGATTTGCACAGCCGTTTTAAATGTTTATTAAGTAGGCGTTGAAGTTGAAATAATTGAGAGCTTGTGTCAGGAAAGAACATCTGACATAAGTGCAATAAATGCACAAGCAAGGAAGCGAATTTGTGAAGGCAGAATCGCCATGTAAAAAAAACAACAATTTCCACACATTGCGCTATAGTGTAAACTGTCATTGTTTTTGAATTGACCACAAAATTAAACAAGTTAATTTAACACACTAACAAATTCGCTATGCAAGCTTTATAGGGGAGTCGATGATGTCCGTCTGTCCGTGAACACGATAACTGCCAAACGCTTGGACTAATTCGGTTCAAACTTTGCGCAGTTGAGCTACATGCCACATGTAACAAGTTTATTGAAAATGGGTGAGGAAATTCTCGGGAAATTTTAGGAAATTTTGGTGAAATAGGAGGAAATTAGACAAAATTAGGGGACTTTTAGGCAATAAAAGAAATTTTTGTCCCCTAAAACAAGTCGTGATCAATCCCGAGGGCAATTCTCTAGACAATTCTTATCTCTCATATAGGAAATTTCGAGGAAATAGCTGGGAAATATGTAGAAAATGGAAAATGTTAGAGAAAATTCTGGGGAAATATTAGGAAATTTTAAGAAAATAAGTTTCTATATGGAAGTAACGTTAATTCGAAGAAATTTTGTGGCAATTTGGGGAAATTTTAATGCAATGCTAGAAATGTTGGGAAATTTAAGGGAAATGGAGGTGATTTTTCTTTCCTTTTTATAGGAAATCTTGACCTTCATATAAGACATTTCGAGGGAATATATAGGAAATGGACAAAATTAGACGAAATTCTGGGGAAATATTAGGAAATTTTGGGGAAATAAGGGAAATTCCGAGGAAATCTAGAGGAAATGTTGGGAACATCAAGAGAAATGGTGGCCATTTAAGAAAATAAAGGAAATGTTTGTCCCCAAAAATAAGTCGTGACCAAGTCTATTGAAAATGGGTCAAAACCAATGACCCCGTGGGGTCACGCCTCTCTGTCATGACAAACGCTTGAACCGATTCAGTTTAAACTTTGCACAGTTGATCTATATGCCACCTGTAACAAGCCTATTAAAAATGGGTCAAATCCAATGACCCCGTAGGGTCAAACCGAGATGCTCTGCCGGTTTAGGGTTTATTTTTAAGTGGGCGCGGTTCTAGGCCAACCTAACCCACTATACTTACATTTACAAATATTCGTGCCCGAACCCAGATTCGAACCAGGGACCCTTAGTAACGCACTGGAACTTCCACAGCACTGTGCAACACAGGCCGGCCAAAATTTAATGAAAAAAAAACATTTGAATGCTCGCTAGATTTCGTCAAATATTTTCCATGTTTATTATTTCACGATTGGAGACCTGGGAGCGGAGCGGAGTGTAATTAATGGGATCGCATTTATTTATTGGATTTAAAGGCATGGATTAAATATTCTTATCATCTGCTTTAGAGTTTATTCTCCCATCTCCTGTGAAACTCTTGGACATCTCGAGATTCTGTTGAGACTTTATACTTTAAAAAATTTGTTAGGCGCGTTCTCAAAACTGTCTGTCTTTAGGAAACCCTTAGGAATTTCCTTAAGTTTTTAAAGATCCTCTCGGCAATCTTTAAAGAAAATTTATTTTCATCGTTTTAGGAATTTGTTAAAGGTATTTTTTCGAGATTTACACAGCCCCTTCTCAAAAATTCCAACAGATATTTCCTGTCAAATTTACAACTTCTAAAATAATTTGATATCAGTACTAAATTATTACATCCAATTTCACTTACATAATAATATAAAGCAGTTACATTACCGGAACAATTTTAACCTGTAATTCAAATGACCTTGTCCAAATGACTCGGTAAAACATTCCAGGCATCACAAAACGTCCCAAAATGAGTAGAAAGTAAAGTTCTGAGGTTTAGGCATAATTGCACAATAACAAACAGGAACGTAAACGAAAAGTTTCAATGTGTTGCGGAAAAGTAACAATGGATACCACATTAAAATTATTAGAACCACTTTCGTAAATTTTAGTTGCGCCGCCTTGCTCTTGGCACGGCAATAATAAAAACACGTTTCGGGTTCTCAGATTGCTTATTTTAGTAATTAGTAATAATGAAGAGAAAGTTCTACGGTTTACGTTGGACATTTTCTGTATGCATTATTGTATACGAGTAATGAATCATAGCTTCTTTCATCCGCGACGGTCCTTATCGTAGCGTTTGACCAAGGAAGCAACCCCCATCGGAATAATCCCCCTACAACCCTGTAATAAATTTTGACATAAATGAAATTGAAAGTCCATATCTGCCGCAGTTCCCTCAATTCATGTTCGTACGTGATGGTCATTTTAAAAGATGAGACCTATGATAAGGCTCTTGCTTGTACAATAAATTTGAATCGACCTTCGGGCAATTTCCTTGCGACCGTTCATTACGGGCGGCAATAAAACTAGGGATGTACCGAATTACACGCAATTTTTAAGTCCAAATCCTGAATTCGTTCATTAAGGTTAAAATAGAAAGCGAGGTTTAAGAATAGATCTGAAACACCAAGCAGATGGCCGTTCACTTTCAACGCGACGGGAATTTTCCCAATTTCAATGACATTTGTCCGGCCACATTTTCGTTAATGGGGATTAATACACGCGTGGGATTTCCGTGAAAAGCAGAAAAGGGGACGGAAACACTTTCACGAAGGAAAAATTACGTTTTTAGTATTTAGTAAGTTGGATTTTATACTTAGAACGGACCTCGGAACGGACGTTATCCTTACCATCGTTTTATCTATAGAACAACTATAAATTCTGTTTCGCCCCTAGCGGTTAGGACACTAAAGGTAATTACCCCCTTTTCTTTAAATAATCATCATGATAATCCCGAATCACAAAAATCCAATTCTTTGCGTGAATTCTGTCAGATGTGTCTGCCTGAAGGTTAGAGGTGTGGAACCACGTAGAAAGCTGCAGTGTTTTTAAAGCTTTTAAAATGAAAGGCAACGAAAGAATGGCCCTTTATATTCACAGGCGCATTTCGAGATAATTTAGAGAAATTTCAAGTGAAAATCATACATTTTTCCACAATAAATACCGACGTTATACGATCGTGGAGAAGACATTTGAAGTTACGTTTTAGGCACTTGCTCGAGCACAATTGTTTTACATTATTTTGTAAATAAAAAAAATAAATAAAAAAAGGGGTGTCTTAAAGTGGTACTCGAGGCCCTCTACTTTTTATTACAGTGACCTGCCTATCATTCACACTGAATGTTAAAATACATTTGGGACTGCAGGTCGTTAAACAACAGCTAAACAGATGTACCTAAGTGACGAGGATGGTATCCATTATCATTAGATAGTCTCACATCAATCAAGAGCACATACAAATGTTAATTAATTATAACATGCGAATGTGTACATTTCGCATCGCATATTCCAAGATGCGAACTGTAATATCGAAATGATAATCAGCTCGGCTGCTCGTGTAACAATTTCTAAATGCCAGACAATGATGTAACAAGAGTAGAATACAAAAGTAACGGTTCAAGAATTGTGGGCGAGCACTGTTGCTGTGTGCACAAGAAGTAATCAAAGGAGGCCGCAGCAATAGCCGTACATTCACAATCGCCCGTCGCCTCTCCGTTCACTACGGTGACTCACAATTGTAAAAATCTCAAACTGGACAAGGCAGGTGTCCTCCTATAGCGAACAGGTAACATAATACAAATTCAACTTTAATTAACCGCAACACGAATTAATAACGGGAAAATAATCTCGTTTTCAATTTCAAATTGAAACATTGCACGGTTTTCGGTAGATGGTAATCGATCGCGTTTCCCAACTGAAACGATTTCTAACATGACAGCCATCAGAAACTAGACAATTTCCAATTAAACAGGTAAGTTAAACTTTCTGACAACCGAAGGGCGCTTTTCGTAACGGCATAATTTGGTATATGACGAGGGTTGCAAAGTGAACGAATTTGGGGGCGCCCCGAAACGAATTGGAAAAATTCTTCCTAAATTACGGTTTAGGTGCAATGAAACTGCTCGCGAATGACACGTGGTGTGTAAAACGATTCGTAGAAAGGTAAATATGAGCTAATTCAAGGTGTGCGAAGTCATTTGGGTCATTTCCAATGATGTGAGATCGATATTATCCAAATTAATTTCTTTTGAATTTTATCTTGATCAGAAGTAAGAAACTAAATTTGCACATTTCTGCGATCGAAGTAATAACCACAACACTAAAGAGCAACCCCTTTTCGTACAAACATTCATTAGTTTTTACCTCCCGAGAAATTCCAATGAATAAAAGTGTTGGCGGATTTGAGGAATCTGAAAAAAACTATAAAATAGACCAATTGCAAGAACTCAAACATAAAAATGATTTGGAGAATCTGAAAAAGTAACTGTAAAATCGTGCAAATCCGAAAACAAAAAAATCTAAAAATTATACTAAAGCCCCGAAGAAAGTTTAATTTTAATCTTCGATCCAAAGAACCTAAAAAATCATTATCAGTTATCATTTTTTATTACGAATACAATGATGTACGGTACAACGCCCTAATTGTGCGAAAATACCAAGAAAAATACTTATCGGAGAAATTTTCCACTTTCCAGGAAATTTATTCTCCATGCCAAACCGGGTACATGAGTAAAGAAAAAGCTGTGTAATTGATGGCTCTAAATGCCCCACTTACTCCTCGCCTTTTTACAGGTGCCTTTTTCACCGTTGTGTTTTCCAAATATCACCATTCTTTTGACTTGAATTTGCTGTTTTCTTTTTAATTTTTGAGGGAGTAGTTTATTTGACAGTTATTAATCCGAGGAATCAGGAAAAATCCTCGAAAAAAACCATTATATTTCTCGCTTGAGGTCAATGCTTATAAAGTTTGGTAACCAAAATTTTCTGATGGTATATTAACCATGGTGATTCCCATTGGTGAAAATGGTTTCCGAAAAAGCTGTGTGAGTGTGATGATTCAGATTTCCTAATAGTAGGGGAGCCCACGATGCTAAATGGAAATCAAGCATCGTAGGGACCTATTGAACTGTAGATCACATTGTAAAGAGAATAAAAGTTATATGGTGGGGGTGGGGGGGGGGTATCTACAGGCAAACAAAATGATGCAAATTTCATACAAGATTGCAAAATTGCGATGCATGTATTTTTATGCAAGTTTTGTTGAGTATATTTTACGATTGTATTGTATTGTACGAAAAAATCACGTTCGCACGCCCGCTAGCGGCATACCTAAAAAGTTGAAAATAATTTCTAGAGATTTCTTTTGGACTCTTTTGTACACAAAATCTTCGTGCGCAAGCTGTGCAATTAACGGTTTCATGGATATGGCCGGTGACGTTTATTAATAGGACACCCTGTACATGAAAATACTCGAGCGCGTCAGGTATTGATAGTGTAGATGTCCCACGTGTCTCTGATATGTTAATCTGCAAGTTTGCATGGTTGGAGTTGGCTGTACGCAGGGGTAGATAACTGGATTTATTCTAGCGCGTCAAATATGTAGAGGCGAACCCCAAAGAAGCTCCCATTAAGAAAACTGGCGATTTGAACATGACGCAAGCTTGTGGCGGCTTTTTGAAGAGTGCGTCAGATTATTATACAGCCGGTTTAGCTAGCTTGATGTCCTAGTCGTGCTGACTAATATAATCTGACGATCGTTTAGAGGGCTTTTCTGTAGGAAATTTCTTCTGCCAAACTTGGTAGAAAGGAACAAAGCCGCATTAGGGGTACCCACCAAATCAACTATTGCAATTGTTACTAAATCCACACACTTATTTCCATAAAATATCACCAATAAAATTTACGAACAGAATCGGGCCGAAAGTATTTATGTTGAAGATAGAAGGTAAAGGTAATTGACTTATTTTCTAGAGGTGTGTTTCGGCCGCAGTTACCGCAAACAAAAACTGTAATTAAATGGCCGTTTGCAACCGTTCCCGTTACGATATTTCAATTACTTTTGTTGCATCCAAAAGTTGCTGTCATCTAGAAGACGACAGTGAATTACTATTTTTGAATTTCAGATTCAGTCCGAGATTAAGTCATTAGCAGAGTTTAGTTTCCTATTGTAATTTAAAACGAGCATTAAAACTGCAAGCCCCTGCAGGTTTACGCCGATACCAGTTTGATGAGGGACCTGAGAAATTACAAGAGACAATGGGTCCTAATTAGAATTAGGAATTTAGAACATTATCCGGCAAATTAAGTAGGTGTAATTAGCAGTAGATGATTAAATGAGCTGGACTAAACACCATCCGATTAAGTCGCAAGGAGTCTCAGCAGAAGCGCTCTTAAGTCATTTATCTGTTCTTTATTGCTACCACTACCGTATCCGGGTCGCCCCTGCCCGCAAGATCTCTGGAGACCGATTTTCTGAAATGTTATCTGTGGGGGCCGTTTCGCAGCCTTAAATTTAATGTAACTAATTGCACAGTTTAATTCTAAAAGCTCACCGATTGCAGGGGAACTACCGAAGTTTGTCGCATATAAATTGGGCGCCCGAGCAGGGAGTTTTGAAGGGTTTAGCACCGCCCATCCCGGAATCAATCGCTACCGTTCATCCCTTCAGGAAAGTTTACCACACCGTCTTTGCCGCATTTACTTTTTCTTGTACAGGTAAATTTCTACCGCTCCGTTGAATTGCAAGGTAAGCTTTTTGAGAGACTTTTTGCACGTTTCTGTTGCATGAATTATAAGAAGGGATATTGATTTGCTCTTCTGCATTCGATTTCCCGTAGACACCAATAACTTTTAACCCCACCTTTAACGTTTACTTTTTTTGTTAATATTTTCCCCCAGACTTCTGATGAATATATTATTGTATATGATTAATTTTGTTGTTTTACTTAAGCCCCAATTTTCCTTATTAGCCCAGGTGAAAGCTTGGAAAGTTTTTCGTCCTCTTTCTGATATTTTATATATGTTAATTCAACCGCGTTTATTTTCTTTGCATCATGTTTCCAAATTTTAAATATTTTTCATGGCACTTCTAATTCTTTTCCCGAGTTTTCCTCGATTAGTCATATCTTATCGTCTGCATAAGCAATTTTTTATATTTTTTGAAAAACTAGAAATGACTACCATATTCTACAGGGTTGGCGAATTTTTGTTATAGATTCTACGAATATTTTTATAGATTGTTTTTCTTTCACTCAGAGAATTTTGTATGATTGACCAAATGTATTTTTTACAATTTATTCATATTTTGTGAAGGACACTTTTCTAAAGATTTCACTTACCTAAGTTGATTATAGTACTAGCGGTATAACGGAAATTCTTGAAAGATACTGCATTTTTTGTATACCAAGGTGCCACTTGGTACAGTTGTTCCTTAGAGCCATTTAAACGATTTGACCCGTAGAACACTTGACATTTTCCGTGTGGGTAGATTTTAGAGGGGTTGGGGTGATTTATTGTAACATTTTTTAAAAAACTAAATATGGCCTGGAGACGAGATCTGGGTGTCGATTTCGTATGATTTTAACCCGAGGAGTCCAATGGTATAGCGCCAGAAATGTAATCCGGATACCGGAAGTCCGTGAAAAGCCGCCATTTTTAGAAAATGACAGACTTTGGATCGAATTATATTTTTAAGGCACACCGGGTCGTGTAAGGTGTCTAGAGTTATGTTTTTGGGGTCAGGGAATTCATTTATGATAACAAAAATAACCTACTGGCATCGGAACTGCATGAGAGGCTTCCCTACTGCACTTTTTGAAGACGTCGCACGCGGTAAAACTCAAGATATTCCAATGTTTTAATACCTATATAAATTTGTAATATTTTATTTAATAAAAATACACATTAACAAAACATAAGATATATTAAAACATGGGGTAAAAAATGTATAAGCCTATGAAGAATCACCAAGTACATCGCTGACCTCCTCTGAGATTGCGTTATCACCACTGAAAAGGAATTTTACATATAAATATTAAACGTATATTCGGTAGTAAATTATATCCGAAAGTATACAATATTCTTACCCTTTGTTTGAGCAATCTCCCATACATTTTTGGCATGCAGGGGAACATGGTAATCCGTGTCGCCGCAGCAAGAGGTGGAGGAGCACATAAGGAGGGCGGCGGATGTCGCTGGCCATATCTGGGGATGTGCAAACCAGGTGATGAGAAGCTCTACAAGCCCAGAAGGAGGGGGATGGACTCTTGAAACCAAAGGCTGGAAGGTTCTGTAGTCCACGCTGCCACAAGTATGGAAGGCAGTCCGTGCTCTGGACAGGTGTGGCTGCGCGACAGGCTGCGAGACCCTTCGGTGCAACTGCCGGCGACACGGATTGCCATGTTCCCCTGCATGCCAAACATGTATGGGAGATTGCTCAAACAAAGGTATAAGAATATTGTATACTTTCGGATATACCTAATTTACTACCCAACCTTTAATATTTATACCGGGTGAATATTCCCAAAACGAACATAGGGAATTAACATCGGAAAAGGGGTTTTTGTAGATAGTTATTGCTCTCCATGTTAACTTAGAGGGTTGATCATGACACCACTCGAAAGAAGATTTTTTTCCTCGTCTAATGATATACGAATTAGTTCATTTTCAGGTGTATTTCTCACTGTATTATCAAAAACTCGAGAATGACACCTGGCATCAGGGCCGGCTCGTGGGGTGAGGTGGCGAGGCGGCCGCCTCAGGCGACATAATCTTAGTAGTAGGGGAGCTAGCACGAAATCCACTGAACGAGAATGATCAAAATTTTAACCGATGGATTTCCATTTTGTCCTATCAGAGTATGCTAAAATCGATCGTCTGCCGCCTCAGGTCATATGACTTAAGGCGCTGCAGGTACTTCTTGCGGTACCAATTCTAAAAGGTTGTTTTTTGAGAAAATAAGTTATACGCCTAATGAAAACGTTGATAATAGCTCCTAAAAAAATATTTAAAAAAACGAACAGTTGATAACTCCGTAAAAAAACAATTCTTAGTCGGTTTTTCACGAACTTTCTACGGATATGATTTCCGTGCTGGGTACACTGAAATCTTAATTTTTTTTCTTTTTCCTGGATTTTAATGATAGTATGGATTTCTGTCTTTTTTATAAATTACCTAATTTTAATTTTTCTCTTTCTTCTACATTTTGTTTTTTTTGATAGTTTCTTCTAAATTTCGTAATTGTTTTTCATTTACTTTTGGTAATTCGTTATTTCGCCGTCCATTCCACTTTTTATTTTTCAATTCTCAATTTTGGTAGACTTTTGTCGCTAATTTATTTAATACTTTTAGTCAGTTTTCCTATTTCATCATCAATTTCTTGTTTTGTAAACATTTCTGAACCGGTATTTTTTGTACGCACGTTCTCCAATTTACTGCAGATTTCTATTGATAAGAAATTTGAGTAAAAGATGATTTCTATGCTGTAAAATATCTTCGCCATCCCATCTAATATCTATCCATGTTCCCCTCCTTTTTTTATACTGACCTAGGAAAAATGCGCCTTGCCAATTATGTTGATGACAGATTATGCAGGTTGGGCGAAAAGAAAGAATTCAGAACACTGTTGCATAATCGTTTGTCCATTGAATATTTATTGCTGAACTGATAATGTCAACCTCACGAAAGTACACATTACTATTATACTGTAGATACCTGTGGCCTCAAAACTTCTTTGCAAAACTTGGGAAAAAGGATCAATGTAACACGGGGTTGGCTTCGTGAATTCTTAGGGGTTTTGCACCCAAAGTTCACCATGCAATCTGTAGCTTGATAAACTCATAAATCATGGACAATCGTCTCTAGGTGATATTAAGTTATCAGATTATTACATGTTTGGCCTCCTGTTTGGTTACAGCAATTGACTATAGAACTGAATTATGAAGAAAAGAAGAATTCGAGTTAAGTAGATCTAAAATGGAATCTCTCCTATAATAATTAAATTCTATGCACACAATTGTGCTGACATCAGGAAGCGTCGACAATATACCTAAACTTGCAAAAAATGCGTTTATTGGAATCAAGTCGAGAACCTGCCAGTATTATATTAGCCGAAAAGGTCAATCATCGAAAAGCATAAACAATCGTGAACTGTTTAAAGGCCACGTAACGGAATTGCGCCATGTAATGTACGTACATCGCTGAATTTTGATTATTTTCTTGTAAATTGCTTATGCAATGACAAATGATCGAGACTTCCATATTTAAATAAACAAATGTGGAGCAGCGCGATTCCGTATACCTAGCTGTTTAGAAAGTTGAACAAATAACTTGACGAGATTGAGATTTTCACCCATTAATTATACTTCTCGTTCACAATCCATTGTGTACGAGCGGATGGTTAGGTTTCACATTGAAAGTATTTGTCTCAACTATCAGTTCATAGTTAATTGGAACAACAAAACATTTTCCAGTGTTCCCATTTCTGTAAATTTTAAGCGTGTGACGAGAGGCGCAAGAAAACAGGTAGACGCCTACACCTAATCTGTCTTGTGATTCTCAGGAAGAAATTTTAGCTTGAATTACCAAATTTCATTTTCGATTTCATTGCATAGGTTATAGGTAGTAGCGAGGGTAGCGAGATAGATAGTTTCTAATAATCAAACACAAAAATACAAATTCAAAAAAATCTCCCAAAATCCTCTACCGCTCGATTTTCCTGGTTATACTTGTATACTCAAAGGTTTCTAACATAGGTATTCTGGGCATACGACTATTATAATCTGGATGCCCGTCTGGGTGCTTAGGCCCAAAAGTTTTGAGTAAAGCTTCTGGTGCGTATTTTAATATACTGTTTGGCCCTCCCTCTTAATTCGCTCTTATGTACCGACGTGGCGCCACGTTCATCTGCCCGTTAGGGAGACGAATTCCCGAAAATGTCGATTGCTAATGACGGGACCATTTTTTTTCCTCTACTAAACTCCATGGTTGTAAAAACATGATTAGGGGCACAGGTAAGCCCGAGGGTAAGCCTATACCCTCGCCCATACCTCTGAGATGGGGCTGTCTACCTATTCAGATACCTACTAACTAGGCAGATATGTATTAGCTTGATTTTTTAAGTGTTTTAGCTCCAAACTTGAATAATTAACCACAAATCTAAGTAATTAATGGCCGTTTGTCCTCAGCTTAAGTATTTATACCTTAAATACCGAGTTAAAATCCATGACAACCATTGGCGCAATAATCATTGTCATAGATTTTAAGCTAAGCTTAAGTCGGGGGTAAATACACAAGATCTTGATTTTTAATCGAACAATTTTACAATTTTAGTTTTGTTGAAAAGAAAAAACTCAATCTCAAAAGTGTGATAAAATCGTGAGAGCTTTAGCTGGAACGATTTTACCTTATGCTTTTGATCGAGAGTTTTTTCCAAAACTTGAGTGATAAAAATAAAACTCTCCTGATTTAAGACCAAGATATCTATCTCATCTATATCACTCATCTGAGTGTATTTAAAGGAGATTATCTCGGAGGTTATTATACAAGACAATAAATTTCACAAACACTTTTTACTTTAGCCATTCCTCACTCCGTTTTTATCGCCGATCAAAAGCTACCTTGCTTTTAGTCGCTGATAAAATGCTACCAATAGCTTCTAATAACTTAACAAATCATCTGATTGGTTGGAAACGATCACTACGGTGATTGGTCGAATATTAATGAAATGTATTAATCAGTGCAAATAGTTTTTATAGCACTCAGGGGTGTAATCTGAGCACGATCTGCGCCCTTCGGTGCGGGTTGACTACTTCTTCAGGTGCTTCTAAGCAGCTACATCCGAGGCTACATCATTTACAGTTTATATCACTGCTATATCCAGTATTTAGCCCTGCGCAAAACTGGCAAATCGTGAAATTTAAAAAAATTTTAAAAACCCATTGGACGAAATGGGGAAAAAACTCGGGAAAAAATTTTTAAAAACTAAAAAAAAAACTTTTCGTCACCAGAGCACAGAATCCGAGACAGAATATAAAATAAAAAGTCCAAAATAAAATTTTCGTTAAAAAGATGTTGGGATCTCAACTCGGATCTTAAGAATTGGTCTCGGAATTGGTTTAGTTTTTCAAGGACAATTTTATTTTTGACTTTTTAGTTCAGATTCTGTGTTCTGGTGGCGAAAAGTTTTTTTTAGTTTTAAAATTTTTTTATTTTTGCCTTAGCAGTTTTTTTATTCTGTCACGTATCGTAGACGAATCTACTCGCGTTCCCTAACTACGCCTAACGCGCCTTTCTATCGCTCGAGATTGACTGACAAGTGACAATTTCTTGTGAAAAAAAACAGATTTGTAATTATGGACTGTTTCCAATATACAACTAGAGCAGCGCGAAGTGAGGCTCTGTTTATGAGTTCTGTTTCTCTTCAATTCAGGGGTTATTGCCAGAAGAGCCAGGCTTTGTTTAATTTTTATACTTGAAATAGTTCACAAAATAATTTTTACAAAATCAATTTTCATTTTTAAATTGTTTTTCCATAGAAATCCGAAGTTATCAAGGTCAGATGTTTAGAATATATATCCTAATTAAGATGGACAAGGGCGGTCTTCTTTCGTAATTAATTTGGCGTTGATCTATGTGATGGCACGGAGATTATTGTCATACGAGAAAGCGGTCAAGGTTGTTTTTGTTTACATTTTTATTTTATTTAACGTAGAATTTCTGGGAATTGTTGGGTCTTTATCTGTTATCAATTATAAATGCTTAATTTAATTGACAGGTGGATGTGATTTATCGCCTTTTCTGTGTAGTTAAGAGAGATGAAATTTTATTTTTTCCCAGAATTTAAGTCTCTTAATGTCTGATAACAAAAAAATTTATAAAAATTATTCGACCTCTATTTTCTGGTCTATTAACGTACGTTGAGGGGAGAGTCTTTGATGTCAACGGTGTATGATTGGTTATTAGTTATTATAATTTTGATTTTCGGAAGAAGGGTTAAGCCTCAAATAAGGCATCAAGAAAAAAACGTCGCTTTTAGCCACAGTAAACGCGGTTGAAGTTTTAAATCGCCTTTTCCCAGAGTTTACGCAGTATTACGTTTGTTGAAGTTTTGAAATCGGCTTTTTGCTACGTGCAGCACGGAGTTACGTTTCGTTGAAGAATTTATTTCGCTTTTTGCGAGTTTTATATCGAAGATTATTTGTTTTAAAGCCACAGTCAGTATTGAAAGTTTCGTCTAATGTGAGTTTGAAGGTTGAAGAAGTTTCGTTTGTGAAGCCGGAAGCCGAATTCGCGGCGAATTATTTGTTCTAGGTACGTTTTGAAGTTTGAAGTATTGGCCATCTAAGGTGCTGCAAGGAGATGTGTTTGTCGGCGTCCCATAAGTATTTTTTCAACGTGACTCAGTTTGAAGTTGAGTTATTTTGCTTGATGTATAACTCCATTGTTAATAGGTCATTAATGATGGGTATTATTAATAACTCCCTATTATTAAATAACTTTCTCTTAGTGCTTGTTCACAATGAGCGTAAGCATATAGACACACATAGTGTAAACGTAAAACGTAAAGTTGAAATAATAAAAAACCAATGCACCTGTTCAGAGTGAGGTTACGTAATTTGTATGTATTACGTATACTTTGCGCGGTTACGTAAGGTAAACGTAAAGTTGAAGTTTGTTCAACTTTACGAATTTCTTACAGAAATATCTAGGGAATTTAATTCCACAGAGTTACATAAATGGGGGAATTGGTATAACGTCTCGAACTTCGTGCAGCTGTTTCTTGACTCTGACTGTCTCCTTTTTAACAGCAGTAGTAATAACAATCGTTGCATTAAAATTGAGTTGTCCATTACTAGTTTTTTAGCAAAAACGAATTATTATGTATTTTAAATTGCAGTAGATTTATAGGTTATAGTAATAATTAAAAATAACGGCGGGAAGTGGTTTTGTACTTGTAAAGCGCAAGCGTACGTATTTCTTGTTTACGTCCATTGTAAACAGTAATGTCACTTTACGAATAACGAAAATGTTATGTCTTAAGTAAATCTTACGACTACGTTCATTGTGAACAAGCACTTAGGCGATCGATTTCGACTTTATTGTCATCTTCAGACCGTAGCGTCAAAGTTAAAATATAATAGAAAGTGGATGAATGGTGGTAACATAAGAAATCTTTGTGAAAAGATGTGGATGTAGATGGGGCGGTTGACTATGTTGTGGTTGTAATGTGAGGTTATGTGTTATGTGTTATGTGCCACGTAACCTCACTTTACAACCACAACATAGTCAACCGCCCCATCTACATCCACATCTTTTCACAAAAATTTCTTATGTTACCACCATTCATCCACTTTCTATTATATTTTAACTTTGACGCTACGGCCTGAAGATGACAATAAAGTCGAAATCGATCGCCTAAGAGAAAATGATTTAATAATAGATAGTTACTCGGGTAGTTATTAATAATACCCTTGAGTTTTTTTTATTGGAACGTCCGAGGGAACGTCCTTGTCTATTAGAAGAGAAATGCTGCGATTACCCGGTCGTTAGTGTAAAGTCTGTCCTCTGAAAATTGTTTTTGTACTGTGCACGGATACCTTTTTGATTGGATAATACAATTCCCGGACAAGTAAGTAAGTTAAGTCTTAATTTTAGTCTTTTTGTAATAATTGTTTGTGTGTTTGTACCATTTGCCTTTTGTGTGTTACGATTAAATGGCACTTTTGTAATTCTCACATAAAATTTCTGTGTGTTTCATTCCAACGACATCATTTCTAATTTACCTGTGTTTTTATTGGATGCTTGTCCAAGGTCAATTTTAATTCAAAATTTGCTGTTCAGTTTGGAGTAAACCAAGGAGTAAACCCACGTTACTTTACTGTTAGAAGTTAACAGGTTAACTGAGAGCAGAGTCTAATCTTTTCTCTGTGCTGGGGAGAAGTTTTCGCCCTTATAATAAATAAAAGGGAAAGAGCTAGCTAGGTTTTTGTTTTGGTGTTTTGTGTACGGTCTTTCTGGCCTACGGACCAGTGCACACAGCATTATTATTTGGCGCCCAACGTGGGGCGCACAGCAATATCTCTGTTCTTATTCAGGTATTGTCGCCAGATTTAAATCCCTTTCGGCTCGGCCGATCAGGTGTAGGTAGATTTCTTTCCGATATTTTGTTCCAATATGGCAGATTCTCGAACTTGACCGAGATATGAGTTATACCAACCCCTAAAGTTTGGTCGAAATCGGTTCATAATAACGAAAGTTAGAGTGTTTCTTGGAAGTGATATATAAATCTATAGATATACTCGTGGATATACTGGTACCCTCACTAGTACCATTACAATAGATAGATAGAGATCTACCCAAAATCCTTTCCACAAAAACAAAACCTTAGGGGTGTAATGGCCTCCCTTACATTTGCCCAAATTTTTCACTTGCATTATAAACACAATAGACCTGGTCAAACTTGGGGAAATATTTAAATGGGATTTTTGATAATTGTGAATTTTAGAAAAAAAACACCACATCAAATAAAACATTACATTTCATTCTTTTTTTTTTCTGCAGCTTTTCCCAGTTCAGCTGTTTCGTGCTTCTACGTCTTTCAGATGTTGTTTGGAAGAAGGTTTTGGTCCCCGGGTAACGGTACAAGGTAATCATGTCTTCCAGTGCCTCTGAACTCGCTTGGTCAATCAGTGTATTCTAAGTTGATAAAATATACCGTCTGTTTGTCAGTGAGTGATTTGGGTCCAGATGGACAATAATGGGTGAAGCCCCAAAAATCGACAAGGAGTGGAGGCGATTTTATCGACATGCTTTTCCAAACACAAACTTTCATGCATCGATTATAATTCTAATGGTGACGTTTAATGGTAAATGATACGCAAGAGGTTACGCGATGTTAAACAAGCTGTGCAAAACCTGAAACAAATCTGTCCATGCGACACGAAACGACAACTGAAATATTGCGTACAAGAGTTTCAGTCACATTCAGAACGAGAGGGAGATGATGCAGTGAATAATTGCTGCAATGAATTGTAATATTACCCTGTATAATTGGGTACGAGACCTGTGAGAAAATGGAATAATAAAAACGTGAGATTTTACTAACAGTTTGTTTGCATACGGACACGAAACCGGATTAAATTTCATCCCCTTTACAGCGCACTGGACACACATGTTCCTAAGGTACCTACCAACCAACCTCATCACAAAGCATAACGAGATGTAGGTAGTTACGTTGAGAATAATTTTACTTGATGGTAGCAGAGCACCGACGAAACTGCAAATATAGAACACCTGTGGTAAAAATAGAAGGGTCGTCGTGTTCGCGGCATATGTAAGACGCGACATGCCATTATTACGGCATAGTTTTGTAAAAAAATTCATGTTTAATTCTGTCGTGATTTTTATTTCGCACAGAAGCATGAATTTGGGAAAGTTCGGTTTAAAAATTGACAAAGTCACACGCCCTCGCAATACGCGAGATATGCCCCGATGATTTATGTTGTACACGCTCGGAATGAATAAAATCCCGGAATTCGATGCCAACAAAGCCTTTAGAAAAATATGCTTTCTCGAAAATGTAGTTAATGTAATCTGTCGACGATATTTACTTCCAGCAAAATCGCACTACTATACATGCGATATGGAGGTAGAGACTTTCCTATCGAAACCGTACACCTTCCCTTTCCAGATTTGGTATACATTCATATTTTTTCACAGGCTTAGAGAAATTGTCAGCGAATCAAAATGCATCATACATTTTTTCTATGCCATATCGGATCGAAGGGACCTTAACAAACTCAAGCATCGAGATTAAAATCAAAGTTGGTCGAAGAGAATCAAGACGACCAACGAACTCGCCAACGAATTGGAGTATTTCCTCTTAAATTTGATTGTGTTAAAAAATATGCCCCCCTTGACCACATGCGGAAGTACATCACTGACTACAAATGTAAAGTACGTAGATTGGTAGCAAACTCTTTATAATTTCGGATAGGTCCCATAAAAAGATTCTTTTAAAAAATGGTTTTTTAAGGTATATTCAGTGTTCCAGAGAAAATTTTCGGCCTGTACAAGATGGTTCAAATTCGTGACTCACCATTGGGATCTCCGTAACGATGAGGGATACAGTGTAGATTAATTCAGTGCAAAGTTGCCCCTTTTTGTGACTAAAAAACCCATTTGAAATTTTTGAAAAAACCGGGATATCACCGAAAAACTGGAAGTGGTAGTCATTGAGTTCCGGTACTAACGGAAACGGCGTCATCTTGAAATTATTTTGTTTCAATTCGCAATAGTCGATTATGGCTGGAAACCAAATTTCACGTTGCTATTTCAACTGCACGTTCAAAAACTTCTAACGAACGGGTACGTGAATCACCTCGTGAATCACCCTGTATATTTGTACACTCGTTTGTACAGATACCGTAGAATTGTCAGCAGCATTCCCGATCGCCTTTGAAGAGAATTTATAACACAGTGGTTTTCTCCAGTGGATGGTACTGTTTGAGACCCGTCTGCGTGCTTAAGGGAAAGTCGATCTGCCATTTCTTTTCTTTTTTAATTTCTCCACATATTCCTCTGCTACAGAAGTATTCCACCCCCGAATCCACCCACCTACAGCGTCGCTTGAGTGTACTTAAATCTGCGCCACTGTTTGCTAAACGTGATACCGACTGATGATAAGAATTATCTCAACAATTATCTATAAAATGTGGTGATGTAATTCAGGATATTTTAGATTTTAGCGAGGATTTTAGATATTTTTACTTCCAATTTATTATTTCTGCAGCCGGCGATTAGTTTCAAAGTTTGAAAGGAGATCGAGAAGGAGATGCAGTTATACCAACCTAAGTTCATTATCTTCATCATTATGAATTTTCTAGGGGTTAGTTAGGAACACATTTTTTTTAAATTAAGATTGAAGGGCTCAACAAAAATTTTATTGCGTTCTCTAAGACCACGGAAAAATGTGTATTATTACTGAATAATCTGCCGTTTTGAAAATAAGTATACGAGGTCAGTTAAAAAAGTTACCGGATGTACTTAATTTCATTTCTTAAATAGAGCACCTTGCATAGTTTGATCTAGAAACACATAAAATAAATTTTCATTTCAAAAATATAACACACTAGGCATGATGAAATTTTCAGACATCGTAATTGAGATGGACAAGGGCCGTCTTCTTTTTTGGGTAATTAACTTTCGTAATTGAATTTTATTTTTCCTAGAAATTAAGTTTGGATTAATCTACCTAATTTTTCTTGGCCTACTAACGTACGTTGAGGGGATAGTCTTTGTTGTCAACTGTATATGATTGGTTGTTGTAATTTTGATTTTCGGAAGAAGGGTTTTCGCCTTAAATAAGACGTCAAGAAGAAAAGCGTCGCTTTTTGCCACAGTCTACGCAGTACTACGTTTCGTTGAAGATTTAAAATGCGCTTTTAGCCACGTTCAGCGCGCAACTAGGTTCCGTTGAAGTTTAAAATCGGCTTTTAGTCAAAATCAGAGTTACGTCTCGTGGAATCGTTAAATCAGCTTTTTGCTACGTTGAGCACCGAGTTACGTTTTGTTGGAGAATTTATTTCGCTTGTTGCGAATTCCATCGTTGATTTACGGCCAGTTAGTACTCATTTGACGCCACAGCCACCATTGAAAGTTTTCGTTCAATGTGAGTTTGAAGATGGAAGAAGTTTCGTTTGTGAATCCGGAAGCCGAATTCGCGGCTAGTTTTTGTTCTACGTTTTGAAGTCTTGGCCATCAAATGTGCTGCAAGGAGAGGTGTTTATCGGCGCCCCTATAAATGCTGCGATTACTCGGTCGTTAGTGTAAAGTGCATGCATTGAAAATTGTAACTGTTTTTTGTGAACTGTGTAAGGATACCTTTGTGCCGTGTTAATAAGTTTAGGGAAAGAGCTAGGTATTTCCCCCCGTGCCAAGTAACATTTTACCGGCTACCGACTAAATTCTTACTAGTCGCGACGTCGGAATAGTTACAATTACTTGTTGGGTATTGACTTAGAGGTAAAGGTTATGATGTGTAGACGGAACAACGTCGGTTCGACCTCTAAAGTAGGCCTAGATATGTTTCGGTCAGGTACCGTCGTCGGTTTGACGTCGGTGTCCGGCTAAATTAGTTTGGTACAGTTTTGTTAAATCGGGGGACGTTGGTTCTACGTCGGCAATCAACCAATTCAGTCTTAAGTTGGATTTATTTATTCATACAAATACATGGGCAACATTTTTGCAAGCATTTTTTGGAGAATAGGTAACTGTTTTTTAAAAAATTTCAAATTATGAAAAATAAATTAACGACTGGAGTCGCTTTCTGTGCGATAAAATTACCCTAATCTGACTTTAAGTCCAATTTGGGACAGTAAAATGACCTTACAGCGCCGTAAGCTTTAGTGAAGATTAGGTCAGCAGTACCAACGCCTTAGTCGGATCACAACGTCGTTCCAACCAAAATTCAAATTCACTAAATTGGTGCATATGTAGGTCGGCACGACGTCGTACCGAAGTCGGGCACCGACGTCAGGTTGCGCACCCCAACGTTGTACAACGTTGGTTGAACGTCCAAATGCTGCTTGGGGTATGTCTTAAGCGATTAAGTGATTTTACCATTTTAAGTTTGACCAAAATGGGACACCCTGTACCTATGTATACCTCGATATATAGCTACCCTCGTACCTACCTAGATACCTACAATAGCCACTTTCACGAGCACTTCCGATGTTATTAAGCGACAGAGCAAAGCGATGCAAACTTTATAGGAGAGTCGATGGTGCCCGTCTGTCAGTCCGTCCGTGAACACGATAACTGTCAAACGCTTAGACCAATTTGGTTCGAACTTTGCACAGTTGACCAATATGCGGATATGCCACAACTAATAAGCCTATTGAAAATGGGTCAAATCCAATGACCCCGTAGGGTCACACCGAGGTGCTCTGTCGCTTTTTTAGATGCTCTTTAGCGGTTTATTTTGCTTCCAAGCAGAAACTTTTAACTCTATCGTTAATTCGTGCTCTTGGTAATTACGTACGTTGTTTCCAAATTGGTGAAATCGCCTAAAAACCCTATGAACCAAAATAGTGATTTGGGGAGCAATATCTCAACCTGGTGGTACACTTCCTGTATAGTTAGTGGTACCGTTGATTGGTAAGTGTATATTTATCAATCAACGGTGGTACCATTAATAGTGAAAAGTATTCTGGAATTCTAAACGATTTGTTTACTTGAAACAGCGCATGATTTTTATCAAAGGGTGGCATTCTCAGCAGGATAATGCAAGATGACATACACCGTCCTATACTCAAGCTTGGACAGACCAAGTGACAACAATTCCATGACCAGCAGCTTCACCTTAAAAAACATGTGGGAACTAATTGAAGTTGAACAAGCAGCGTCACGAAATAAATAGAATGCTTGATTCGGTCAGTTTTACAGTTCTGGACCACGATCACCGAACATTATGGAGATGACCTAGTTTCGGGTGCACCTGGACGTTTACAGTTAAATAGAGGTTATCTCGGAGGTTATATAAGTAAATAGGATTAATTATTTGCTGTAATTTTATAATTCAAATATTAAAAATATACTTTTCAGAGTCTAGACGGACTATATCATCAGTCCAACTTTATTTGCGTGATATATGCTAGAAAACGACGTCAACGAGGACGTCAATGATACTTAGATATTGAGATCTGGGTCATTCCCAAAACTCGTCTGCAGACAGGGTACATTTCTGAATATTGCATAAGTAATTTTTCCTCGAATTTTTCGATCTTGACTTGTGCAGTAAATTACAAACTGAAGTCCTTATACATTTTGAGATGTACTGTTCTGATTTTAACAATATCTAGGTACATGTTTCGACCCAATACTTTTCCTCCATCCGAATAGTTCAGCTGAAAGATCGCATCTTTGGCTCATCTTCGCCAAAGGAAAAGTAGTTGTTCGTTTTTGTACTAAGGCAAGTAGTTTATATTATAGTCGCCCACAATCTACATTGAGAACAGTCACATGATAGTGAAAATTGAAGACACTGCAGCAGTGGGCAAGGGTTTCTGGGGGGCCCTGATCAAATTTGCGCTGCAGTGTCTTCATCCCTTTGTAACTTGATGTTACTGAGACATCCCTGGTCGGATTAGATATCAATTGCACTCTTGTAATCTTTGCATGTACCAAGATCAACATTTAGGATGGACCATATGATACTTGCTAACCTGTTCAGTGGACCCTTTTCATCACTGTTAAAATGGAGATACTTTTGTATCTGTCGTTCTGAGCTCTTATGGATTTCTAAGCAAGGGTCACGTTTAGCGCAATCATAGTGGGCAAAAATATCTCTTTGGTGTTATCACAATCACTTGTGCTGCTTTGGAGTAGATTCCGTGCAGTTGATACCGATCTTACCTTCTAAATCCAGCAGTTGGAAACGGAAATCTAAATCCAGAAGGTGCCGGTACGGGCACGGCAACAGGTCCACCACCCTGTACGAGCGGCACTTGTCCTACAGGTGAATGAAACGGAACCACGTGGCTCGCCACTACAGCACTAGGCACAACATTATTAGGCACAATACTTCCCGGTATAATCGAATTATGCACCAGACCACTCGTCGCGACGGGCGCGTTGTTCGCGTTATTCGGCGAGTACGGCGGCGGCATGTGGTTATTCAACAGGTCGGGTAGACGATCGCCGTTCACCGAATTCCAGTTGGCGGCTCGGTGCGGATGATTCGAATTGTTCGCCCTTCGCAGGTGGCGCCTTTCGCGCCGTTCCCTTCGCCTCTGCTCGCGCGTCAGAGCGCGATCGGTGGCGGTTGTTCGTACCAGCGCCGAATTGGCGTCGTCCGTCTGGGCTTCGGTCGAGGTAAAAGTCCGCGTGCGGGTTTCTTCGGCAACCCTTTGAGGAGGATCATCCGTTTGGCTGTTGTGCACCGTCACTTGCGTGGTACCTGTTACGCCACTATGAGGGCGGCTCGGTAAAATGCGGGGAGGTGTTAAAGAAAGGGTTGTGGGTGGCATGGCCTGAACGATATTTACGTTAGAGATGTTGTTACCGATTTCACTTGTATTATTGACACACTGAATTGAGGGAACGTTCGAGACAACCGTAACGGGCACCGCCCGATAAAAATTAACATCCACTGCACTAACATTTGAGGGTATCCGAGTTTGGGCAATGGTCAAATTTGTACTGTCGGGTTTGGGTACCGAAGCTGCTCTCAGTATGTTTCCACCAAGCGTTGGCAGTTCGGCACTGTTCACGTGTGAACTGTGCCGATGATGGCTTAGAATCGAAACGATATTGGCGCAGCTGATGTTCGAATTTTGATTGACGGTGACGTGTGAACGCGAATTCGTTGCGGGGGCGGCGTTACGCGCGGGGTTGTTTGGCATAAAAGTCGATGGGGTGGAACCGTTTCGTGAATGGTTGATGACCACCGGTTGTTGTATCATCGCGCTTGGCTCAGAGGCGTTACGCGGATGATTTGGAAATATGAAACCACTTCCTGTTGAATTTCTATTTTGTGTCGTACTGGATGGCACCGAAGCATGTCGAGGATGGTTAGGTAAACCGACTACATTCGCACTAACAATTGAATTTAAATTAGATGGTATCATATCAGAAGAAATGCTTCGCTGGTATCCATGATTTGGTAACAGACGAATTGCACCGCCGGTACTCTTCGAGATGCTATCACTACTACCTGTTACATTTTGATTGACATTCACGACGGAACTCATCGCGGAACGGCCGTCGGGCGGATTAAACGCGGACGTCGACGGATCGGTTAGGGAATTAGAAATTTCGACGCGCATAGTTTCGGAGGAAGATGCAAACTCATTACAGTTGCTACGGTAGCTTTTTACCGACACTTTCTCGGCAGCCTGCTCGCATGCACTGACGTTCGTCAACAACTTTGTTGGTGAACTCGTTGCGAGCCAGTCACGTGTTCCTTTCCCTTCTTTACATTGGCTAAGCTGGTTTCCATAGCACGTTAGGTTATTAACCATCTCAATGGTAAGATGTAGGTCTGCTTTGTTGCCACTTCTTGGGGATTGTATTAGCCCATTGTTTGGCCTTCTTTCAAGGTCGAGGGAGGACAAACTACAGCAGGAACTGTACGAACTAACTGAACAGCTCTCGTCGCTTACTTGCTTATTTTGATATTCGTAGGGCTGCCACAGTAAGGAATTTAGAGCTTCGTTGACATCCTGATGGAAGGAATTCCTGCTCTTTAAAGGACGTTTACTTGCAGTCGCTTCGCTCACCGATACCCTATTTATAAGCGACTTTTGCTCTATTTTCGACTCGCGCGTTTCCGCATTTTTACATAATTTCGTCGAGTTGGCATTCTCGTTTCTAATTACTGGTGTAATTAACCTTTTATTGTCGGTAGACAAGGAAGAGCTTACGAATCGATTCTCGTCCTGAGAATTGCCACTTAAAATTCGATTTAGTTCGACGACGTTTAGCGGCATACATAGTAACGATTTCTCTTTGGTGAACTTATTCAAATTTGTCTCGTTGTTGTTGTTGTTAACGGCGACATCTTCAGCGCCGGAACGGGACATGTTATTGTTTTCCAGACTTAATTCGCCCAAACGCTTCTTCAAGCTGGATATCATTGTTTAATGGCGTGCCGCGATTTTCGCATTCTCCAAATTGCAAATTATGTCGAGGTTTTTCCGCTTCGCGTATCCGTTTTCCAGGCGCATCCCTTGAATTATGACTACTTCCGGAGGACCCACTTCGTCTGGCAAATTACTGCTGGTGGATTCCATCTCTTTTTCTACGTGTTTACTTCGGAATCTGGAAAAAAAGAGCTAAATCAGTCACCGGAAAATAATTATGCGCGCCGCTGTTCGCAACATTTTGTGAAGTTTACGGTTATTTTGTTAGGAATGCCATTGTCTCAGGCTCCGCTTTGTTATAAAAATTAAGGCAAAATATTTTTACTTTTATGGGCGCAACGTGTTCAAAGGGCTATTTGAAAAATTGAAAATCCAATTGGAAATTATATTATCTATAGATTATAACTCATTTTTCATTAGCACAACAAAAAAACTCTTCGATTAACAGCCTTTAAAACCAGGTGCTAAATTCTTGACGGAAGAGCTTCCTAGCTCAAACTAGAAAAACGTTTTTGACAGTCTTAAGTAAGTCATTTATGCCTAATATACACTGCCAAAATTTGAACGAAATCAAAAAAACCGTTTTTTAACTTTGACACTTTTTTTCTTCGTTTTTTTATGGTTGTACAGGGTGGTCCAAATTGGACCCTTTCTCATGAGAACACTCTTTATTTTAAGAGAAATGGAAGAAAAATGGACCTAGTTGTCTGGAGCTCAATTTGAAAGAGAAAATCACTGGCGTAAACAGTAATCAGCTATCTCTAATCGTTTGGCCACTAGAGGGCGTGTCTCAAATTTAGTCGATTTCTTGAATGCCCCCCTCCCCCCCATAACTGGGTTATCAACCCATCTTTCATACCCACCCCTATATATCTTGGTGTTTTTTAAAAGAGCGTAAAATTTCCTAAAGCGTTTAAAAATTATTAATGAATAGTCTAAACCAAAAAAGAAGCTGACTTGCTTACTCGAAGGACGAATGGGGGGGAGGGAGGTAGTTCAAAAATTCGAAGTATATTCAATCTTACCTTGACGCCAGTTAGGTAAAACTTTTGAAATATTAACTTATAACAAAATAAAACTGAAATGCATTTGTTACCCTTCTTTTCTTTAAAATCCACGTCATCCATTTTTCATCGCCTCCCCCCTTATCCCACTCTTACTTCTTCCTGTCATTAGTGTCATTTACACCTCCGTACAGTTCTATAACATATGTTGTATGTCCTCTTCTTCTTCACCGCATATTCTACATTTGCTTTCTTTTTCATGTTTCCATTTCTCTTTCCCTCTCTGTTCTTTTCTGCATCTGAATCATGGTTTTCATATTTTTTCGTCCTCCTTTATTAGCTCTTTATTACTACTGGCCCATGCGCTCCTCTCTATCTCCACCCTCTTTTGTTGTTTTTGCGCATCTACATCCCTTTTTTTCATCAGCTATCTTTTTTCCAACTCTTCTTGTCTTTTCGACCTCATCCCGTCCATCTCCATCTCTTTCGTAATATTTTCCTCTTTGTTTTCCTACATTCCTTTTGCGCGCATCCTTATCTTTGCCATTTTTATTTCTTCGTCTAATGTACAATTCGGTACCCTTCTTTCTAACCCCAGTTCCCATTTGCGGTATCTCCTTTGTACTTCTTCCAGTTCTTCCCATTCCTTCCACCCCTATATCTCCCCTTTTATCATTGCATCGAACAGGTACTTTCTTGTTCTAAAATCAATCTTTAACCCCCTCTCTCCAATTCACGTCATCGATCTCATCGTAACCACCCCTTTTTCCTTAATTCTTTTATCATGCGCATTTGTCCCATTGTTTCTTTGCGTTTGGTACTCTAAATATTTCATTTTTCTTACTCTTCTATTCTTTCCTCCCTCCATTTCCATTCCATCTTTTCCTTCCATTGTCCTTCCCAAATCTCATCATCTTCGACTTTTGGAAGTTTACGTTAGACGAAGTGGGTATCTCTGTCGGAGTCCTTTACATGTCCAAAACACTTCAGACTGCTAAACCCTTCTATTCTTGCCCTCAATCTTGTTTCTCCATATAGTTACTTGATTCTGTCCTTTAACTTCTTGCCAATCTTCCATCATCTTCCATATTTTTTTTCTTTCCACTATGTCAAACGCAAGCTGCCTTAAGTCCATGAAAACCACCTCCTTGTTCCTCTAGACTAGAGACTAGAGTCTAGTCTCTATCTCACTACATATTTCCGTTTACAATTCTCCAACCTCAATTTTATGATTCTACCTCTTTGTTGCACTCTTTATCTCTTGATTTTCTATCTTGTGTTGCTCTTCCTATCTCTATTCATTTTCGTTTAATTCCTGTTCTGGCATTATATTTTTTAACTCCCATTCTCATTCCTTCTCTGTCGTACTCATTTTCTTTCCCTCGCTCCCACTCGTCTGACCTGTATTTCTTCCTCCTCTCCCCATTCTCTTTTCTCTTTTGTGCCCCTGTTAATATACCTCCTTTTCCTCGCTCCTTTATGTTTATATTGTTCCTCTTCACAAATTGGTTCTTTATATAACATATACTCATTCGGAACCCTGTTCTTTATTTTCTCTCAATTCTTTTTTTCTATCCATGATTCTACCATCTCCACGAAATCATATCCTCTTACAAACTCTCTCAATTGAGCATCATTTTCATGTTTATCTTTTCCATGTTTATTTCGTTTTCTTCTTTTCTTCTGTTGTTTGAGTCTGTACCCCCCCCCCTCACGCTTACCCCATCTATCTCCTTTTTTGATGTTAGTTTCTCCCCCCAAACGCCGCCGTTTCTTCTCCCGTTCTTTTCCTCTTTGTTCTTACTAATCCTTTTTCATTGGTACTCCATCTGTCTTCTTCATCTTCTACCATCACTTTCCTAGAATCCCATCTTGCTTTCTTTTCTCAACCTTTCTAAACCGTAATGTACTAAAAAAGGTTTTCTAAGTACGTACAGCACGTAAACGGTTGGGATTTCCCTAGCGACTTTTTGGCGGATTCAGTTCGGCAACTTCGGAAAATTTAAAACTTTTACCTTGTGTAATGAATGTTTCAAGTTAGAGAGTTTGCGGTTTGTTTCGTAATTGAAAGATGAAGCCTAAAATACTTGTAATTCAAATAGCTTGTTAAAGCAGAAAAGAGAAAGGTATAGGATGCTGTAGCGGTAGCCCGTGTTCCTTTTCGCTTTATTTTTTCTTCTTTTTATCCCTCATTTGCATTTTTAGCGCATGTTCTCAAAGGAAAATGATCGCTATTGTCCGCACTTTGTCTGTCTGTCCGTACCACTACCCCCAGTTTAAACTTTTTCGTGGTGGTTTCTTTCTTATAATACGACAGACCCGAGGTCCATCTCATTCCTTAAAAGTCAAGATTCATAAGAAATAAGCAAGTCGAGAAGCAATAGGTACCTGTATAGCTTCAAATTCTTCCAAAAAAGTGCCCATAGAAGATGATAACGCAAACCGTCCACTTCTGACTGTTTAAGCTAGCTAGGGGAAATGAAAACGAAATTTGACATTTTCAGTTTTTCGGTGATATCTCAGTTATTTTCAAAGATTATTCAAAATGTGCTTTTTTAGTCATTTTACCCTATACTGCATCTCTCACCGTTATCGTGAGCCACGAATTTAACCCTGTACAATTTAATTTTCACAGTTTTTCTCCAAGTTTTAATTTTCAGAATTATTTCAATTTTCCTAATATTCCTGGTTTCTCAATGGAGGGCATGCTAATTTTATTATATTAGCATCACTGTGAGTAAGAGCGCTCCAATCTTTGGAATTTTATAACCTTGTCTAGCGCCCTCAACATAATTTGAGGTGGGGTGAAGGTGGAAGTTTATGTTTGTCAGAGCGCTGGCTGATGCTCATAGGTATTGTCTCGAATTAATGTTGAGCCAAGCTTCTCTAAATTTTATGCCACTCAAAAATGTCTTTGGTCTCTATAATCTTTGAAATCTCTAAATTCATTAAGACTCTAAAGTCTAAAATATTCAAGCTCTACAGGGTGTTTTTTTTGGGAGCTTTAGTTAAAAGTTTCTAGGAAAGTAAAATAGGTAGGTTATTGAAAATTGGTACTTAGGAGTTACTCTGAAGGCCGAATCGATGTAAAATATTTTCAAAATGGCCGCACTTCCGCAAACACCGGAAGTAGATAGTAACTTCGTTATTTTAAATGGCAACCCCTATTTTTTATTGCATTTTTGGATTCTACGTGAAATTTCACTTCTTTTGATACTCATATGTCGATATCTACCATTTATGGTTTTTAGGTTATTTTGACTTTAAGAAAAAAAATGGCGGATGCAGATGGTACCTTGATAATTGATTACTTGAAAACGGTTGTAGTCATGGCAACCTATTTTTATCAGTGCATAGAGAATGAATAGGGCTTTCTTTTAGTGCACTTAAAAAAAGTTAAGTTGCGTACGACCGCCCCTATGGATATCCAAATTTATGAAACTTCAAAGACTAAAAACTCAGTTTTTTTTAATAGAATGACCATGTTCTTACTATTCCATGAGAAAGAGAATCGAAATGGGCATATTTTGACAATACATGTTCCTATAGCTATCTTTAACAGTTTCTGACTTATTCCCATTTTATTGAATTGACACTATTTTTTTCGGATTTTCTTTTTAGTAGTCGGCCATGATTCTATAACAATCGAATTTTAAACAAATCTAGTGACACTAATCCGTCACCTACTGTTATAGGTGAACATAAGTTTTTCAAAAATCGAAAAATGACTCGCAATGGTTTCACCTATTTTGGAATTTAAGTCTTATTTATAGTGAAATGGGCAGAATCGCGGAGCGTGCTTTCCGTACATTCATTCGAAAACTGGAACGAAATTGTATGAATTTTGGGAATTTTGAACCCCTAATGCACTACAAACCGTTGAAGCACAAGTGATACAAAGCTCTACAAGAGAATATTTAAGAAAATGAATAAAATTGAATTGCAAATGCAAGATTAACAAAATAAATTCAATGCAAAATATACCTAAAAAACTTTGTTGAAACATTTTTGGTATGGAATTGTTGCTAGAACAGATATCGCATTACCTCTCTTAATTTCCAGACTTACACGTTGTTTAAGAAATGCAGTTGAACGATTCTGTTTACTTAGATTTTTCAAAAATTTTCCGTCCTATATCCTTAATAAATGAGTTATTTATTAATGAATTATTTAGACTAGAACAAGAATCAATGGTATTAAAGAATCCATTCCTTGATTTGTTTAAAATTCGATTGTTATAAAATCATGGCCAACTACTAAAAAGAAAATGTGAAAAAATGGCATCAATTCCGAGATCAATTCAATGAAATGGGAATAAATCAGAAACTGTTAAAGATAGCTATAGGAACATGTAATATCAAAATATGCCAATTTCGATTCTCTATCTCATGCAATATTAAGAACATGGTCATTCCATTTAAAAAAACTGAGTTTATAGACTTTGAAGTTTCTTAAATTTGGATCTCCATAGGTGCGGTTGTACGTAACTTAACTTTTTTTAAGTGCACTAAAAGAAAGCCCTATTCATTCTCTATGCACTGATAAAAAAGGGTTGCCATGACTATAACCTTTTTCAAGTAATCAATTATCAAGCTACCATCTGCATCCGCCATTTTTTTCATCAAGTCAAAATAACTTAAAAACCATAAATGGCAGATATCGACATATGGGTATCAAAAGAACTGAAATTTCACGTATAATCCAAAAATGCAATAAAAAATAGGGGTTGCCATTTAAAATAAGGGAATTACTATCTACTTCCGATGTTTCCGGAAGTGCGGACATTTTGAAAATATTTTACACAGATTCGGCCTTCAGAGTAACTCCTAAGTACAAATTTTCAAAAACCTACGTATTTTGCTTTCCCGGAAACGTTTAACTAAAGCTCCCAAAAAAACACCCTGTAGAAGGTCTCTAAGCGGCTAGCTTTTATGCTTACTTTTAAAATGTGTACGTTCAAGGTAAACACCTCAAAATTACAGAGAATCTAAAGGAGTATTTGGGATGGAGCAAAAGTAATTACATTGCCGGCTACATACCTAAGTACTAAGTTCAATATATTGTAACGTGAACGTAATTTATTTTGCTTCTAGAGAAACCTCGCGAATCATATTTCATTGAAAGAATGAGTCACATCCGTTTTAATTACTTATCGCCTGTGACTAATCCTTAATCGACTTGATGCCGCCTTGATATCGTTCTAGAAAATTCGCTACAAAAATAAGTGCGGAATAAAACGCGAAAATATTGTACCTCAAGTAACCATTTATGGTTAGAGTTTGGTGCTAATAACTGCAACGGTTATCTTAGCTTAAGGCAGCAGAAAGTCGTTTGTTTTGGGAAATTTCTCAAAGTGAGAATAATTTGTATAGTGTTTATGTTACGGGCAATCTGTATAATTCAGGTATTCTATACAATTACTAGGCAATGTGTATAACAGGGAAGGAAAAATTTTAATACAGCCCCTCCCGATGGCAGAAGCTAGTTTTAAAAGAAAATGCACCCAAATTTATCACAATAATCAGCCCCTTTGAATACTTCCTAAACAGACTCGGCATTGTGTACATTCCCTAGGCATTGCATGGAATACCTGAATTGCACAGATTGCCGGTAACATACATTATAAGTAACTAATTATCAAATACTTATTATCAACACCTTTTTTCATCACTATCAGCAATTTTCCCTCCATATATATACGCATGTTAAACAGGTCTGGTGGCAACGAAAATAGGCATGGGCGAACATGACGGCGATGAACAAATTTTTGATGGATGTGCAATGCGTGTTGGGGCAACGCTCATCGATTTCCATTTAAATAAAGAAGCTGTCGCGCAACACCATTATCGGAATGTAATACATAATGGTATTGGTTAGTTCGTGTACCTAATACTACATATATAGCAAATTACACTGCTCCATAAAGGGAGGTTGGGTATGACTTATGAGGTACGGGAGGAGGACAAAATCACTACACGCCTGGATTAACTCTGTGTTGAAGTTTCTAACCTCTACATGATCATTGATCACTGTTGGGTATGATGCGAATATTTATTTTTAAAGTCGCTACCTAGTTGTTTAACTCGTCAGGAGTGGCCAATCCATGGGCCGCATACGAGATGCGTGATACAGGGTGAAAACGAAAAGTTTAACTTTTTGGGATGTTATCATATCTTACTACCCATGTAAAATAGAAAAAGAGGTAAAATGCGCCTGTTTAGCGAGCGACGCTAAATAAAATGCTGTTGGCTGTTTTGGCCAATGAGGATGCAGCACTTTTTAGTTTGTTGCCGGATGTGCAAGCTGCGCGTCGCCACAGCCTGTTTTACATATTTTTACGTACAATTCAGTGGCGTATTAAAAAAAATTGGACCACCGTTTCTGACATGTTAACCCTCGTGTTGACCCAAAGTTGGAGTTTTTACTGAGGCTGGTATGCATGGAATATTTTAGGTTTTTACAGTGCAGTATATGCCTGTATTTCTTAAGTACCTAGATAATAATTTCCTTTTCATTCTTGTGTTCATGACGCTGGAAAAACAACTGCAAAAATATTGACTCCCTACAAAAATCAGGTGCCCATTGACAACTTCCTATTCCACCTTCAAAGACGAGTTGACGCAAATCAATTCTTTTGAACACAAAGACAAACCGCACACGAACTTCACGGAACTGCTTTGTATAACTGGGCAAGTCAGCACACGTACAACACCGGAACGCGCGTACGCAGTTTTGCAGCTTCAAAGAGTATATGATTAATTGTACGTGCAAATTAAATCCATCTTAAAATTAAACATACGCACTATCATATCATTGATGTCCGGTGTTCAATTATTTGCAATATTATAGTATTTGCAAGTTTGTATTGTCAGAAATCTCGCAGTAGTTTGAAACTTACCAGCAAAAATTGCAATTGGTTTTCCTTGGTTTGCCGGTTTTAATCTAATTTTGGAAATGAACTGCTTGACAATTATTTAGAATCATATAGAACTATACAGGAAATACAATGTTCTTCTATGATAGAACACAAAGTATTGAAGAAGAAAAGTGTGTTGCAAATATAGGCAATCAACATACCACAATGTAAGATGCCTTGCCTAAGCGCCCGAGCGCTTCATTTGTAAATTATTGTATTTCTTGGAGATATAAATTAACAATACACAATTAGAATTAATTAATTGGTGTATTTGGGAAAAAGTGATAATATTTTTATCGCCCATCGGCTGTTATTGACCAGTTACGAGATTTTGTTACGCAAGGTTTTCATAAAATCAAACTTCGTTTTCGTGGGAATCTTTTTTCACTTGTTGATTTTTCTGTCTCAGTTTTCCTAAATCGACATTGAACTCTGTATACCGTTTCCGTATGCCAAGGTACTTTTTTACAATTGTAACATACAAAGCGTTCATTTCAAAACGAACCAACATAATTTGCAATTTTGATAAAAAATCAAAAATTTCAGAAAAACACTTCCAATTAGATTCTCTATGGGAAGATGAAGGGAAGATTTCTCTTAGTGTTAACCCCCCCCCCCCCGTACTCCCATTTACTTCCACTTTAAAATTATAATGTACACCTCCACCGAAAGTAACAACTCAAGATGCCATAAACTTCGCTTTATGTATTTTATTTAGTGGATGTGGGGGAGTGGCCATTCTATGCAGCCAAAGAATAATGTGGCGGAGCCCCATCTTGCTGAAAGTGGAAATTTCCTTCGTCTAGCTAGAAGCATGCCTTCATTGCAATTTTTTGCAAAGTTGGTCCAATACTGTGATCTTTTGCTTGTTTAGTGTGAATTAGAAAGGTGCAAATGCTCCATTGTTTTTTGAATTTTGCAAGACATACCCAACATACTTTCGTTCATTTTCGCTATGCAGCGGTATATTCCCGCGTTACCATTTAATCTCTCTGGGGAGAAAATTGATACTTTAGTCTCTTAAGTGGACCACAAAATATGTTGGTTTAGTGAATTTTTGAAACCCTAGAGGCGGATTGGACGATCGCTCAATGAATGCAAAAACTGAAGATGGACTTTTTAACAAGATACGAAAGAGAGTCCGCGCTAGACTAGTGACAGAGACAAACAAGGTGAAGCTAGAGCGAGTAGGAGGTATGAGACACGTAGTTTAGATTTTGTAAAATTATCAAAGTACTCGTGTGAGATCGAAGGGACTTCTGCGTATTTTTGTGTGACAGATCAGTATTTAATTAGCTACTATCAATAAGATCTTGTCGAAGGCTACCTTCCCTTTGTCGGTACTCACTTTCAACGTCCCGTTCACCCGCAATTCGCATTTTCGTGGATTTGGCTAAAAAACCCTCACAAAATAATACTCTATTTTTGGGGCACTTCTCATACCTCGAGCTTCTATTGGGGACCGCGATTCGTGCTCTAAGAAACTTTTGGGCGCCCAAAGGCGACTATCCACCATAAGCAAGATCTTATCGGGGGCAACCACATTCCCTTTGTTGGTACCAACTTCCGACGTCCCGTTCACCCACAATTTGCGTTTGAAGTGTAGACTTCACCATCAGTAAGATCTTGTAGGGGATTATCACATTCCCTTTGTCGGTACCCACTTTCGACATCCCGTTCACCCGCAAATCGCATTTTGGTGGATTCGCTATAAACTCCACAGAATAGTGATTAATTTGTTGACTCGAACTTTTAGTATCGAAAAAGAGAGACCGCGATTCGATTTTTAAAAAGCTTGTGAACGCCAAAATCGACTACCCTAGAAGACGCGCGCCTTGCAAAAGGTGGTTAATTCCGCTCCTAGGAAAAAAAATACAAAATTCCGTCATGCAGGAATCGTGCGTGTTTTCAAGATCCTTCCATCGACTCCAATTTGAAAACAATCGGACCAAAACTGTAGAAAAAGATAGAAAAAAACGAAAAATCACCATGTTAGTATAACACGCTCGGGGATGGCGCTCAGATGTCGCCGATTAAAAACCAAATCCCATCCCTAAAGTTATTAATTACACGCCACCGGTAGGTAGATGTACACTTCTCGTCTTTCTACAAGCCGGCCGGCCAAAGTGCAATTAAAATTACCTTTTAACAAATAAAATTGCATTGTAGGCAAGGACCAGAGCAGGGACCAGAGTTATCGCGATAAAGTAAGAGAAGATATCTGGGAAAGCGGGCAAGCCCCTAGCGCAAACGCGGATAAATGAGGATAGTAAGAAGAAGAAAGACACAAAAGAAGAGTGGTTTGAGGTACTTAGGTGGAGCAAGAAAGTTTTAAGGTCACCGGAACAAAACGAAGCGGAGGCTGAGCGAAAAATCATAAAGGGTGGACTGGTGGAGTTAAAAGGGGTGGAGAAATTAAATTGAGAGGAGAGAAGGCGGAAAGCATGGAAAAAGTAAAGTAAAATATGGATGGAGGGTGCAAAGTGATAATGAAAGAAAGAAAAAAGAGAAGATAAAGAACAACATAACTATAAAAAGTAAGGAGTAATGATCAGAAAGCGAAGAGAGATAGCACGGAGGAATGGCTGGCAGAAATCAATAAAAGAGAGGCCGGATGGGGGGCGGGGAGCGTAGAGAAGGAAACAGATACGAACAGCAGAAGAAAGGAGCAACGCCTAATGGAGAAAATAAAGAACAGTTTACCGAGAGATGGAGGAAATTGGCAAAGAGGGGAAACAGAGCAAAAGGAGGCATTTGAACAGGAATAAGAAAAGATATAACGGAATGGTGGAATGAAGGAGGGGCTAATAGTGGCGCGAGATTGAAATGCCAAAACTAACCAAGAGGTAAAGAATGCAACAAAGAGGGGTAGTTATTCTGCAATGGACAGAAAAGAGAGGTTTGGGAATATTAAACGGAAATATGGAGGGAGATAGGTATGGGTAATACGCAAAGATGGGAGGGAGGTGGAGGTCGGTAATTGAATAAATACTTGTAAACGGAAAAATGTTAGAAGCAATAGAAGGGCTATGAAAACGACAGTAACGTGGAAATAGGTAAAGAAAGAGGCAGGGAGAGATAAAAGAAAGGAATTGTGGGACAAAGAGTGTACAGAAAAAAGAAACAGATTGAGAACAATCATAGAGAGAGAAGGAACGAGAGAAATAGAGGAAATGGTGAGAGCACAGAAAAAAAGTACAAAAGTAAATGCAAGGAAAAAGATGAACAGAAAGAAACTGAAGGAGAAATCAGGAGAATAAAAACAGACAAAGACTTTTGGAAGATGATAAACAGAGGAAAAGGGAAAAACACATTCAGTGAGAGAGATATACAAATAAAGGACTGGAAGCACCGCTTTATGAAGGTACTACAAGAAAAGCAGGAGAAGGAATGTGGGAAAGAGGAAGAGGGAAGGTAGAAGGAGAACAGATATCAAGAGATGGAACAACAGTGTAGAAAGGTAAACAAGAAATGAGGAAAGAGTATTGAGGAAAAACTGAGGGAACTAATAAACAAGTTAGGTATGCAAAGGAGGAGGACTACCGGAAGAATGGAAGGAAAGGGTAACAGTGTCGATTTGCAAAAGAGGAGAGACTGTATGGAAAATTATAGGAGAATAACGCAATGATACTGAATGCAAGATTATAAAGAGAAATGGAAGAGAAAAGAGATGAAGGAAACACAAGTGGGCTTTAGGAAAGGGATGGGGAACGATTGACTGTTACACACAGTGGTGGAAAAGGAATTTGGAAAAAAAGCGTGGAAAGGTGATAGCGTTTCATGGATCTAAAGGCAGCGTAGAAGGGGAAAAATAGACAGAAGCTTAAAGGAGTTTTTATGGAAGTAGGACGAAGGGAAGAAGTCTAAGGTGGTTCTAGACAAGAAGAGGATTGAGACAGGGATCGCTGCTCCTTAGCACAACCTGTTATTCAATTTCTACATAAATGAAAGAAATTATGGGAAGAAAAGAGAGGTATTGGAAAAGAAAAGGAATGGAAATAAATGTGGAAAAATCGAATATGGTATTTCGGGAGGAGAAAGGTAGGAAAAGGGTAATAGTGGAAGGAGGAAAGGGTAGAGGAGGTAAGAAAATTTCAACACTTAGGATACGAAATGCAACGTAATAATGGGGCAAAATGCCCAGATTTTGTTTGAAAGATCAAGCAGATTTGGAAAACGAGTTGCCCGAACGCTCACTCTGTGGTACGAATTTCGTACCCTACGAAATTGTCCAGGTGGGGAACAATGGGAAATGAGTCTTAATTATTCATTATTCCATGTTTACTACTTTCGTTTTTTGCATCTTATTTTTAAGTTGTGCATTCGTATGAAAGGATTTGTACTTTGGATTACCTTGCCCGCCGTAGGTGTCAAGTGCACAATACATTAGAGCAGCATGTGAACACCCTGCCACTAATTCGTATTGTAGATAACTTGTGGTTAATTAGTCTTGCGTGGTAGAGGTGGAGCAAGTAATATTAAATGTAAAGTTGAACAAGGTCAACCACATATCCATGGAAATTCCACTTAGTGTAGCTTCCTTCGGTATACAAATACAACGTACTTACATTTTGTGTCAATTAATAAGTACGTATTAAAGATAAATGAACAGTTCAAAAGTTCAAGTAATGTAAGTGAAATAATGTACACATTTGCGTTTTTGAGTTTTTGGGCGTTTTTCTTAACGGTGAATTCGCAGCTATGCGTGGAATCGTCTTTTTCGGTAATACCTGTACGATTGTATTACAATAGGAGTGAGAATATTGTCGATAAAAGGGTGAGCAGGTGTTTAAGCCCAAGCACGGTTCCTAATTACGATGAGGCTGGATTCCTGGGGATCAGAGTGGCCGATCAGTACATTCCGAATCTGAACAAGGGTGTAGTGTCGGGGTTTCGTGGGACCTTCAGCGTTGACTTTGAAGATAACCACATCGAAACTGTAAAACGAGAGGCATTTTTCGATCTACCCGGAGTGCGATCGATTTCACTGATATCCAGCAGAATCAGGTGGTTCGAGACGAGGGCGTTCTCCGACCTCCCCTCACTGGTTTACATCAATTTGGAAAAGAACGACATATCCTCACTTCCGCCTGGCGTTTTTGATAATCTCCCAAATTTGGAACGACTAGTCTTGAGTGAGAATCAGTTAACGGCTTTTAAACCGGAATCGCTGAGGCGAGTGCCAAACTTGCAAGTGATTGATTTGAATTTCAACAGCATCACTGAGCTTCGTACCGATTCGTTTTCGTCAGTGCCCTCGTTGAGAAATTTAAATTTATTAGCCAACCAAATCAGTGAGATACATCCCAATGCGTTTAGGGGTCTAAAAAGTTTACTTTTACTCAACTTGGCCGATAACAACATAAAGGACCTGAACATTAACTTTGACCTCATCTCGAATTTGGCGGTTTTAGAATTGGAAGCCAATCTGATTAATTACGTGCCCGAAAAGCTTACGAGAGATCTACCGTCGTTGAAAACGTTCAGTATTTACTCCAACCCGCTGCAGTGTTCTTGCTTGAATCAATTGGCAAAATTGAGTTTTGACAACAAGTTTGCGTTACATACTCATTGTAATGATAACCTTCCGATTTGCGTCGACCCGATAACTTATCCATCGAAGTGCATTCCACGAAGCGCAAAAGATTTTCCGAGCAACATGCCCAATTTTAAAAGTTTTTTCAAAAAGTGTACCATTTAGTCTATTCTCTTGTTTGTATTAAATGTAAATAAATTGTCAATTGACAGTGTGTTTAAGTTTGAAATAGTGGTAGTTTCCCTTCCATCGTCAGAAGCGGATTAAGAGTGAGTACATCAAGCGGTCTCAAAATTTGTCCTCCCTGAAAAATAAACTACACGTGCAACTCTTCGAACGATAATCTGCCTCTTGATTCAGGATATGAATAATAATGTATTAAATGGGAGATTCCATTGTTGCAACAATCTGCAAACTCCCTAAGAGCAGCCACTGTTTCTGAAAAAATTTAAAAAAATACATCGGGCAATTACAAATTGTGATTCTAAGAACTTAGTTTCTTTTGTGAGGTCTTTTCTAACCGGGAAAAAAAGAGAAAAAACTTGGCAAATACTTATATAAAAAAAATCGGTCTTTTACGACTACAAATCAGATGGTGGTATTTCTTAGCCTAAAGCAAAAAATTATTTATGTAATTCCGAGCGTAACTCCATTCTTTTGTAGGTATTTGCTCGTAGATTAATAATTAATTACAATTGCCTACACTACGGGATTATTTTCAAACATATTTAAATAAATTTATAATACGAGTATGTTGTATATCTCTGATACAATGAGTTGGATTAAAATGTAAAAATTAATAAATAGATATGATGAAGAAAATAAGGTAGGTGTCTTTTTTTAGGCAGTCCTGCGTTCAACGCATTCATTGAATCAACAAATCATCTGTTTCCCCATTTTGTAATGCATTCATAATTCAATAATGCCTGATGTTTGTGTCGATTGCCGAAAAAAATTAACATTATCTTAAATTCTGCATTATCTCTTATTTATTTATAATACAGATAAGGTGGACGTCGTCAACAAAAATATATTCGTATCTATTGACGAGCGATCGCGACGATAAAAATATTTTGTTTGTAACAAAACAAATTGCATGTATGAAATGCTCTTTTAAGATTTTACTACTGAAGTACCCTCGGAAGTACCTATTTAAGTGTATTTTTTAATTTTTCGGGGATTTTTGTTCATGTTTAGGCATTTTGGGTGTTTATGGGTATAAGTATAAAGATGCATTTCAGGAGTTTTCTATAATAAAAGGTACCGCGAGAAGAAACGGTTTTCCGCCAATTCTTCAATTTAATATAGTAGGATTGCGCTTCGGATGGCGTCGAAGATTGCATATTATAAACATTTTTAGATTACATATACCTACCCGCTGGATAGAAGCCCTAAATTTTGCATGAAGATTATCAAAACTGACAAATACCTAATTTCCGAAGGGTCAGCGGGATCCCCTTTTATAAGGGTTCGAGCGGGTTCGAAACCCCTGAATTTTGCCATTTTTCTCAGAAACCTGAATTTCTACACAATTCTTTCCCCACTACAATTTTGTGGGCCGTGAAAAGACTTTCAAAACAGTACCATACACGTATACCTTCCACTTCTGGTTGCTGATGCAAACCGGACGTTGTGCAAGCGTAAAACTCACATGTACCGTTTTAAGGCGGCATTTTTGAATATTACCTGAAAGAGTTCGTCATGCTGAAAAAGACCACACTTGTTTAGTTACGACACGCTCCTGCGAGTAAAAGTAGAGTATAAGTTATGGCACCCAAAACATACCTGGATTTTTGAAATCTATTTTTTGCTCACCCCCAGGCAATCCGCTTATTGTTTCACTTTTCTCCAGTAAGTGTTTTGGTTTATTTATTTACGTACTCTGAGGGGAAGTGACCTATCCAGTACTCGACCCTGGCACATTGTTCAAGGGAAAATTTGTCCGGAACATCCAGCCCTAGAATTTTCCACGTTAACGTTAATTTTTGTTTAATCAAGTCTTCCCGAACGTAAATTTGCCTTGGAACAAGATCCGGACTAATGAGTATTCTGACAGAGAAAGGGCTAAATTTTTATTAAGAGCGAACATGACATGCGGCACAGCTTCCGAGAGTTAATATTCCCAGTGAATCTTTAGAATATTCCGGCAACGAATAATTTACCTGGCATTTCACAGATATGTTACACTTTTGTAATAATTGCGCATATACAATAGAGTATTTTTACCAATAAACAGAGAGCCTAAAATATTCTCAGCAACAATATTTTCCGGTTTAGAAATCACCGTAAATACGAACAATAATGGACATTTTCACTAATAAAGGTAACCTTAAATAACCCTTAAATAAAGTTTATTTCACGGACAGGGAATATTATTGCGAAATACCTTTAAAATGAATAATTATAATTTTTCTAGGGCACGTCCAGTCTCTGCCAAGACGAAAATATTAATATTGAAGTATTTAACGAGATATTTAATTAATTTGAAAAAATCAGCGGCTTTACTGCCTCTAAAATTCCAAAGAATTAATTAACAAATTTTCAATTATACCTAATGTAATTCTGAGTACGAAATACAAAAATGTACCTAACATGAGAAGTCTGGGTCGTTATTTGGAGTTGATTAATCACAAAACCAACCATTTACAGATGAAAAAATGTATTCAATTTAAAACAATCAAATAAGCTGGAAGAAAAACAGGCAGTCAGGGGCGGACTAACGCATACCACGCAACACGCGAACAAATAATTGAAGAAATTTTAAAGTGTCAATAATCCAAAATCCCAGGTCGTAACTGCGATTTACAATAAATTACGCACAAACACAAAAGACCAAGTGAAATTACTTCGAAACTTCACTTCTCAACTATTTAGAGTATTTAGACGACACTATGGATTCATTGTAATTACAATAATTATATTTTTATTTGTTTATTATTTATTATTTTAACTGAAAACTTGAACATCTTAAAGATAAGCTTCTCCTCAACTACAAACGCTCCATAACCACCGCACTCAGAGAGTATCTATTATTTGTGCGTCCGTCCGTCAGTCCGTCCGTGTGGGCTAATGCTCTGTTCCAAAGTGGTCGATCGTGTTGCAATTTGGTGTACCTACCTACTTTGGACATTACTACATTAAGGTAGCACGCTATTGATTTTCAGGAAGCCGGACCAACAAGAACAAAAGCGCTAGGACTTCGGGTGAATCGGGAACAGCAAGAACTGTGGACTCAATATAATAGAAATCAACATAAACCACTCGCCAGGAAAGATTGCCGGTCACAGAACACTTGATCCTGGTCTGCAATCTATGTTTTTCTAAAAATGTGAGCGATTTTCGGGAGTATCATGTCAATGTTGAACAAAAAGACTTTTCGTTCAACATTGGCACGATCCTATTCCGGAAGTCGCTCGTATCTTAAGAAAAACATAGATTGCAGATCAACACAAGGGGGTGCTGTGACCGGCAATCTTTCCTGGCGAGAGTTATATTTCATTATCTTCTGACTTTCGCTAGATTGTTATTCTCTACGGCTCTTAGGATGTGTAACAATTCAATTTAGCTCTTCTCTATAGCCTAGATTGAAAGTTTTAAAGAAAATAAATGTACCGTAAATTATTCTTTACCATCAATTTGGAGTTTTTAATAACCGCGTGTGTTTGATTCCAAAGATGTTAAATTTTTTTCTGAACCACATGTATTTTGACCAAAATATGTCAAAATCGTTATTCATGCACCAAAATCGTTCGGAAAAAATCTAAAATCATTACTCTCAGTGCCCAAGACGTGAATGCAAAACGCCTTAAAATAGTTCATTCCAAATTTTATATCTTACAACATATGCCGTAGGTTCAAAGTTGCTAGGTCAAAAAAATGACGGTAATACTGTGGATCCTTTAATATTCTGTTGAATCGGTTTATTAATTTTATTATAGGTCAGTTTGTATCGTCGCTCGTATCGGAATCAATAAAATCGAATAACGAATGCAAAACAAGGAAAACCTCCAAAAATTATTCTTGATTTTTATACGTCAACATTCATGGTGAAATATCAACGCCAACCACACTTGGAAAATTCCACCGCCATCTTAGCTGAAATCAATCACGTAATTCTACCTACGTTATCTGGTGACCTACTTACATCGAAGTTCATTATTCTTGAAGTTTAACTGCAAGTATTACGAAACCTTTTGGAGGTTATTATTATTACTCTCGTAAATCGCTCCGATTTATTTGATTTTACGTACATCGCCTTTCGTCGTTACCGAAGATTTCACCCGTTAACAAGACCCGATTTGATGTACATTACCTACGACTACTTTTGTGACTCCGACGTTACTTGTGCCATTCAGAAGAATTTCTGCATACTATTTTATGAACATTGTGAATGAATTAGATCATTTTTGTGATAGAGAAATGCATCGTAATGTAGTTTTCTCGAAGCCACATTCGTGCTTTTATACACCGATTTGTATGGACAATCCGTGGTCGAGTCAAAATTTATCGAATATTAGTTACGGTTTTAGTACCAGATTTATCTGATTAGTGTCAGACGTTAGACATTGCTATCGCAGTATTATTGTGCCGCGTTATTCACTATCCTTCTTGTTTGTTTGTTTGTTTGTGTTATCTGTTACAGATAAGGCAGAAAAGCGCACTTCTGAGCTCAAAAAGCCGTTACAACCAGAGTTCAAAGGTAATTACTTTTATCTTCGTCGACTCCTTAATATGACGTTTAATTATTACATGGTGTTTCTTACTACATTTGTTTGATAGTCTGTTTGAATATTGACGCTGACTACGAGTTGATTTCCCTATTCTCTAAAAATTAATTTAAATTTAATCTGACATTTTAGATCTAGATATTACAGTGTCCTATTTGTAATACTTTCAGATCATTACCTTCGATTGTGAGCACAATTATTGTTTACGTTCTATCTCTCTCTCTCTCGTCTATCTCGAAATGGATTAATTTATAACAGTAAATTAGTATTTCTCACTAACAATTTATAACATGACATGAGCGCGAACTATTTTTTACTTCAGTAACGCTGTTAAAACTCCCTGAAGCATAATTCGATTTGCTCGTATAGCAATCGCTCATCTTTCTTGAAAGTTCTCGAACGCTTCCGAATATTCTGGAATCTTCTCGAACAAGCACGTCATATTTCTCGGAAAAAATGCGTCTTCTTATCGCCGATGACCAATCTTTTATGGCGCCTCGTTTCCCCCCTACAAGTTCACTCTGCTGCGTTTTTAGGTCGTTTCTGACTGAGATCCAAATTATTTCTTCATGAACTTCATGGCTGAAACTATCAAGTCTAAAATTTCTAGATCCGTTTAATTGAAATTTCCAAAACCAGAACTGGAAAAGTTCTAAATAAATGCAAAATTCTAAATTTTTTTAACTCTTGCATTCAGAATTTTCTGAAATTTAAATTTGGCTATGAAATATTGTGGTAGTTTTGGTCTCCATTTTTTTTAGATTTTCCTGAATTTTTCTAAATTTGAAACGTAAGCTTAAAGAAGTAGTAGAAGAGAGAGATCTATCAAATTCCAAAAGTACCTAGATCTGACCAACTCTGCCTAAAAGCTACCAAGTATAGAAGAACGTTATAGCACGGACTTTTGTTTTACTTTATGTAATATTTAAGCAGTCCAAGCACTATGTTAACATTGGAATTCTAATGAAAACATTTGGTAAATTGAAGCTCCTTTCCCACTTCCAACTACAGAAGTGTTTAACTTTCCTTGGACTTAATTCCTTGTAAGGGACGGTGTCAAATAAATAATGCCAAAGCATATGATAGAATCAAATACCTCATCCGAAGCTTAGAAATGTTGATAACAATACGTAAAAACATTTATGCAAGAATGACTTCTTTAGAAGAGTGGAAATAAACATTTGAACAAACTCTTATTGTTAACCCTACTGAAAACGATGCACAGATAGCGTTCGCTCCATTTTATTTATCTATACACGAATTCATTCGTTTTTCCATCAAACTTGAAATGTTCGTTTCTAGTTTTGTTGTCCAAAACTACACCAAAACTGATGCTTGGCAGATGCATGTGAATACATCACGAGTGTGTACACAAGCCATTCAAGCAAAAACACCGATATAAATTTGTAACCATTCAAAGCACGCAAGAACTGAGCTATCTGGAGAGAAGATAAAAGCTGTAGCTATTTCGAGATGAAACGCATATAGGTATGTCGCCGTGAATAATTAATGCCATATTTTATTCATTCGCGATCCACCTCGTAAAAGATTCATCACAAGATACATCACTGATAATTTCGGCCCTCGCAGACAATATTAAAATGCGGGCGGACCTTACCTAAAATGCGAAAAATCTCTGTCAGCGACACGAACGCAACATTTCCCGCAAGATAAGATACAATTTCCTCCGTGCCGAAGCGATTTCCATCTATATCCTGCTTGGTGACAGTTGTTGCAAGGGTCCTCGACAGCCCTGGGGACCTCCCACTGCTTATTTATTTAACGGAAACCTGACAAATCAAACCGCACCGGCTACAATATTGAACCTGTCATCTCATCAACTCTCCCGTATAACGTAGTTAATTTCTTTTTTTTAATCATTTTCACGATTCCCCTTCTGATTTTGCGTTTGTTAATCACATTTTAGAATTCGTTGCATATGGGAGAGGTTTTTGTGTGATTGATGGCAGAAGGAATTCGTGTGAATAAATGACGAGTAAAATGAGCATATCAAGAACAACGTCCACACTTTGAGGGGTGTGAAGGATTGCTTTACCGGACACTTGACATACATTCTTCCATCCATAGTCTGTTACTTACACAATGGGTGATTTCTAAGGAAATAGGGGAAACACACTTTTCAAGTCTCAGGTCTTAAATTTTCTGCTTTTACAATTTGGGTTTCAGTTTCAGACAAGCGCTTTCACACCCTACCCTTCCAATTTTGATATTCCAAATGTTAGGCCACCAACAACAGGATACAAATAATTTTTTAAACATTAATTTACAGATATAGCCGTAAATTTACACACTTATCTGGGTATTCGACGAAGTTTATTGATCTTTCTGGGAATTTAAGGTTTTTCTGGGAATTTACAAATGTACCTGGGAATTAACGTAGAAGTTGTCCAACGAGGAACTGAGTCGATTGTTATGTAAAATATTTTCAGTTTTGTACGACTTCCGGTTATGCTGGTCTGGTAAGTATAACACGTTTAATATTATACAGGGTCGTTACTAAAGATGAAACCATTGTATCACCGGTTGTGAATGGTATGACTGTGCTGGTATGATTATCTTATTATGTGTTATGTCATTTTTTAAGGTGAGATCCATAAGCACTACCCCATTTAATAAAAATACATAACACGCCACTGGTATTTCACACATAATCTATTTGTTACACGCCACCGATGTACTACATAACCTCCCTTTTAAACATTAGAACACACTTGTAAGTGCAATTCAGTTTTATTTATTTATTTGTTTTATTTATATTCTCCTATTTTCAACACTGTGGCACTGTCGAAATGAACCAGAACCTTCGTTCATAAAAACATTATTTTTCACACAGAACAACAATTAATTTCTCCATTAGAAACATTCGGTAATATTATTTACATATCATTAACATTTCGAATACGTTGTTTTATAACGTATAAAAGAAGCCAATTATGGATATTAGTACACATTTAATGATGGTCTAATTTAATGGTCAGATTTCAGCCGTATATGGGAGTTTCATTTCTGTTCACTTGGAGGTGAGAATCGACCCATTTTCCAATAACTGCTTGTATTTGTTGTTTTTTATACTTGAAAAAAATCATGTTAAAAAACTGAGTGCACGTACAAGCTTAGAAATTAAAAAAATATGCCCCCTTTGACCATGCAGAAGTACGCCACTGAACAAAAAATTATTTTCTACAATTTGGGATACCATAAAAAACCTTCTTCCCTCCCCATATAAGAGAGAGAAAAGGTAAAAACGTTTTCTTTTTCTGAGATTTGACCCAATCTCAATCGTAAAAAACGAGGATTTATTTTTTTTTGGTTCATGGCTAAAATTTAAAAAAATATAGCTTGCGCCCTTTGGAGTTTTTAAGGCGAGGCAATGCTTTGTTTTGGTTAGACTTTGTTGGGCTTTAGTCCAGGGAATAGAGGGTTTTAACTTGCAAAATGAGAAGTAGTTCCAATTTCTTTTGCATGTCATAGACAGTCATCTGGTGGTTAAGAATCTAAGTTTTCGACCTCCCACTCCTTGTGCTTCCCCCGTACCACCCTCAAAACCCCTGAAATTTGGTTGGTTTCTTAGTTTTTCAATCACGTCTTTTTAATGGTTCACTTTAGAAAAAAATATTGTTATCAGAAATTGTAGACCATAAAATTCTAGAGAACTTTGATATACACTACTTTTGTGTGAAATGTTTATTAAAAAAGATATAGAGCTTGAGAGTTGGTTATATTTTGAAGAATTCTGAAATTTCTATGTAGATGTTTTAACCAAATTTTATACTTTATCTCTATAATTAAGAGTTTTATGAGAAAATATCTTGAACTTATCGTGGTATAAACCCTCCTACCCTGCACCCTTGCCAAAGGGGATGCATAATAATTCAACTTTCAACCCTTGCTAATGGGGTATTTGAATCACTGTGAGATTGTAGCGCTTTCTAATATACTTTTGAAATTAAAAACTTGTCTCACTTCAGTTCAGTTTCACCCCCCCCCCGCGCGGTAAAAATGGATATTTAAACGCTCTTGTAAAGTTAGTCAGAGAGTACAACGCTTATTACATATGTGTTCTATTCCTCTTTAAATATCTATTCCTACCGCGGATGGGGGGAGGGGGGCGGGGGATGGGGGATGAAGGATTTTAAGGATGAAGCTGAACTGAAGTGAGATAATTTTTTTGTTTCAAACGTATATTAGAAAGCCCTACAATTTCACAGTGATTCAAATATCCCCACTAGCAAGGGTTGAAAGTTGAATTATTATGCATCCCCTTTGGTAAGGGTGCAGCGTAGGGGATTTATACCACGATAAGTTCAAGATATTTTCTCATAAAACTCTTAATTATAGAGATAAAGTATAAAATTTGGTTAAAACATCTACATAGAAATTTCAGACTTCTTAAAAATATAAGCAACTCTGAAGCTCTATACCGTTTTTAATAAACATTTCACAAAAAAGTAGTGTATATGAAAGTTGTGTAGAATTTTATAGTCTACAATTTCTGATAACAATATTTTTTTGTAAAATGAATCTATAAAAATATATGATTGAAAAACTAAAAAACCAACCAAATTTCTTTGGTTTTAAGGGTGGTACGGGGGAAGCACAGGGGGTGGGAGGTCGAAAACTTGGATTCTTAACCACCAGATATTCTTTCATGACATGCAAAAAAAATTTGAACTACTTCTCGTTTTGCAGGAAATGGTCCATTTTGAGTCTCTATTTCCTGGACTATTCTAATGGAAATTTCAACGTGGTTTCCGAAAGCACGCAACGTTTGGTTCAAGGAGTCGTTGAACACTTTTATGGTAAAAAAACCGAAAAAGTCTTCAAAACACTTTCGAAATGGCGATGTCGAATTCTTCATTGGTTACTACTCTTTTTCCAACCAATCCTAGAAGATTTTAAAGGTTGGTAATCAATCCCATCTCTTTCCAGAGCAAGGTGACTCAATAATTTCCACTGTCACTTTATCTTTATGATGAAGCATCAAATGTAATTTTATAAACCTAATAGTTGGGGAGCTCACGATTCTAAATGGGGATTTACTCGAGCGCCGCGTCGTAGGGACGTATTGAACTGTGGTAAAAAGAAAAATGATACACCCCTCCACCGATGGGGGTTGCGTCTACACTTTATTAATAATGTATAAACAATAGGCACATGAAAATACTCGGCCGTGTCAGATATTGATAGAGTATATATGCCCCACGTGTCTCTGAAATTGGAGTTAAGCGAACTTTTGGCATGTGAAAATCGAAAGACTATATTACTTCTGTAATTCTTCTCTTCGAAATAAAAAAAATTTTAACGCCCTCGAGAATGTCAAGGTAACGCTTTTTTTGCAAGTTTGTGACCATCCCACTCCCCCACATTACGCTCAAAACGGCAGATTATTGAAATGCACACTTTTCGACACGTAGTCAACCCACCTTACTTTAATCTGACGCGCTTAAGAAAATGCCAAAATTCCCTATTGGCCTCCCCTACTATAATAAAAAAAGATTGCAATCCTATACCTACGCCCGCTATGTAGACGTCAAAAACAATTTAAAAACCAAAAGTTCATTGAAAACCAATGCGTAAAAATGACACATGTTTCAATGACCTGCAATTATCCCGATACTTTTATCCAACCTGAAGAAAGGAGCTGGGAGGATCTCTGGAAGCTAGGAATAATGTCATCAAACAAAAAAGGAGTGAGGTAGAAGCGCACTGGGCTACTTTTAGTTCTATAAACAAACTCATGAATTGGTCATGTCGGTTCAAAGCAGATCTACCCCCGGAGCACGCACCTACCAAACGAGGGGTCGTATCCCAGATCGAAAGACTATATGACCCACTAGGCCGGCTAGCCCCCATGGTAATATGGGCTAAATTCTTCATGCCGGACAGAATCCATTGAATGGGACGAGAGATTTCCAGCCCGGTTGATGGATACCTTCCAAGAAGATCTCACGCAAGTAGGGCACATCGAAATCCCAAGATGGATCCACTTCGACGGGCAAGTAACCGTCAAGCTTCTTGCCTTCTGTGACGCCTCAGAAAGGGCACACGGCGCCGCCGTGATATACGGCCGGGTTCTGTTTGAATATGAGCAAATAAAAACAGCCAAATCTAAGGTGATCCCGATCAAAGTGAAGAAGACCCTACCACGGTTAGGGCTCTGTGGAGCAGTACTGGCGACCAAGCTGTTAACAGGAACAAAAAACCCTCAAGCTAGGAAACATTCACATGGTCATCTATGATGGGGGTTCCCTTAATAATTCATTCAGAACCCGTCATAGCCGGAACCAAATCACATTGGCACTGATGCGACCAAAATACTGGATACTGCGAGCAAACAGTCGGATCCGCCGGGAAGTCAGAAGCTGTTTATATTTAAGCGAACATATTTATAACGGTTCCGGTCCGGTTTCGGTTCTAAAAAGAAATAACGGTTCGGTTCTGCGTATTTTTTTCGGTCCATAACGGTTATTTTCGGGTATAGTCTTTTAGAAAGTATGGCATTCAAAAAATTCATTATAACAACGTGATGAATACCAAAACGAGACGTATCCTCAGTGTAGGTAATTTATATCGACAAGGGGAGTAAGAGGGAAATATGTATTTAAACTTAATTTATTGATAAAAAACAGAAAAAATACACAAAAAGTAAAAAAAATTACGTATTGTTTTTTATTTTTATTTTCTAAAACCTCGCCCCTTCTTTTATTATTTACATTAGCAGTAGTGGCTAAATTAGCGCCACCGCCACCCGTAATGCCTTCAATTTCGACACCTTACTAAAAATTTATAATCCACCGATGGCAAGAGAGTAATATTTTATCAATTTTCAGGACGTGGTTGCCGGCGCGTCCTTCAACTTCCAATAACCGTAAAAAACCGAAAAGAACCGAAAAAAGTAATATGGGTAATATTTGCTGTCACTTTGTTTTTTTGGGGGAAAAGAGCTGTCACGTAAAATTTTTCAGTTTCGCCAACTTAAGAATGACAAAATATACGTAAAATAACACCAGATTTCCAGAAAATGAGGTGAACTTTTAATTAAGATTGTGAAAAATTTAGGCCCTCTTCCGCAATTTTTTAAATTCTAAACGTGTTATTAAGGTGTCTCGGAAAAGTAGGTGGCGACATCTCACGGAAGCTAACGAAAATAGTTTTCATCATTAGTACTTAAAGTGATTATACAAAACTTATCGTAACTGGATTGCTTAAAAACTCCTACAAAAGATGAAGAGGGATTTCTGGAAGATTTAGACCACCGAATATCAACATACCCTACAGCATAGGAGAAAATGGAGTAACCAGACTGGCAAGTTAGAGTTGGGAGACGTCATGTTGTTAAAGGAGGGTATACACCAACAAGGAAGCCACTGACTATTATAGAATCAAGAAGATACATCCCGACAACGATGGAAACGTCAGAGTAGTGACCGTCAAAACATCCCAGAGGAATGAATATAAGAGACTGATTACGAAACTACCAGTCAACAAAGGGGAAGACGAGGAAGGCACCGCTCGAAGGCCGAAGGAACGACCTAGAACTAGTAGCAGACTATCGCGAATTAGAACAACACGTTCAAGAACATTCGAGGACATGGTGCTCGAGCCAAAGGCGGTGTACTGGAAGATTTTTAACATCGATCTTCGGAGTCGACACTCAACCGCTTGAGAGAAAATCTGAATCATGGACTGTGGCAGATTCGGGAACTGGCTTTGCAGCTTAGTGGTAGAGCGTTGAGCTACAAAACCGGAGGTCGGGTGTTCGAACCTGGCCTGAGGTAGGAATAGATATGATAATACTACCTCACAGACATGTTACAAATATGCTACTGCGCGACTAAAAGTGTATTCCTCGTTTTTTCTATAAGTCTATCATTCCTTAATGTCAAAATCATACAAGACCGTTAAAAATTTACATCGTACCCTTATCGGCGGATTTCAGGCGTAATAAAATATTAAAGTCTCTTTTACACTTTCATTGCACGATTTTCGAATGAAGCAATAAAAGAAGGTAGGTAGGGATACATTGGGATGCTGGCAGACGGCGACAGTACAAAATTGAAAAGCATTTGGCAATTTCATTTCTTATTTAGAAATAGGATAATCAATACCCACCCCCCGGTCATAAACAGACAGACACCAAAATCTACATGGATCGTCAATGTTAATCAGACCAAATTTCGTTCATGCGTTACGCCGAAAATTGAATTATTTGCACTAAATACGATAGGTGGCAGTTGATTGAATTCGGCTTTGCCAAAATACCTACCGATTGAATGGTAGCTGTAATTATTTACTCGCGTAAATGGGAATGTAACACAAACAAAATAGATACATTCGCGGTCCAGACTGTGAATCTAAAACAAACAAAAAATCGGATTAGGTAATGCCCGTGGATGCCGTTTAAATTTTCATTTCGCATGTTTACAAAGAAAAATACATAGGCAATTTGTTAAAGGCCTCGTATATTCGCAAATGTCTCATATTCCGGCCGATTTGGCTTTCGAATAAAAATCAAATTTAATAACGTCAAAAAGGAAATTACATTTTCATAACTAAACTTTTATGTGTATACATACTTTTTATTCGTTTCGGGCTGTTTACCTACAAACTAAACGATTTTATATTACCTACTCCTTTATTTACGTTTGTAGTATTTGTAGACCGGCAACACATTCTTTTTCACGGAAATTACACATTGCAATTGAACGGGAGTTAGTGTAATTTTATGGCCGAGCAAGTAGAGGCGTATTAATTCAGTTTCTGGATGATATCAGTTCCGCCCGATTTCCGCTCAGACTATTACGTTCGATTTCTGTAATTGGTAATTAATGGTACTTCGGCAGATGCATTAGTTACTATATCAAACAATTTATATTATGTATCTGCCGCAAATTGATGAATGTTCATTTGAAATTCTGCTTCTAATGGAATCTTGGCTGTTCAAATACCGATTTGGATTGCGGTTTTGCCGAAGGGTCCTATTTTCCATATGGTCTGGATGAAAAATTCCTAAATACTTTTCGGAAAAATTCAAAATGGGTCAGACAAGTACCAAGCATTTTATATGCTTTATATGGAAAGAAAATCACTGCATTCAATATTTGGACTCCGAACAGCCGTCTCCTGCTGCAGGTTCTGCATGCTGATGTATTCCGCTCATAACAAAAATAAATACAGATTCCAATGTCACAACGTCGACATATTTGGGATCGCAGTTGCGAATATGATAATTTACTGTAGTTGATCTAATACATACTTGTTATCATAAATTTGAATTGGAAGGGCCTTTTTCTAAATTACTCAATAATCTTGTAAATGAGTTAGGAGGGATGGTTTTTTACAGGCGGATTTATTAACGATCCTCGAGATCGTTTATAATTTTGTATTGATGTCTGTGTGTCCGTTCTGTCTGTCCATCCGTCCGTCTGTTTGTCCGTGTGCACGATAACTTTGTGTAGAAAACTCCGATCGCTTTGCAAATTGATACACATGTTCTTCGGAACGTATGAAAGGTCGCTATTGTTTTTTGGCTACGTAGACTAACGGGCCAAAAAGTTACCGCCCAAAAACTGCCCAAACCTCCAAAAAGCGATTCTCTTATAACTCTTGTTACAAAGAACATATGAACGCCCGGTTTTCTGTGTTAGTAAATATTTCATAAACTTCAGGCAACTATGCAGATGCAAAAAAATGTTGCGCATTACAACTTTTATATTTGCGCTATCCCAATTTTTTATTTGTTACGATGTTTAATGGAAATTTTATCCTCGAATAAAAGTAATAGTTATATGTTATAAATAGCACATACGAAATGTTTTGGCATGTATATTGCGAACTACGTTTTAAAAATTACAAATTATGTTGCTATCATTTCCATTTAGCTCAGTTACAGGGTGGATTTTATTATTTAGATTGATTCGTCTATGCGTAGGTGGATGGAATGTGGATGTGGAATTTTCCACACGTGCATGCTGTATTTTATATGTTTAACAACTTGCAAGAAGTCGTCTTTTAAATTCAATTATGATACTTGTTGTCGGCTTGTACGATGAGTCGGGGGGTTGCTTCTTGTATGTGGATTAAGGTTGGTTTTTCTTGTTGGCACCTTGAACGTGGCTAAGCAATTTTACACGAAACGTACAGAGTTAATTATTCCGCCGCAGTTGATTGATTTTTTGTGGGAAGTTCTCGCGCACAGATCGCGATTTCGGTTTTTTGCGCGTATAGCCCCTTTTGAAAGCACTCTACAATCTCTATCATCAGAATGCCTTACTGGGTGAAATAAAATCGTACTACAATCTCTCTATTTACTGAGATTTCACTCACGCATAATTTCACACGACCGAAATTTTTATATTGACAATTTCCGAATTAAAATCCGTATTAATCAAAATTAAAACCCGAATGTTTTTCGGTTGATTACTCGCAATTTCGTAACGAGTTGTAACGCGGTTCGACCCGTAAATGTTTCCAAATCTCTCCGGATTATTCCCTACCTATATTTTTCAATTAACGCCTTTGCAAAATGGTTGGTTTTTCTGCAAGATTGCATTCCTACAATATAGGGCTGATTTAATTCTGACTACGGTAAAAATGATCTCGCCGAGCGATTTAAGCCAACGATTTCTCGAACTCGTTATGAGGTTACTGCGTCTCTCGAACTCAATGACGCACAAAAAAAGATCTCTAAATTTATCTAGCCGCTTTTAAAATTATACAAGTCTTACAATTGATTGAGAAACATCGATCCTCTAATTTTGACACCCTGTATACTTTCCATACATAACGCCTAAACTGCGCTACGTATTAAAAATCTCAAAAATTCCAACTTTGCCTATCTTTAAAAAAAAATAAACCCTTAAGCTCCTGTTACAATTACCTCACTTGTCTGCGAGACCTTTATACCACCCAAAAAAATTATACTTTCTGTACAGTTCTTTTGTACACGAATCTATAAATTAAATTAGCCTTTATTACGCTGCTGTAATAATCGTATCGTAACATTTTACTGTAATTGATTACAGGAGTATAAAAAATTGCGTATATACCACAGGACTGCAGTACGTACTAATCCTTCGGGATTAAAATACGCAATTTTAGTCTCTTGGTGTATAATATACTGCTATGTAATGTCAATGTGAACGTTGAGGTTTGGTCCAAATGCTTGAATTAATGACGGGTCATTAATGGTTAGTCAATTTTTTTTTCAAATTATTTAATTATTCTGTTGCGTTTGTATTTGTATCCAAGTGGCCTATTTTGTTCATGGTAAAAGATTATTTCCTAGAATTGTTAAATGTAGGGTAATTCATTGTTTTTTTTATCAATGTTGCTTTGTTAGATCATTTAAGTGACAGTTCTGTATTAGTTTAGGGCACTTTGATAACTTTTGTTAAAAGGTCGATGTACTTTATTAGTGATAACAAAGAAAAAACTGCGTGTTTCTGACTTGAAGAGCGTCAAGAAACAGAGTTTTGTGTGAAGTTTTTCAAATTTTGGAAGTTGGAAGACGGACTTTATAAATACTGAAGTTGGTGTAAGAAGGGGTTCGCACGGGTCCTGTATTAAGTTTCGTATTGTTCAACAAGTAAAGTTTAATGACCATTTAATCAAGGAATCACCTGAGTTCGACTGAAAGTTTTGAGAAGACGTGAAATTTAGGTGAAGGGGTTTCATTGAAGTTATTCGTCGGTTGTTTCGAACAGCCATCGTTTCATCGGTCGTGTGTTTGGCTAGCCAGTTCAATTTAATGCAGAAAAATTAACTTTCCTTGGTTCCCGAAGAGGAGCTAGGTTAAAGACAAAAATGATAGAGCACCAAGATTGTGAGTACGTTGCTACGTTTACCTAGGTTTTGTTGAAAATCCTTATTTTTTCAAAGTTTATAAATATTTACACGCGAAAATATGTCATGAGATGATGAGAGGATGGTAAAAATAATAATAATACGCTGATATTTGCGGCGAACTTCGATAGTTCGCACACAATCGATGAACCTTTAAAACTAAACGGTGTAATTGGTTAAATTAAATTTAATTAAGCATAAGGAAACTATACATTCACAATTAAATTATGTATAAATCACTTCCACCTCAAACGAAATCTGACGGAAGGGGACGTACGGACGGACTTAAGCGCCACCAAGGGACGAGGACTTGCCGTTGGACAACGTATCGGGACGGCAGCGGCGATCGGCTTCTGGCGAAGGATCTGAAACCAGAATTACGGCATACGGACATGGGAGCGATTGCCTTAATGGAAATGCAAGCACCAAAGCATAAGTTAGTTAGCGGTAGTTACCGGAAATCAAATGCAGGGAAGCGAAACAATATCCCCCCTTATAATTAATGGAACAGAAAGTAGAAAAAAGCTTAATGCAAAATTTATAAAGCATCAAAATTTAATACCGTACTTACAAATGTTACTAGCAAAACACCAAAGGCAAAAGATCCCCTCTAAATAACACTTTACCTTTTATAAAAATCATGGAGGGATCGACGGTTTTTCCAGTCAACGCAGCGTATTCGATTATCTACATCCAGACATGTAAACTTCCATAATTAATTGTGCGGCCTGTAGATACCTTAAAAATCTTTAATTTATTGGTCTTAACATTTAAATTAATTAAGAGTGCTTCGTTTAGGACCCCTCACGACTTAATCGGATGCTGTTTGCTGCATCTCATTTTATCAGCTACCGCTAATTACACTTACTTAGTTTGCCGGGTAATATTTCTAAATTCATAATTACAATTAACCCCCATTGTCTCATGGAATTTCTCAGTTCAGGCAAAAGGTCTCTTATCAAACTGATATCGTCATGGCCTTGCAGTTTTAAATTACCGTAGGAAACTAAATCTTGCTAATAATGACTTAATAGAGTTGAAATTCTAAAATATTAATTCGTCCTCGTTTTCTGTATGGCAAGAGGATAATTGAAATATCTTGATGAGAACGGTTGCAAACGCCGAATTAATTAGAGCAGAATTAGAGCAACTCCTAGAACCAACACAAATATTTTCGGCACGACACTTTTCGCAACGAAGCGCCCAATTTAAAACGCTTCTTGATACCGGGTGTTCATCTACAGAGTGATCACTAAAACTGGGAACTTCAAGGCGAAAAACGATTGCTTCGTTACATGTTAACGCGTATGTAGACAGCCGAATACTAACATCACGTTCACTTAAAAAACTAGTTCTTTTTTGCCTAAAGCAAAATGGGTTTTTATCTTAGCTAATGTCTCGCGTGGTTTGTATCTAGGTTAAGGTAGATCAATGTCGATTTTTGTTGTTCTTATCACGGATTCTGTAATTTAATCACGTTGCGAGATGTTGGCAAGTTTCGGTGACGTGGTCTATGATGTTTTCGACCTGTGCCATTACTTCGGAACTTTTTTATTTTATATTAAAATTTTAAGGTTTTAATTTTAGGAAGATCTTTGAAAATACGTTTCAGAACTCTTATGGTTCGTTTCAAATTTCCGTAAACAGGTTAATTCCTCGAAATTATCAAGGAAAAACCTTTGCCTATGGAACACGTGATTAAAGGAAAATGAAATGGCAGTAAACACATAATTTTGTAAGACTGAGAAGTTTAACTCGGCAGTAAATAATCAAAAACGATTCACGTAGCAGTTTGCACAACATTTTGCATTTAATTAGCGATTAGTTGTAATGAGTACTAAAGCTAATAGCAAGCAGTAAATAATGTAATATTAATACTCCGAAGTTAATTCCAAAAATAAACACGAACTTTAATTACGAACAACAATAAACTTAGGAGTACTTAAGTAAATTATGTTTGAAATATAACGACAATCTTAAAAGATAATTTCTAAGAGCAGCGTTTCCAACACGGTAAAGTTTGCACACTCATATCTCACAAAAGCTTCCGGATATTTCTCACTCGTTCGCGGCTTTATTGGAAATCCTATTCGTGTTTTGAAGAATTACTTACCGAAGCGAAGATAACAGCATCAGATTCCAATTTATTTGTGATGGAAAAAATTTTGTGTTATTCAACACCATAAACGAATTTTTCCAATCATTCAATAAAACGATTTTTTAACGATAACGGAAATTTCCTTCTTCAGTTACACAAATTTGGGCGAATTTACAAACGTGGCGACGTTTTTTTTCGTTTTTAATAAAACTTTTTCGATTGCATAAAAGTTAGTGAGGAGAGGGAATATTAAGAGCTCGTATACAACGCCGGTGTCATCAATCTCTTTCGGGCAATTTAGTTCGTACATAAATTCTCTTCTTTAATGTCAAAACGGCATGTAAAGAAAGAGTGGGATTCCGTGTCTGTCTTCGCGTACAAAAAGATGTTTACATAACCCTCTAGTGCCATATCGGGCAACATTTTTAAGGTTGGAAGCAGTATGTTGTCCTTTTCTTTTTACTTTGAGTGCAGAACTGAAACCAATTTCTGTTTTCATGTCAAATTCAGTCCAGTGCTAACAAGTAATAAAGCACGTACTCGAAATATTCTGTGTAGAAATAGCAAGTCTCTGGTATAGAATAACAAGTAAGAAGTGTAATCGTCTAAAGAGGTTTTATATTATGTTTCACTAGTGCGACAGATACATCTGGGCAATAACTTTTATATTTCCTGTCTGAGTACCCTGTTTTTACTCTCCGTTCTCCAATATATATCATATCTCCGTGGTAATGAAGTCGAATGTCGTACCGGTTGATGAGTTTCAGTCAGACATTTACTTATATCAATTTTTGTTTGTAGTGCTCACTTCCGACATTCCGTTCTCGAGATAGTTATCGTGCATTCAATTATTGATTCTTATTGAGGTTTTAGTGTTCTAGTTACGTGGTTAGTGTCGAACGTTGGACATTGCTACCACAATATTTATTTGCGGCGCTATTCACTATCCCTCTTGTTTGTTTGTTTGTGTTTCTGTTACAGACACGGCAGAAGCGCCCTTCTGAGTCCAAAAGGTCGTTACGACCAAAGCTTTAAAGGTGATATTTTTATTTTCGATTACTCCTTGATGTAACCTATGATTACATACTGCTTTTTGATACAATCAACTTGTAATTAATAATATTTGTTTGAATGGTCATTTAACAGTAATAGCTACGTTGTTGTCTGCGGAAGTCTGTTATTGTTTATGTTCTACCCTGTCAATTACTTTATTTCTTTAGCTTATCAAGACCACAACAAGGATCTCTTAATCTGTCTTGTTCCCCTTTTATGTAAGTATTCTCTCATCTCTATTGAAGTTTACTAAACACTAAGTGACGCCTATCCGATTTATTATAGTTCCTTTTTTTCGCTTTGGCTAGTGTATGAGAACCCGTTATTCACCCTGACCCACCCCTACTTTCCCTCAGCTTACATTATATTTGCTTTTATTCCAAGTGCCTATGTATCAAAGTTCATTTACATACACCTTCATAAATAAAGAAGTTTGCAATTCGGTTCATTCGAGATGCGAAAAAGGCACTTTGAATGTTGAATCGATTAGACTCAACCCATATTGAATTTCATGCAATTCGGTTCATAACTAACAGATATTTCAAAAGGGCCTCCCTTATTTTTTGACCTACATTGCCAATTCACGAAATTTGATAAAGAATCCACCTACAACATTTCATCGTAATCGGTCTGTTTGTTATCGAGATATCGTGCTAACGGACGGACGGACGGACAGACGGACAGACGGATAGACCCCGCAAAATTATAAACTCGCTAGGAACTCGCTAATAAAGAAACAAAATTATATATGTAGTATCTTGTACCTATAAAATATCTTGTCCGAAATCAAGAGAAAAATGGGAGGTATCTTTCTTCTTCGAACGAAACTGATAAGTTTTTGCTCTAGCAACTATAACCCCACTTGCATCAAATAAAATTGAAAATTCGTTGTTTGGAACTGATTCTTATCAATGAATGAAATTTTTTTATACAAATGCTTCTCATAGGTCGATTCCTTTAAGAATATCAAAGTTCTTTAAATACTCTGTGATAGTAAAATTATGCCCAATTAATTAAGCTTTATGGTGTGACTAAATGCACCAATTAATTGTTTTGTTTAAGTTTCCTGCCGAATGCCGCGTATAAAATATTATTTATCGGCACAAAAAAGTTTTACGCAAAAGAGTATGCTACTGATGAGATGGCATTAGAAAATGGACATGCGGTACTACGTTGCCTTCGTACACCATTGCGTTTTTAATTCCATCGAAAATATATGGGGAATTCGCAAACAACATTATAACCGGCACTGGCGAGAAAGGTTATGGCAGAGAAAATTGTTCAGATATGTGGCAACAAGTAATTGATGTAGTTTCACCTGATATGTGGAAACGCACTGTACATCCTATAAACAAAGTTATTTTAGATTGGTGGCACAGAGAAGTGAAGTTTGGCCGAGAAGATGTATCTGCGCTAGAAGGTGATTCAGATGAAGATGATATTTTTCTAACTAATGATTTGGTTTTAGATTCATGTTTATCGCCTTGATCTGATTTTTATTGTGACACAATTTGAAATGATTTGTGAATTTTCTTTTGCGTTTGTTGCCTTTCTTGATTTAGTTAGTTTATTTGTGTGGCCTATGCCAGGGTTTTTGTCCCGCAGAAGGTTTCCCCGGTTGTGCGTAATATATTGTATATGTTCTCTCTTTTATTACGCACAAAATTATAAGTTTTTATCCAATTTGTTTTCTCATTTTGTATATAGAAAGTTACAACTACCCAGATTCGAAAGGGCCGCGAAACGTTTGTCGTTTTGACATAAAAGTAACGGTGACTCTGCTCCTGAGTATGGGGTAAGTCAAGATTGCAGTCGCTTTCTCGACTTCTGTTGCTAAGTACAGCGGGCGTTGTTATTACAAAAAAGTAGTTAAAATGATTTATTTTTTAACATTGTTCCTTTACGTCTAAATAAATGTCCACTTTGTTAGCAAAAGATCGCGACGTAGACAACTTAATGGCTGCCTACGTACTTATTCTCTTCAATTGATTGCATGATGCTATGTAAACATACTTAGTCATGACGTCATAGTACACCGATGACGTAAGAATTCAACAGGATTTAAAAAGAACTGAAGACTGATGCATAAAATCTGCAGCTGCCCGTTAAAATTTAACTCAAATGGAAAATTTTGTAATTCCACACCTGAACTGAACCACAACTGCATCTACACATAAAAAGTACAGGGTGAGTCAACGATTGCGCGGAGTAACTTAATGCCCTGAAGATAAGATTTTTCGATAGAGTGCTTTTGTATTATGATATGGTTGAATATTCACTACATTTTAAAACTATTTGGAATTGTACAGGGTGCGCCCACAAAGTATGGCGCCCAAATGGTACACTTTTTTAAATATAACCCTCTGTATTTGAATGAATTTTTGAATTCTATGTTGTACGTCTTTTTTATTATATGGTTAATATCCGAGAAGCCAGTACTTTTAAAGATATATTGATTTTTAAGAAAAATTGGGTATTTGCAAGCGTCAGTATATATTGTCAAAATTATTACTTAAATTTTGATTCCAGGTTTTATATCTTATCCTGGGTTAAGTAAAAGTCAAATAAATACATCTACTATGAAACATTAAAAATATAGCTTACAGGGTGTTTTTTTGTAGGTCCAAAGTTCCAAAACTTCATATTAAAAAGTTTCACTTTTTTTAAATGGAACACCCTGTATATTTTTCTGTCATCATTTAGATCTTCCAAAAACCTTCAATTTTTGATAATAATGTCCTATAGCTATAGGACGTTTGTCGTTTTGACATAAAAGTAACGGTGACTCTGCTCCTGAGTTTATATTTATTTTAAGTCCAAAAACTGGAGAATAAATAAAAACATTTCACTACAAAGCAAATTTAATTTAACTCCTAATGTTATCCAGTCAGTGATATTAGTTTCATTTTTTTTTCATATTCATCTCGTTATTATGTGAATTAGAACTTATTTCAGATTAAAATATAAAAAGTAGAAAAACCAAGATATTTGTTTATGTTTTTACTATCAAATTTATTCTCCAGTTTTTATAGACTTAAATGAATTATTAGAAAAATGAATTAATAAATATGATTTTAGCTTTGAACCTTTTTTTGCATGTCCACCTCACTATTATGTAAATTACATATAAGTTATTTAAGATTAGAATATAAAAACCAGGAAAACCAAGATGTTTCGAAAACTATCAGAGATAGGTATAGGATATTATAATCAAAAGTTGAAGGTTTTTGGAGGAGCTAAAAGTTGACTGAAAAATATACAGGGTGTTCCATTTAAAAAAAGTGAGTTTTTTATATGAAGTTTTGTAACTTTAGATCTAGAAAAAAACACCCTGTAAGCTATTTTTTTAATGTTTTATAGTAGATGTATTTATTTGAATTTTATTTAACCCAGGATAAAAGATATAAAACCTGGAATCAAAATTTAAGTAATAATTTTGACAATATACTGACGCTTGCAAATGCCCACATTTTCTAAAAATCGAATTATCTTTAAAACTCCTAGCTTTTCGGATATTAACCATATAATAAAAAACACGTACAATTACACGTAGAATTCAAAAATGCATTCAAATACAGGGAGTTCTATTTAAAAAAAATGTACCATTTTGTCGCCCTACTTTGTGGGCGCACCCTGTATAAATCCAAATATTTTTAAAATGTGGACAATATTCAACCATATCATAATATTAAAGCACTCTATCGAAAAATCTTATCTTCAAGGCATCAAGTTACTCCGCGCAATCGTTGACTCACCCTGTACAACCCTAATCCTAAGAACGCCGAGTCCAAACTTAGGATTTGAAGCTTAAAATCTGAAATTCTAAACTGAAAACTGAGCGTTTACAGTCTTGAAACCCAAAATGAGAGGGCAAACATCAAATTCGGAGGCTTCAGACTCTTTTGCAGGGATGTTAGGGTGCTAGATTACGGAGACAGACAAGCAGAGTGATTCCCGGACCCGTCAGATCATTTATGGGGTTTTCTTACTCGCAGAGTCCACTCATCCTCTATAAAATGAGGATTGATAATAGCGGTGGCTATGGAGCCTAGTACCTGCACTACCTCCTTGGAATTCGTTTCAGATACTATCGCGTTAAGTGCCACATAAAACTTTATACCTAAAGAGTATAAAAGCTAGTGTATTGTTACGTAGGAATCCTAAAACATGAAACCGGCTGCGTGAACCCTAACTCATACGGCGAACAAAAAACCAGACATCAAGCTGCATAGAACCGTCAAAAATGAAAATTCCATTTTCGAGTGCTACACCTGAGCTGGATACTAATTACGCCACGCTTTATCATCTGACCCTCGCCCCAACTTTCACAATAAGATATTCATAAAACAAAACGCGCGACGAATATCTAACGCCCCCGTGTAATTTTTCGCGTGATGCAAAAGCAGAACGTAAATTTCGTATGCGCCGTTACTGTTTTTGTTTTGAAGCCAGCAATTATTTGTGCACTAAATATTCCTTTGTTGTCATGTCGTATAAATTAAGCGTAAATCTCGAGTAGTGTCCTCAGTGGGAGAAGGAAATGTGTCGGTACTTCACTATTATTACACTTAACCCAGATAGTTTCTTTAGCTGCAGACGAGAGCTCTGAAAGTGTATTTGTCTAAAGCTTGAAAATTACATTCAAATGTGACAAAATACACTGGGGGATGAAACTTTGCGCAGTTGGTTTAGTGCAAAGCGGGAGGCAACTTTGTAATTTGTGTTACTTAATTAATTTACGTTCATACTTTTGTTTGTATGGTTTACGTCTCTTTATAAAAAACGAAAAGTTTTCAACAGTATATGTTCCCTGTTGGCACTGGTTTTGTTTTTTATAAAAATGTTGCGCTGATTTCCCTAAAAGTAAGTTTTTCCTCGACTGCGGCTAAGGGAAATCCAAACGCTAGTACGAAGTAGACTAGGTTACAAAGGATACGAACAAAAGTAATAGACTCCCCAAGCGAATATATTATACTTAATATGAAATTGTCCAAAAGGATTTATGTTATTATGCACAAACAAGTACATCCTAGAGTACGTGAGGTTAAATAAGGACGAGGACTGCCGATTGGGGACCAACTTACGAGATTCTCGGTGTCATCAGAACCACACAGGAAATCAACCAAAAGGATTAGGGAAGAAACCAACACATACAGAATCTAGAAGAATTCTACCCACAACTGATAGCGAACGTAGTGGAATTAGGATCGCGGTATGATCAATATACCAACAGTGAGGAGATTCTGGAGAGGGTACGAGTCACTGGTGGCAGCATCCAACACATACAACGCTAGATAGTGGTTTACGAAGAAGAAGGAGGGAAACATAATAGAACCACGAGCTATAACGGGGAGTAACAATGTCCGGAACCACTACGACAGTGTGGTGGGGGCAGTAAACATGATAGAGGAGGTTGAAGAGGAAGAACTCCGGAGAATAAGGGTGCCTTGGGGAATACGAGGAAGCGAGAGGAACTGCCGTCTCTAACGAATATAGTCTGAGCGTGGGATCTGGAAAGAGTGCGACGCCGAGAAGGAGCGGAACTAACCTGGATAGCAGCCAGGATGCATAAGGAGGCAACAGCATGAGGGTAGTCACGCGGAAACTACCCAAAGAAAAGGAAGCTAATTGACGACGAATTAAGAAAATTAAGAACTACGACTGGTGGGTAGGAGAAGGGAAGAAGAAGAGAACCAGAAGCACAGCAATCGTAATCAGGAAACACAGGGGCATTGAGGTTGAGACATTTGGTGAAAGAAGCGAGAGCATTGCTAATTTAATCTGTGACATATCTATGGCCCAAATCAAGACAAGCATAGAAAGATTAACGAGTATAGGATGCCACGTCCTCTCGGACCAAAGAGGACAAGCGGAACTCAGGAAGCTGAGCGAAATGATAGAGAAAAAGAGCGAAAGATACCCGGGCATCATATTAGGTGACTATAATGCGCAACTAGGTAGCCTAGACGGAAGAGAAGGGGCGGGGGGCAAAGGATAGGAAAAACAGGCAACGGGTATGGCCGCGAGTATAGGAGCATGGTACATCTACATGGATTGAGAGTGGAAAATAAGCATCACGAACACAGTAGGAGTATGGGCCACAACATGGTAAGGGGGAAAGTAAGGGGGGGGGCGAAGAAGAAGGAAAGCACAGGGAGCAAAGCGGGATAACTGAATGGTATGATATGAAGCTCCTGACAGGGGAGAAGAAAAGGGAGGAGTATTCAATGGAACAGGACGAGATTAGGAACAAAAAGGAGAAAGGGAGCTCATCTTGGAACAGTATCGCCGAAACGCTCACGGAAGCAGCAGAGAAAACACTTGGGGGACATAAACCCCCCATGTCACCGAACAGAAAGCAAGCCATGGACAACCACAGAAGAGCACTGAAGAAGTTTGGGCAAAACCCAAACAGTCGACCCTAGCCCAATGGAGGGGAATGCGCAAATGTATAAGGGCATAAAAATTAACAGAAGGAGGAAACAGGGAACCAACAAATATGTACCAATGACAGCATGGGAGAAGCTCCTGAAGGAGGAACAAGAAGCACAGGTCCAGCTAATGGAGGAGAACGATTACTGGTCACTCCCACCACCCCCCGCGATGGAAGAATGGCAGCAGACCCCCATCCCAAAAGTCAAGTTACTACAGGATTCTATATACGCAGATGACCTAGTACAGTGCCTAGAGGGCCACACATCCAAGGCACCAGTATACCAAACAGGTTTCATAAAAAGCAGATCAACGGACGATCATATGTTAACGAACGACCAGGAGGATTCTAGACCTGGCGAAGGCCTTCGATCAAGTGAAGCATGAAGCAATACCGACTTCCCTGACGCTGCGAGCACTACCCAAATTCCTAAACAATACAATTATAAACGCGTGCCTAAGGGAGTATACAACGATACAATGGTTTGGGAAGAAGACCGAGCACCAAACGAAAACCAGAGGAATCAAACTAGGATGTCCGCTCTCCCCGGGACTCTTCGCGATAGCACTGGACTGGATAACGCCATAGAGCAAACAAGGAGGTGGTGAGGAACTTCAGCACAGATGGCCAATTACAACTACTGATACTATTGGCGTACGCGGACGACCTGCTCGTAGTCGCGGACAAGACAGAAGACCTCGAGGACTTCGTCCAAACCAGCGAGGCATACCTGGAAATGGCAGGCCTACAAAAAACAACGAAAAGAGCTACATGATTATTGGAAAAGTGAAGTGAATAACAGCAGACGAGTACTGGATGTGGAGGAAGAATCAGACATAAGCACAAGAAGCCAAGAGGCGGACGAGACAGAAAGGGAGGCAGGGAGGGGACAACAATATAGAAGAGAGAAACAAGAAAGAAGGAAACGAGATCGGAAACTAATGGAACACCAGGAAGCAGAGCTCCCTCTAATGCTGATATTCCAGTGGCGAAACTGAGGCCGTACCCATTTCGGGGCGGGCAGTACCACAGCCTACTATAATTACGAACCGTGCGTCGCCTGCGATTTCTGACGTCACGTAGTTATTTATTTTTAGCGCATTTTTGAAAAAAATACGCTATTATATTCGTTATGGCTGGCAGGCCGGCTGTCCGCGTGAGATCTCAACAACTACAATAGCTAGAGAATTCAAATTTTCACTAAAAGCTTTCTGCTATAGTGTAGATGTGCAGGCACTAGTCTATTTTGAGTTAGATTACTTGTGAGATCGATAATTGAAGAAAATAATTTCGATATGGGTTTCGGAGGTGCTATAATTTTACCGTTAGATAGCGCTACCAGTATAAAAACTTATTATTTACTTTGTGATTTGTTTTACAAAATGAAGACGTACCCTCAATTGAAATTAAATAAAATTAATTATTTAACGCAGCCAAAATTACTCCTGAGATCGATAATTTTAAACTTCGCTACTAAAATACTGACCTGCATTACCAAAAATGCGCTTTAATCATGCATATGCTGATTTACAACTTGTTTATATTTCACAAAAAAAAGCTTCTGGTATAAGTCTGCGGTTCTTTGGAAGGTTTTTATTGGTTCATGTATGATCGTACCAATGACCAAGAGGAACATATATTCGGGTTTGCGCATTGAAATTTTGTAAGAGGCTAGCGGGTGGCGTTTCCAGATTAAAAGCTTTCGCTTCTTAATAACCAATGCCATCATTGGGGGTAAAAGGAAATAATGCCTTACAACAGCAACAAATTCGACCTACTGCGGATTAGTGTAATTTCCCACAGAAGCTTTTTATGGCATGCGCCGTTTTGCGCAATTGAACCTTGATTGCGTTCCTTATCTGCGTTTTAACATTTCGTCAGTCAAAAATATTCATCGTCCAATATTGAAATAAAAGAACTGCGTCGTTAGTGAAACTCCTCGCGCCGAACCCTACGAAAGCTCTAATAAAGCGTGCAATTTACAGCAAAGCTTTGAATTAGATTTAAAGGTCGGGTCAACTTTATCGGAACATAAAGCAAGATTTTCCGGGCGACGTTTTCAAAACCCCCTCGGCGAGCTTTGAGCTTTACGCGGTAGCATTGAACGATGCGTGCGATTATTAACGGAATTAGTCGAAACATTCGATTTTGAAATGTTGAAATTTAATTAATCTCCATTGGTGCATCGTAAAATCATATTTATAACTCATTAACCGGTGGCGGTAAGAAATAACTTCTCTTCCACGAAAATAAATTTACCAAGAACCTTAGACGAACTTGAAATAACTCTGGTTAAATTAAAATTAAATGCCAATCAGTACTTAATCATTGTGAATGCTTATATACCACCAAATACGGCTGCTGCTACGTACGAAGAGCTCTTTCATGCATTGGAGGAGGTGTTGTATCTGGAGGCTTACGTCATCTTTACGGGTGATTTTAATATTCCAGAGTATTTCGCCTGTAATAGTAAATCTACGGGATCTGCTGTATTAGGGAGTGAAAAGTACGTGCTATTAAAAAATTTTCTATAAATTTTCAATAAAGTTGTCAATATAAATAATCGCATTCTTGATCTTATTATCGTACCTAAAACGCTAACATGTGATGTTATGCAGGACATTCAGCCTTTAGTGAAGGTAGATAGCCATCACCCACCCTTAATGTCTTTGTTGCAAGTAACTAGCAAAGTCAAATCAATAAACTTCCAACGGAAGTTAACACCGTCTTACAATTTTAAGAAGGCTAATTATTTTGGGTTGTATACTGCTATGGCCAACATCGATTGGAAAGTCCTTTATTCTTGTGTTGATGTCAATACTGCTTGTAAATATTTGTACCAGAATGTGTATTCCACCTTAGACCAATTTGTCCCAAAGACAGCTGGAAGCAGAAACCAATTAAAGTATCCTCCTTGGTTTAACGGTGATATAGTGCGACAATTACGTATTAAAGAAAGATCCAGAGCGCTATACATAAAAACCAGGAAAGTGAGAGACAAAGAATCATTCCAAATAGAACGGCGGGAATTAAAGCGAATGATTAATAACGCCAAGAGTTCTTATATCAACTGCACCGAACAAACTTTGAAACAAAATCCAAACGCCTTATGGCGACTTGTTAATTCCATGAAGAAATCTACGAGGATTCCAGGGGAAATGCGATTTGGTACCGAAATTTTGGCTTCTCCAGAAGGTATTGTTAATGGGTTTGCTAGGCATTTCCAAGACATATTTACACCACTAATCAATACGGTCCAAAAGCTGCCCAACAAATCACTAGACTACATGTGCTTTACTCTAGTTAGCGAGGAAGATGTCATTAAGTCTCTGAAGAAACTTAAGTCAAAAAGCACCGCTGGATTGGATGGAATTCCATCGTTCATTCTAAGGGATTGTTGGCCGGTCTTAGTGAAACCTCTAACCCATTTATTTAACCTTATCATTCGTACATCGGAATTTCCGGTAATGTGGAAGTGCGCTAAAGTGATACCAATCCTGAAATCGGGAGATCCAGCGGACATTACTAACTATAGACAAATATCTCTGCTCAATAATTTTTCGAAAGTGTTTGAGTGCGTATTACACGAAAAAATCTTCACTTCTGTCATGAACTTCTTATCGAAGGATCAACACGCATTCATCCCGAGGCGATCTACTTGTACGAATTTGGTCAATTTTACCCAATATGTATCTAACGCAATGGATGTTAACAAACAGGTAGATGTATTTTTTGCAGACTTTAGTAAGGCATTCGATAGACTTCAGCATCCCATTTTAATAAACAAGCTGCGTAATATGGGTGTAAATCAAAACCTTATTGATGTTGTCTCATCATATTTGGCCAATAGGAAACAGTGTGTCGTTGTAAATGGGTACACATCTTTTGCATATGTGTCACCAAGCGGTGTTCCCCAGGGTTCCAATTTGGGGCCACTATTGTTTTCCATTTTTGTTAATGATATTGCATCTATTTTTAAATGCAACTCACTAATATATGCGGACGATTTAAAAATATTTACTGATATAAACAGTGCTAATGATTGTAAAGTGTTGCAAAGGGATCTTGAGTTATTGTTGGGGTGGTCTGAGGAGAACAATTTGGAACTAAATTTAAAAAAATGTTTTGTGATGACTTTCTCTAGAAAGTTGAACAACATCTGTTATGAATATAGACTTCAGAATTATGTTGTAGAGAGAGTGCGTGAAATTAGGGACTTGGGTGTCACATTAGACCAAAAATTGACTTTTCTAAGTCACATTGATAAATTATGTACAGACTGTATTTAAAGTCCTGGGTTTTATAACTAGAAGTTGCAAATTGTTTAAATCTAGTGATGTATTGCTGAAATTATATAATGCGTTTGTTGACTGTAAGTTAATGTATTGTGCAGTGTGTTGGTCACCAACTAAGGTCACCTACATGAAAAAGATTGAATATGTACACAAACGTTTTCTGAAGTACCTTTACTTTAAACAATTTGGCGTTTATCCAATTCAAGGAACGTCGTATGAATCCTTAGCAGAATTGTTTGAAATCAATATAATGCGACACAAATATGATATACACAATGCACTTTATTTGTTTAAATTGCTGCATAATTTGATTGATGACGTGCGTATACTATCACAGATTAAGTTGAGGACACCTAGATCTGGTTTAAGGAATTATAATATTTTTTATTGTCAAAAGCCTAACACTTATCATCAAGCAAATTCTCCTCTTCATAAAATGGCGAAAATTTGTAATCAAATATTATCTTGTAATATAAATGTGGATATATTTAATGATAGCTATGGCCAGTTTTCGAAGAATGTAATTAACCACTTTAATAACTAAGGACCCTTTACTGTCTTTTGCCATCTGTCAATTAAGTATGTTAATACTGCTATTGTCTCGGACTGTTGTTCACTAATATTGCCCTATAATTGGTGTTATCACTGTTGGGATAATAAACTTTATTATTATTATTATTATTATTGACGGTATTGACTGATAATAGTATATTAAGTATGGAGAACGGTAAGGGATTTTTACCGTTCGAAGACAATTGTTTGGAGGAGGAGCGAAGCGACGACTCCAATTATTGTCTGAGAACGGTAACCCTTAACGTTCGACGTGCTTATAAATTTTTTTGCGCGATCGAAATTAAAATTATGTAACCAATATAAATATGCATAAGAAATTAACGAGCAGAATAAATCGAAATGATCGAAGTGGTATGGTGTACATCACTAGGTAACCAGTTTAATTGTCAAAATTGAAATTAATAATTTCATAAAATTGTGCATGTGTCTGATGTAGTTTGCTAGCTTTGCACTTCCTTTATGACTTTATGAGCGTCTTTCTATAGGAAACAACAGGACAAATTGTACGTTTAATGTACCTAACAATAATTAAAGATTAAATGTAATGTAAGACTGTTGATTTTTAAAAAGGCGTCGGTAAGTATTTTTGCTGTTCTGTTTTTAGATCGGTAAGTAATTTTGGCGTCGTCGTAATCATAGCAACTGGTAAATGCTACGTACTGTCATGGAAACACACATGGTAAATAGTCAGAAATGACCGATCGCGCAAAAAGTAATGAAAAGAAGATACATCCTGCTAATAATGTAGTGAGTCAACGGGCGTTTAGACAAAAAATAACTCCAATGTGAACTAATTCCTAATTCAACGTTAAATCTTATTTAATTTTAATTGTGTGAGAGTTCTTAATTGCTTTCCGGTTATAAAACGGTTATAACGGTTATAATTTCGAAATAAACTTCAAAAAATGAATATACCTGCATCAGAATCGCTATTTAAAAACCCGCCTAAGTATGTGAAAAATAGTATATTAAGATACAAGTGTATAATTATACAACTATGCACGTGTATCTTATAGTATTTTTTATTATACCTGCAGTATAATTTAAAATAGGAAATACAATGAATTCATATTGACGTTATACTCGAATGTCTAATTAAGTGGGCTGGGTGTTCGTAATTTCACGATTGCCATGGAAATGTCACTTGACGTTTGCTTATAAAAATCATCGTCTTTGTGAATAAAACGATTTCCCTTAAAAAAGATAATACACCGTCCATTAAATCGCTTGTTCGGTGTAAAATCCAAATCCAGTAAAGAATTTTATAAAGAATATGAAAAGTTGTTTCCATGGATGAATAGGAAGTTACTTACGAATAAAGCCTTAAATGCATCGATAAAGCTGGCAAATATGAAGGAAATGTCAATCTTCTATCTTTTGGTGCATTCATTCAAAACTTCAAACAATGCTGCGATTAAAAAGTGGAACAAATTTGGCAGCATACCCGAAATTACGCGCGTTTGTGAAAGCTTCAACCAAAGGATAGGTACAAGCCAAAGAAATGTTCTGCATTTACAGAAAGCGACCTAAGAGGATTTTTTGTTTCACCCAGATGACAGTTTCAAAAGTCATACTTGAAGTATCATTAGTTAGCAACTTTAAAGCACGTGTGTTTTAAAGGCCTTTTTTCGCACGCATTTGAGTGTTTAAAACGGAGATTGTGATTCAGGTATAATAAAAAGGCGATTAAAGCACACACAGCTTTAAAGGTTGCTAAGTAACGTTACTTCAAATATGACAATCGGGGACTGAAGTAAAAATCCTCTCAGATCGCTTTTTGCAAATGTAACAGTGGTCTTTGGCTCGTATCCTTTGTTGGAAGCTTTCACAGACACACTTGGTTTAGAGGAGGTATGTTCCCAAATCTGTTCCAGTTTTTGGCCGCAGTATTGACTGAAGTTTTGAATGATTATGCCAAAGGGTAGAAGATTTAAATACCTTTGACATTTCCTTCATATATACATCAATGGCAATCATGGAATTACGAATAATAATCAGCCCAATTAATTAGAAATATATTCGAGTATAACGTCATTTTATTTCGCTTATTTTTAAATGTTATTGCAGGTATAATAAAAAATTGTATAAGAAACGCGTGTTGGTCTTTAAAGCACTTGCAACGTTTAAAGGCACTCCGCCACGCGTCGTTAAACTCGTTGCGCGTACTTGATTATTACACTTGTTTTTTAATATACTATCCCAATTACGGATATTACACTTTTAAAATTATTTTTTAGCGCATTTTTCAACAAAGTTCAGTGACTTTCTCTCTGCCCGTTCGTCTGTCTGTCCGTCCGTCCCTCCGCCTGTCCGTCCGTCCGAGGTCTTAACTACGCCCACAATGTTCAATATATTTAGTCAGTCGGTAACATCAGATAATCCTGCGCATGCGCAATATTAATTGTCTTAATTATCCAGATATCGTTTGAAGTTATGATCACAGATGTTTCTGTTAAAAGCAAACATATCTCATATTGTGAACATTAGATATGCGCATGCGCATTTTGTGCAGTGCCAACTTCCTTATTTATAACGCTATTTCTTTGAAACTTTAACCATAAACTGAGTAACTTGCTTATTTAAAGTGCTAAAATTAAAGTTAAAAACCCACCGCAAAATATTACTCAGTTTTTGGGTCACCTCTCACAGCTCGAGTTTCTATTCGAGTTTCTATTGGCAACACGACAAAGAGAGACCGCGATTCGAGCGGTACGAAACTTTAAACCCCGTGACACAATGCGCAGCGGAAAGTAACATTTGGGAGCCCGATGTCGACATACCCCTCGAAGACGCGCGCCTTGCAAAACGTTGCTAACTTCGCCAAAAAACAAAATTCGATCCTTATTTTTGTCTGCGGTGTATGTAGTTAGTTCGTTTTCTTTGAAGTTGTATATCCGTGTTTGTTTTTCTTTTTAGAAATTTTGTTAGTTGCGTAATTTTAATGTATTCAGTTTAGATAGTTTAGAAGTGAGACACATCTGGTCGTTTGCGATAAGGAGTTTTATTATCGGGCGAAATTGAATTAATGCACGTGTTCTAGTGCTGATAAAATTTTACGAACAATTACGCGTGTCAATGGAAGAAGTGGGGACCTTTTGGCGCGTTTCATTATGATTGACGATTGATTTGAAAATTCATAAAGAAGGAGTCTTACTACCATTTATTTTATGGTAGAAGTGGCGTTTCTTTATATACTGGAGACAAAAAGAGCGGCTGCTGGTTTCGCGACGGGTGAAGTGTGGACATTTGTTTACAGTAAATTACGGGTGGTAAGTCCTATTTGTTATGTTGAAGACGCAGTTCGTCATTTTTTATAATAAATCTGTGCAGAAACAAGAAAAAATTTTGTCGAGTTTAAAAAGGAAGCAATGTAGTCTAGAATGTAGTACAGCGAGGCCTTTTGTAAGGGTTCTCTTCTTATTAAAAGTTAAATGTTTCTACCGTTCGAACATCCACCAAAAATTTGTTCATATTATTCATCAAGCCAGTTTTGTTTTTAATTTAATTCTGTGGGTTATTAAGAAAAAAAAACTATAAGTAATTTTATGATTTTTTATTTATTTGTCGCTCCCCCTGAGTGCGGGGTGATATGTCCAAACAAGCTCGATAAGCTTTTCTTTTTTTGAGGGATTTTGTATTAATTTTGTTTTATTGTGTTTAGGAATAAATTTCTGTCATAATTAATCAAATTATTGTGTATTGACTCGAATCCAAAGTGCGACCCAAATTTTTTCCTTTCGTTCTCAAGACTTACTTCAAGTGTCAATTAAAATTTGGAATTTTCGGAGTTGATCGAAGCCACCGAGTTTCAATTTTGATTTGTTTTGAGCTAGTTGGACAATGGACAGGTGTTTTTGGGGCCGTGTAGTGACCGTATACAATGGCACACAACAGTATTATGCTCCTCCAGATTACAAAAACGGTTGGAAACTTTTAATATCTTTTTTTTTGGTACATATATTGTTAAAAGGGTAATCGGAGCATGCGCCGTTTATTCTGCGCCTGTTTGACAAAACTAAGGAGGTTTCTCGGACTTGTTTCCTGCCTCTTAGCGCTTTTTTAAGTATTAAAAAAATGCGCTATTGTTTGCGTTTTGTCCGTCCGGACCTACTTCTGCCGTTTTGAACTACTTCTAGGGGAATGGCCCTAGAGTCCTGGATTTCTTTGCAATAGATAGCCTATACCTTGGAGGTGTGTCAGACAGCCATCAAATTTCCCTGTCTTAAAGGCCCCCATGAATTATTTCCTGAGATGCTATATGGGGTTGGGGGACGGGGGCACACACGTGTTCTACCGTTGGGGTGGGGGTGGAAGCTAATTTAAAATTCTTATTTTAATTATTATTTTAAATTAAAGGTATCGGCGAAAAAAACCGTTTTCTACCAACTACCACCTTTTCTTCTGACGTCTATTCAAAAGAAGAGATGGGGGGGGGGGGCTGGTTTTATCCTTCAAAGTACTCTAACGAAAGGTCTCAACGAGAGGAATTAATTTCTACCAACCATAGTTCTCCTCCTCAATCCCTTATCGTGAGCGTAAATATTCACTCATCTTCAGAACGGATTGTCGAAAGAGGGTACCCACAAAGAGTGATTGGGACGTCTGGAAGAAATGTATTAATTGGTGATTTCAAAAGTTTAAGAGCGAATATCTCGAAAACGGTTTGTCGAAGGAAAGTATTCTCAAAGACAGAATCAATATACTAGACGAGACATATCTATTAGTGAAGTCGAAGTAAATACCTTGACAACGATGTGCCGGAAGAGGGTACTCGTAAAAGGCAAGTGGAAGGTTAGGACGAGCCATATCTATTGATGATGTCAAGTGCAAATGTCTGCAAAATGGAGAGTCAGAGGATTTTGAATATATATGCCAGGCACCTTTTAAATGTAAAGAGCCTCCTCGCATTAATCATGAGAGAAGTAGCGGTGTTATTTGAGTAATAATCTTATACGGCAGATAAGATCAATAAGATGCGTAACAAACACCACTGGTCTCTTTTATCCTGCCGCAGTATAAATCACCGTAAGCTTCCAAATTATATCAGAACTAGCAGGTTCGGAATAAGCTTAGAGTTGTCTTAATTAAACTCTCACATGTACCACTGAAACTTCGTTTATTTTGTGGAGATTCCAAAGTTTTCCTTTACAAATCGTGTTCGGGCTTACGGCGTTGTCACATGCCAAACATTTGAATGGAAAAGGTTGCTGCTCTACATGTGGAATTAGGGTCCTTCAATTGTTTGAAGGACCGCATCTTCATGCTTGAGAAAACAGGTTGGCTGCTGTGGCTTACAAACTTATAACCGACCGTAAAGCAGAATTATCCTTTCATTAGTAATTAAGTAAATTAATAACTATCTCTTATGCTTTCTTTTCAGGTGCGGACAAAATTAGCTAAACCACCCACCTCCATATTACAGACAAAGACACATGCGCTTTCATTATTTATGGACATTTCAAGTTTGAAATTTAATTAAAATTTGATCCTCATCTTCGGCGCGAACCATATCCAGCAAACGACTAAATTAGATTATTCCTTCCTTCCTCAAGGGTTCTTTATACGATGTCGGAATTAATAGCAGACCGAACGGAGGGCTCTTCTCTAAATCGGCACAGTGAAGCGGGGCGGTGGCGGTCGAGTTTACTTAAACACACGTGTCGATTACTTCTTTCAGTATAATTTTATGCACCCTCTCGCCTTTTTAAGAGACACTGTTTCGAAGAGTTTTATTTAGTCGCTTCAATTTTCCAGGATGCTGACATAATGACGCTATCTTTGTAAAATGTGGACAGTCATTAATGAAAGGTGATTTTCTCAAACGCGGACTGGAGGAACTTTAGGCAGTAACTCATACCCTTAGAGTTTGACAAAAAGCTGATATTATCAAGAGGATTTTAGACATTTGTCTGTCGAGCTTAAGTGGGGCATTCTTAAATATTAAGAACAATGGAAGCCGTGTCAAAAGTTGAAAACTCCCTATAGAAACCTGAAGCTTGAATTAAATATCTTCATTATGAATAAATTATATGCAGGTCGAGTGTTTCCTGAGTAAGTCTTCGTATGTATGCCCTGCGAACTGGCGGACCTTTTATATTAATTGGGGAAGTGTGTTAAAGATTAAAGGCATCGCCAGCGCGACATAGGTCTTCTCCGTACATTTATAAGGTGAAAGACATTGGAGATTACGCCAAGCGTGCACCCGTAAATATTTACGTGGGTGTATAGATAATGCAAGTCGCTGCGTACTTAAGGGATTATTTTCGCTTGAAATACTCCTACTTTATAGCACAACCTTGTCGGAGATTACAAAGGTTCCAAAGGACAACCTCACCCTTCGGTTTGTAATGCTTAAGTAACCCAATGATCTGAGATTAATATGTGAGCGTGTGCTGTATGTTTTTTTCCTATGCGTGCGAGGTTGTCTTGGGATCAGGCGTGGATTTACGCGTAGTGCGCTAAAGTCTCGGGCGCCAAAAGACAGGGATGGAAAATTATTAACGGTTGACGAATATAAAAATGTCCAAAATCGCTTTAATTCGACTTATTTTGACAAGTATTCGATGCATTTCTCATTACAAATAAACTGAACCAACATAGACAATGAGCGACAACCGACAGGGTCACTTCTGGTTGACGAGTATTGACCAAAATTTAATCAGTTTGTCCCTTGACCATTTTTTACTCTAAACAATTTAGAAAACTCGAAACCGTTCGCGAGTTATCATGTACACAGGCGGACGGACGGATGGACGGACGGACAGAAAAAAATTATGAACTCGTTTTTTGTCGCTCGTTAATAAATTAACAATTTAGGTAGTTTGAGAATACTGTATTTCAGATCTTCTAGAGATCATCTTCAAAATTTTCTCCTAGTGGTCTCATATTTTCAAACCTTCTTCAGACCTTCTTTCACAATCTTTTTAGTCTCTACAGATTCATTAGAACATTCATTCATTCTCCCCGACCGAACAAGGTCCTATCCTTTATTGAGAAGAACGGGATTTGAATCTGACTGCCAAAAGGGGGGGGGGGGGGCGAGCCCCTGTTATGAATAGACTAGAATCGGGGGAATATATTGGGAAAAAAGCACACGAAAGCAAAGGCACTATGAATTACTTACCCGCCGAAAATACTGTGATGAGTTCGAAAGAAAAAATGGGCTCTGTCATTGAACCATTGCGTAGTTCACTGACAGAGTTCATTTTTTCTTTCGAACTCATGAGTTCTGTAGGGTTTTGCAACTAGAGAAAGTCCCCTTCCGCTACGATCTAGGGTATTTAACCAACGAATTGCCATTTCCACGAAAACTAGATAGAGGACAATGTAATTGTCCAATATTGAACCGCTCAGAGGGGTAGATTTAGACGTCGTATATGTAAGGTAAATTGTATTATAGCTATTTGCATTTAATATGGACCGTTTTTTTTTCTTTAAAGATTTTTGGCGTTGATACAATAATGAGGAATACATGTGGTGCTTATTGTGAAAGAAATTTTCCATTCGTAACCTTGCATGAACTCAGAAAAGGGTGAACAATTTTCCATTATAAAATCTATATTCAGTGCCATCAAATTTGGGTGTGGAAAAAGGCATATATTCTGTATTCTTCCATTGTTATATCAACGGGTTTATTTAATAAAAATTCGGAAAATTCCAAACAATCTACAAAAATTTTCATTTGCACCTGAAATAAGTCTTGGGCACGAATAGAACAATCTGACATGAAAACTCTACCATGGTCGCACAAATGAATCGAATAAACACACAACTAATTGACTGAGAATGGCAACAATTTATTCCGATACATAAAATAAAATTAAAGCAAAATTTCTGCAAGAAAGTAAAACTTACAAAGCTTCTTTGGACATAATACCCCGCACGCAAGCGGTCGATAAAAGTGGAAAAAAGCCATAAAATTACTCAATTTTTTTAAGAATCCAAAAAATCCGGTCGTGAAAGGTTTGCGATATTGCGGCGCACAAAGACACAAAGCCACAGCTTTAGGAAACCGCATTCCTCCTTTAATAAACTGAACTCCATGACTCGCACTGTTTAGTGGGTGCTCGGGTGGTAGAGATTTATAACTTACTGCTTTGTTGCCTCTCACTCGTACTTATTCTGAATACAGAACAAACCGTTTTCAATTTTTTATTAAGATTGCTTAACTTCCTCGGCACACTTCATTTAGAAACTGACGAATTGTATCTTCAATTAAGCAAATAGGGCTAACTGTTCGAGAAATTTGCATATACAAAAATACACGATTTTTTTACCGTTGCGAAAACTAACAGTTAGCAGCAGCAGCAGCAGCCTCGCTTTTACGTTGATTGTCGTATGTAAAAGAACACCGCGTCCACTTATATAAGACAATCTGTTTCCTCAAGATCTTTCAAATCAACCGCCAATCACAATCAGACTTGATAACGACACCTTCGAAGGAACGCACTTACGTCGAAGTAACGCGCACAACGTAACGTCAGCATCTCCATTATCTCTCCTAACAGCGATAAGAACACGTGCGTTAATTAAATTTCGTCCGATAACATAACTCCTTATCGCAAACGACCAGATGTCCCTACATTTTTACACGCAATGTCACGTTTTACAATTAAATACACAAATCTAAACCAACAATTTGCAAAAGAGATAAACTTCAAAAAAGAAATTAATACCTACGCAATTACAAACAGTTCTAAAAAAAAAATACTGAAGCACGAATTCAAATACAATAAACCCACTTTGTAGTTATTCGTAGATAATCCCTAAGACTTGCACTTAATAAATATTGTCACATACAGGATGTCCCGTCACGAGACGTTGTTTATACAACAATTCACTAAGCTTCTCTCAGAAAACGCACAGCGAGGGGAGGGGGCAGAGAATCCGATTTGTTCAAAAAAAGACGATTGACTTCATTACTAAGCGCCATTTTGAAGGGGCGTTCATTTATTTGAGTTAATTCAAATAGATAGGTGAGGATTAATCTCGAGCCAGTTTTTGAAGCGATCTGTTTTGTATGAACATGATTACTCATTTACTCAAATAACCCTCAAAGTTGCCAAGCAAGACTTGTTAAGCCTTACCAGCAAGAAATCTCATTTTGACATGGGGTACCTACAGTGATTTTAATTTATATAAAATTAAGGGTTGCTTATCTTTAAGAAAAAATGTCGTAAACTATATTTTATTGATATTAGTAACTCTCAGGAAACATTGGGATTCCTTTTCTTAATGATACCAATCTATTGGCGAATTGAAGTTCTTTTAGATAGATTTCGTCATTTATGAACGCATTGAAATTGGATTTGCTAAAAATTAGTTCATGTAAAGTTGGATAAACTAAAGCTTAGGAGAGAAAATATCCATGTAAATGGGTTCGATTTCATTAGCCATAAGGTGTATTTTGTATAGAAACTTGGCGTATATTGTTGTCTTTGATATTGAAGTGGGAGTAGTTCAAAAGAATGTGATCATTTTGGTTAAATTTTCTAGTAAGAGTTACTAATAGAAAACATGTAAGAGAAGTGTAAATTGAAATAGGCCTCATTAGTCAATAATCATTAGGAAGCTTTTGGTTTGCAAATCCTGAAAATGCTCTGAGAGTATTTTTTCTATGATTAGAATCCATAAACCTCCTTTTTGTATTATTGTGGATTATATGTGAGCGTATCTTAATTACAGAGAGCTCATTTTAAATGCGAACAATCACGAATAGCGTTTCAACACAAATAGATTTATTTACATACCTACAGAGGAACGTGCACGATTAATGAATTTTGAATTTCGCAGCTTGCTCAAAGTTGATATAAAAGTAAATTCGTGTGAAAAACATAGGTCTTGTAAATGGTACATTTTAGCTAGGGAGCAACATATTTACGTTTCGAACGTCCAAACGACAAGGTGTAACGAAAAGTAATTCATATTTGCAGAACTCTTTAGGGTGGTATAAGAGAAATTTAGATTTCCTCAGGATTCGGGAATGTAGTAGTTCTTGGGACGTTTTTCAAGTGACACACGTGTAAAACTTGTCCCTTCAGTATTTCGATACTTCGATATTACGAAATATTGTATGTAGGCAGCTCGAATGAAAGGAAGACTAAAGCGGAATCAAAGATTTGTTTTACAAGCGATCTGGTGGAACAAAATCAACCCCTTAATGTGTGTTGTAAAAATGATGGATGCGTAAAGACTTCGAGGATCGTTCGGTATTCAATTGTATCGGATTTTAGAAGGGAAAGAAAAGATCCTTGTGCGACAAGAGCCAACACCCTCAGAAACTGTCGGATTTAACAACAAAGCCACGATCTGGTCTTTCTCAGATATGTAAAACATTGATCTTGGTTACTTACTCCCAATAAGTAACACTGTAAGCTCACGCGGAGAAAGCAAAGCAACCTTTCGACCAATGCACTCATAAATCCAGAAATCTAAGCCGTAAAGCGTCATTTATCACGAAATTATGACGTGCCAACTAAGTATATTAAAAGCTCGCATGATACGGAACAGTTACGATTATTTCAACGCAATGCTAAGGGGCGCTTAATTTATTGTACTGTTCAGATACATACAAACGATAGCATTGTTATCAGATGGAAAACAAGCAGCTAACAATTTCTTTAATAATAAAGGGTGGGGCGCACCTACCATCCATCAATTAACCTGTAGAGTTTGCCTTTTCTAATTAACGCATCGTTTACCGATCGCTATCTTTTACCATTCCTTGAGTGGTTTCGACACAAGATCATTTCACACGCGTTTTCCACGTGGATTAGGTTGCTTCCCTAGAAGATATAAGAACGGAAACTCCTAACACACTAATTTGTACACGTTTGGTATGCCATTTTCCGCATGACTCCATTTTCCATTCGCCTCCCTTTAATATAAGTTTCATTCAAATATTTCTATGGTTTTGTTGTCTCAAGCTTTGATCTGCGTGTTGGGCAGTAAAAATTTAAACGTAATTGGTATTTGGAAGTTCTGTATGACCGTACATCAGGATAGATAGACGGACGAGCAGACGGATAGACATTAAATTAGTTCTTTTTGGTATAACCTTTAGTTTCAGTGCTCGAAAGCACCCAGCATGCTTGTAAGTCCTCAGCGTTTTTTAAAGGATTGCTAACTCTAATGTCCCAAAGTGTTTTATCTTTAAAATATCTTTGGATAAGGGCGGTCTCATTTTTGTGTAATTAACATTTGTAGTTAAATTTTATTAATTTATCGTTGGTCTATGTAACGACATGGTCTATTAGCGTACGTTGAGGTCTTTGTTGTCAACTGTGTATGATTGGTTGTTATAATTTTGATTTTCGGAAGAAGGGTTTCGCCGTGAATAGGACGTTAACAAAAAAGCGTCGCTTTTAGCCGCAGTCACCGCAGAACTACGTTTCATTGAAATTTTAAATCAGCTTTTAGCCACGGTCTACGCAGTACTACGTCTCGTTGAAGATTTAAAATGAGCTTTTAGCCACAACCACAGCAAAGTTACGTTTCGTTGAAATTTGAACCCGAAGAAAAGATTCTGCGATTACCTGGTCGTTAGTATAAAATTGGTTCATTGAAAATAGTTATTGTGAACTGTGCAAGGATACCTTTTATTTGGATATTACAATTCCCGAACAAGTAATGTAAGTCTTAATTCACTTTATCGGAGCCATTTTTATACCCGAATGATCCGAGTGGTTATAAGCTAATAGAAAATCCTGCAATACATCGGCGTGTCGATGTGAATTCGAATAGACGTAAAGTATCGCCACATCCGTGTTTTCAGAGTACTATTAAGTCTCGCTATCACAGAGGCTTTAACAAACGATTGTGGGTCGTATAGAAGTGTATTTGTTTCTTCTTAAAAAACTGCTGTACATTTCTTGCAGTAAACTCTTACCTTTATCGGTCTGGATACTCGGGGGGTATTCGGACATTTTTCAAAAATATCAGCAAGCGCATCGATAACAGATGTAGCAGGTTTTAATTTTATACACTCGCAAATGCAATTAACCTGTTTATCATCTAGACATTTAGGACGGCAATTCGTCCTTTATCAGCTAACTTTGATAGTGCCTAAAGCAAATCGATTTTCGTTAATTTACCGTTGTTGAGGTTTTTGCGACCATCGGTCTCAATCGTGAATGTTCTCACAGTGTCAGCGATTTAAAATTAAAACCCTTCTTGGGTACGTAAATGGAGGATTGACATACCATCCAAATATGGATGTTCTGTAGCGCAATGTGTCCGACGTTTTCAAATGGAACAAAAGGTAACCGAGAGGTTGACCGTTGCGTCTTGATATGCCTCTTCTAACAACTGGTATTGATCAAAGAACAAATATTTTCTTTTGGTATTTTTAAGAAAATTAATTGCAAAATTGCAAGATTTCCCACATCCTGAAGGACCACAGATACCAGCAAAGGCTGTAATTGATGTTCCATTTATTTTACGTACTGCAAACGATACTAAACTAGACCACTAAGTGCCAGTGGTTAAATGATAGCACACCAAATCCCAGGGACATGACCTTGAGAATTCCAAGGGTCATGACCTTGAGAAATCCAAGTGAGTCTCCTTTACTTAATACACAATTTTGTGAAACGAATTTCTTTCTCGATTATCACACAACCCACGCTGTCCAAATGCGCCTTTGCTGCCGTCGATCAACCTAGTCGCGATTACTATTCGTATGGAGCGGTGCATATGAAATTTTATTCGTTCGGACTTTAAACCAAACAAAAAATCTAACAATTTTGAATGCATAGCGAGCTCCCGTTACAACCCCATATTTGAAACGCTCTAAAGTTTCAAATTTACAACACAAAGCTTAAAAAAAGAAACATCTAATACCGAAAAAGAACAAGAAGAGTGTAATTTGAGATCCAAAGTGCCAACTGAAAAATAAAACTTGGAGTTTACTTCGGATCTGAAGGAAATTACTTTTGCGAGCCCATGCATGTATAAGAACCAGGAAGCCTGTTATTGGTTTGGTTTGTTAGTATGAAATCACATAATCTAAGATCTCAAATCGCGCATCCTCCCGGTCTTCCCTTAAATTGCATGTGCATGCGAGAGCCATTTTATGGGAAATGTGTTTTACAATAGCTGTCAGACCGTTCGCCTGCACGTTTATCTTTCTATCCGTACCAAACGACGTTGGTGTTTTAAAAGCCCCCCACCCCAACCACGACTTATTTGCTGTTTTGGAACGTCATTAACTTTTATTGCGACGGATTCGATTCTATCTTACGTCGATTAACGAAATGTGGGGAAAGGTTAAAAACGAATTGCCTGGACGAGACGTATCAGTTGCCGGGGCAAAGCTTCATTGCGAATATTTCGAGACATACCCACGCATACCTACAGGACTCGATTAAAAATCTCGTGGCGATAACGCATAAATAATTAATTAAAAAACTTCGACCTTTTCCCGTTTAAAATAAGCGCTATCACCGCTTGTAAAATAAAATAAACAAGAAAACGTAAATTAAGAGAAGATGTATCAAACAAAAAATTCCAATTTGCTTTCTTGCGAACTCCTTTTAGTTCCCATTTCAATGGAAGATTGATTGATATCGTCGACTAGTTATTAGGGATATTGATGCTTTTGCTATTCAAAGCCTTCAAAGACGCTCTCTCTTTCTTTATAAGTCCCTTTTTTTGGGCTCTTGATATTTTCGCTCGAATATGCACCAATGAAATCAATAAATGCGAAGGGGCCAATTAAATTCGAAGCTTTCATGGAGCTTTACACATACTTAAAACTAATTTAGAGGACATTACATAGTTAGCTATGTAATGGGATGTTAATGCTCTTCCTTTAATGATTTTCCAATAATAATAGTCCCGTTGGAATTGTCTTTGTCTCGTGCCACGACCTACCTACTCAATCATTATGATTGCTGCTGGGGATTATTCAGTCAAGAAATAAAAAGAAAGATACCGGAGGCGGAGATTAAATTGCTATCGGTAAAAAATCGATCGAAAATAAGACTGTTCTCAAAGGAAAAGCCGGTAACTCGAGTATTAATTGAGTTTATCAGTCCGCGCGCGACTTATAGTCGGGCCATCAGCATAAGAAACGCAATAAAACGAATTTATGGGGTAGGTAATGCTCTCTCGATCGCCGACAACAACCTAGACTCTTTATTTACAAAGGGCCTAATGTTCCTTATATCAATGCCGTATTATTGATCCGTCTCAATTCCGCCTTCTAATAAGTTTTCTTATCCGAAATCGGCTTAGGGTGATTGATCGAAAATTACGCGCGGATGTTTAAGGGGATTATCGTAACTGGAGGCGAAAATCAACCCACCTACACACGTAAGTATAATGGATCGTCTATGAAAAAGTGTGTGGAAGAGCGTCACCTTGTTTTTCAAACAACACCACGAAAGGTTAGAAGATAAATGATGGGGGTAATTATTTGCTGGAGGGCGTTTTCGAGTTTGATATGGAAACCGTGGTTAAATGAAAAGTGCCGAATTTGTTTTCATTAAGAAAATGCCATCAATTACGTTAAAGGAGTGCGCTAGACTTGAGTACAAGTAGTGCTCAATGCCTTTCGCATAGTATTCGTAAAACCATTTGACTCGAGCTTCAAGCGGTCTACCCTAATGACTGCTTCCTTGCGGATTAAGGGACTGAAAGAGGTCGTGCTTAAAAGTCACAAGCGATTTTAAGTGCAGATTAGCTAAAACATTTGGTGGTTCTGAAGAGTATCAATTTCGTATTTCCCTTATTTAATTAATGGAGCGTTTCTACTTTAACTGGTTTTGGCGTTAATCACGTTTCACTGCTTGTGCAAAATCCAGCTACAAATTCAGAAACAAACCCAAATTTGTGCGATCGTATTCGAAGTTAGCGTTCAACGTACGTTATTGCTATTTCCTGATGCTAGAAAGAGACTGAAGTAGTACAATGAACACTAATTTCAAAGTCCTCGTGGACCTTTCGCAAAAAACTACGTTGCCGTCTCCCTATGCTGCGTTGCACCCGGGACACACTGTATATCTATATTGGAACTATTCTTCCAAATAAGTTTACCTGAAAAATGAAACAGCTCGATCCAGCTCCGACTTCAATGAAGTGCATCAGTAGAATGGGTTCACTTTTCCAGCATCTTGGATTTTATTAGCGGTTTAATTCGCGGGGCCAATCAAGGTCAATTATAAAGATTTGCGGTTTCGCTTATGCTGGCGAGAATATATTCGGGGACTTATTTGATTTTTGGGAATTTTGAATTTGGTCAATGAATGTTCGCGGTTTTTAATTTGTTCCCCGTTTTGATTTGGTATTTAATATGGAATTAAACAGAAGGATTGCCACCCGAAAATTAGAACAATAGTGTAAATAGAAAATAGAGTAAGTAGTGTATAGAACTTCGAGATAAACACCACTGACATAAAGCTCAGAACAGAGTTGGACTGGGTCAAGCATAGAGTGACCCAGTGACCCAGTTAGTTTACTGACCCAGTGACCCGGTGACCCAGTGACCCGGTGACCCAGTTGACCCGGTGACCCAGCTTGACCCGGTGACCCAGCTTGACCCGGTGACCCAGCTTGACCCGGTGACCCAGCTTGACCCATCTTGACCCAGCTTTACTCAGTGACCCGTCTTGACCCGGTGGCCCAGTAATTAAATTATTGTTAGGTATCATCCAAAACAATTTCAAGTAACTTTTAATTAAAAAAAAAACTTCCTCAATAATATTCGGCAACAAGCACGTAGCCCAATTTCATTCAAGAGAACTAATACCTAAAAAAATCAAATGCATTTGTTTATAGTTTGTAGTCAAGTAGTCAATGAAAGTATTTAGAGAAAAGATTTATTTGGATTAAGCTAACTAGTAGAAAAAAATTAAATGTGAATGAACACCTGTAAGCAAACTGGTAAGCCCTGAAGCAAAGAAATAACATTATTCTAATACAATTCGGGACATGGAAAGTTTTTTACGGCAGTATTAAAGCAAACATCACAGAAATGGCAGTTGTCAAGCAATCTAGTATTCAACAAACCAGCATTTCATTTATTTCATAATCTGTACACTTGAACCGAGGGCACTGACTTAACTGCGTTATTCGATCAAACTAGGTGATTGGGTCGAAATGGGTCCCCGGGTGAAATTGGGTCGCTGGGTCAAACTGGGTCACTGGGTCACTGGGTCAAACTGGGTCAAGTTGGGTCACTGGGTCAAACTGGGTCACTGGGTCTAACTGAAAAGAGTATGACGTGACCTAGCGACCCAGTGACCCAGTTTAATTTAGTGACCCAGGTGACCCAGTTGAACCAGTCCAACTCTGGCTCAGAATGCTCTCGAAAATTTTTACAAGCGCCTTAGGCATTGAAGTGATTTCCGAAGAATGTGAATAATTTCCAACGTATTTTAAGTGCTTCGGGAAATATCCAGAGCTGGTATAGTCGAGAGACTGATCGAATATGAATGGAGTGTATTAATCCAGACATGGATTCCTTTAAATTATTTCCTGCTCCTCCGCTACCTTGCTACTATTTATTGATTGATAATTTACCTTGATTTGTAGTTTTGTGTTCGTGTAGGTTTGCTTAAGGGACCTCCAGTTCAATAACAACGACAGAAATGATCGACTGTTGAAATAAAACCAGATACGGAAAATATTGGCATACTTAAGTATGCATCTCCTCAGCTACAGTGTTTTTTTATGAAATGACCTTAAATTCTTACCCAAAACGGACATGAGTAATTAATTATTGACCATCTCTGTCTTAAATTTGAGTACTTCGATAATTTGTACTGCAAAAGCAGCTTATTTGACCCTATAAACCTTCTCAGTTCGATCTCTTAATATGACATTTAATTGGAATTCACTTTGATCTCACCAAATAAAAAGCCTAAGAAGACTGGTTGCAAACTCACAAATTTTTTCCCATGAGAATACAAAAAAAAACATATACGAACAAATTTATATAAGTTTTCGACAACTTTATAATCTCTTGTTCTGGCTTTAACTTTTTTCAGTAATAGTTCAAAATTTGTTTTCTTATATGGATGATAAAGCTGTCCATTAAAATTTACAACAATCATACAATTTGGATAACGAACCTTTTCGCGTTTATTTTTCCTTTACCTGGATGGTTTATACCTTACGTGGATGGTTCAATACAGTGGGGCAGTTGACAAGTGATTGTGTGTGTGGGGGGGGGGGTGCATTCATAACCCGACGGCATGGATTATGGATACGGGTTATGAACTCAAAGTAAACTAAACTGACTTATTGACCTTTTTCATGACGAGAAGTAATGGCGACGATACTTCGTTAATTTGCATTGGTTCTCCAAAACGATAGTGGTCTCCAAAAATGCCGACATAGCAGAAATTTTCTTATATCCTTGTCAGAGAAACTCTACTCGCAGCATCAGATATGAAACCTTATATTACCCCATTTTATCACGTAAACCGATACCATTTGCCGGCAATGGAGCGACAGTTACAATTCAAAACAAAAGCCTCTCGACTAGACAGCAACTCATTTTTGATCGCATACATAGTCATATGCCCCCCCCCCCCCCCCCTATATGTCGAGGTACCATATGTCTTCGCTCTTCATACTTTCGCACGAAAACCTTGAATCTGGATTCCGTCTATAGCAGGCGAGAGGTTGCCTGTTCCAATTCCTCAGTTTCTCTTTTCAACGGTAGGCTTACAGTATAGGTGTTGCCTATATTCCTTGTTGTTGTTTCTTGATGCCTTTCCTCGCATTGGTCATCTTCCTGCGATATGGTTGCGTATTGGATTTGGAATTGTTCAATTTCCCAGAATTTTGTCAGCGCGTGATAGAGACGGGGCTTTCCAGGCAACCTTTGTTTGTCCTGAACCCATCCAACCCTAAAATATCAGATAATTCGCTGCTTATTATGATATCGTGGATGTCGTCCGAGAGCTGCGGCAACCCCGTCTTGTTGCAACGTTCCTCATCCAGTTCGGACCGTGTGTTCTGGATAAGCATCAAATCTTATTTGCTTCTGTGGATGTCTGGGTGCCTGTGACACAGGCTGGGTAGGGAAGGTATTTTTTGGAAACTTCACTCTCCAGATATCGTGGCGAATGGGCTTGCATTTGTTCCCATCGCTATCGCATTGGAAATTAAAATCGTTACCCCTTGGCTTGCCTCAATTTGGGATGTTGTCTCGTTCGGACTCACCGGAGAACCCGTTAACAGAGCAGCGTGTCGGCGCTTGTAAAACTTCTTGGCAAATATTTATTAGGTCACGTTCAAGTTATTCTGTCGATTGAAACCCGTCGAACTTAATTTTTTACCTTTGGCAAGTTTATGCGAGACGTCTTTGTTTGAAATTATACCTGTCGCTTCATTTCCGGCAAATTGTATCGTTTTACGTGATAAAAATTGGTAATATAAGGTTTCATATCTGGCGCTGCGAGTTGGGTTTCTCTGACAATGAGATAGCTACATTTCTGCTATGTAGGCATTTTTAGCGCATTTTTTAAGAATTAAAAAAAATGCCATGTGGAACTAGTGGAACTAGTTTTATCCTTCATGGTACTCTAATGAAAGGAATTAATTTTTACCAACCATAGCCCTCCTCCTCGAACTCGGAAGAGGGTACTCACAAAGGGCGATTGAGACGTCTGCAAGAAATATATCCATTGGTGATGTCAAAACAAAAGCTATTTCGGTTAAAAAAATGCGCTTTATCTGCACAGGAGTTGTGCACAATTTGTGCTTGTTTTATTTATAAGGGTTTCCTGATAGCTTTGTTTACAAGTTTTGTTAACTTTTGTTATACGATATAGTTTAATATACGAATATCTGTAGGAATTACCGTCAAGAACCTCTTTATACAAGCCACCTTGACAATTGTTTAAGCATCTCATTGGAAACTTCCTTGGAAATATTCTAAATCTAAAGCAAGTAATTTTCATATGACCCTTTAGACATCTCAGAAATCAGTAATCATTAGAAACTTTCTTTAAAATTACCTGACAAATCTATAACTTCTTAACATTTTCCGAGACTTAAGAAAGCTGGTTAGAAATGTTTGTTTAGTTTTCCTTTAAAAACGTAATTAAAATACATTAGTTTTATTTTCTTCTAAAAGTCCTGGTCCTGACAGTCCGCTTTAGAATTTCATTGGACATATTTAGCAAATCTGTTCGGAAAATTCTTTAGCAACTACACTGAGAATCGTTTTAGAAACCTCTTACGCAACAGTTTTTCTTCACTAAATGTCTAATATAAAGATTTCATTACGAGTCTGCTTACAAATTTCCGTATTTCTTTGCACCCTTGTATTTCGTAAGAATTTTTCGAGACATCGATCCATTTAAAAAAATAGACGACGAAGATAAATAGTTGTGCATCTCCATCCAATGCAGCGCACGTTTCCTTAATAGGACTCAAAAGCCTGATCAAATGCAGGCAGCATCCCTAAGCCAGTGATCTACCCAACGATTGCATCGACTCATACATTAATTGCCTAATCCTTTAGAATACAATTTTATTTTATTCGGTTTTAAAGAATCTAGTACCCCACGAATATCAACAGCTTAACACCAAATAGGCTCTCGCCCTAACTGTTAATTAAATAATGAGCGCCCCTCATCAAAGCTGATGCACAAAGGCCGAAGAAGAATTGATTAGCATACAAAATCAGTCGTGATAATTAAAATTTCTTTTGTTAATGTGAGTGTGATCGGTGACAATTTTTTACGTCACTCTCAAAGTTTAATTAGACACGAGGTGGAAATATAGATTTACACTAATTTGGAGTATAATAATGTGAGCAAATTAATTATCATTTCCCCGGCGATATTCTCGTAGAAGAAAGTTGTTAAAACTTCCTTAACGATCACAGAAACTTCCCTCCGAAGTTTTTATTTTCGAGTGCTTCGAGCACCTTCAGAGTACTAATTAAAAGTTAAATACGGCCAATTGTTTTGAGTGTACAGACAGCGGTCTTTTATATACAAATTTCTAATGTACTTTTAATTAACGAGCGCAAATAATGTGTGGGGATGATAAATTAAAAATTGAGTGTGTTTGATTAGCTCAATAATTCAGTTTTAAGCTTCAATTTTATATACTCACTCGAGAAATTTAAATACGGATGGCAAAGTAGCATTAGATTTGTTTAAATAATCACATTTGTCGGAAGTATATTTGTTGTCTAGTTGCAGGGGAGGGGGATCTCGTTCTTCAAGGTTAAAATAATACCGACGATGAGACCGAGCCACTCTGTAGTTGAAAATTTACGTGCTGTGAACGCAGGTTAGGTTTGGCACTGAAGGTTTCAGACGAGACATTCTGTACAATGTTGTGATTTATTTTGTTGCGGACTTGAGCACAGAATTTTGGGATTTTATTTAATGATCATTGTAATGTTTAGTTTTTTTAAATTGTAAATTGTGAATTTGGATAACTAACTTAAGGATTGTTATTGTATTTAATGAGTGTATGCAATTCAAGGAACGCATAAGTACAGAAAGATTTAATTTAAATCGGCATAAGAAAGTCTTATCAGGACACGTGTGCGTATAAAAGCTGTTATCGGGCAAATTAATTGGACGGTTTTGATAAGACGGCACCTGCATTGATAAGCGGAAAAATAGAGTGCAGGTGTCAATTGCTTAAATAAGTGGAAGTTAACGATGGGGCAGTCCGAGTGATTGTGAGAGTAAAGTTTCGTCAGTAATCGCGTTCCGTTGGACGAATTTCATCCTGAATAAAGTCAACAGCAGGATTTCTCTTTGTGCCATACTCTGAGTTTAGTTTTGAGAGTTAATACAATTGAGAATAATGGTAATTGTGAGCTAGCTAGGTAGGAGTCCGTACGGATTTGCTTTTATTTTTTGTCTGTGCCCGAAGGTAAGGGTCACACCAACATTAATCCGGTCAAGTTAGCATGAAAAATCACCCTTGCATAAATTCCCAAGAAGCTAAAAATTCACATGAACGTTAGGGATACAATTATAATGAAATTGCGAAAAATCCCCATCGATCACATGTGTGCAAAAAATTTTATTCAAGGTCAAAGTTCGAAAAAGTGGGTTTTCTGGATTTTTTAGCGAAGCGGTTAGTTTTACGATAAAAATAGTTCAGACAAAAATTGTAGATCATGCAATTATATACAAAAAATGTCCTTACACTTGAGAAAAAGCGATTCCAAAATTTACTAAAGTTGTATTCTCTACTTTGACGTGGTTTCCCCAGTAGGCCTACTCCAAGGTCTATTTTATTTAATCCTAGTAGAATAATAGGTCTTCTCATTCAATTTATTCTTCTTTTTCCTCTTCTCCTTCTCCATAAACTTCTTCTCGTTTTTCTTCGTCTTCTTCTTCCTGAGTCGACATAATTGTTTAAACAGTGATACATCAGGTGTTTCGTCGTCGATGTAAGGATCAATGATATTAATTAATAAATGAAAGTCAAGCGTCTTCTCTTAATTAACAAATACATACGCAAACATTATGTATTGTTGTGCGGTATTTGATACTGTTATACTTACTGCACTTACTTCTTTTAAATTCTGTACTCTATTGTTTTGTTTAAAACTAGGCATGACAGTATTGTATACAATTTAAGTCATTTTACTACACAATTTATTTAATTGAAAACAAAATAGAGTTGATTCAAATTTGCACTCATTTTTTTCATCCTGTTTCATACAGTATATTTCATACTGAATCTTAGGCGAAAAAGTGTAAAAATAATATTTGTAAATTGCATGATCTACAATTTTTGTTTGACCTACTTTTATCATAAAACTAACCGCTCCTCTAAAAAAACCAAAAAAACCCATTTTTGCGAACTTTGGACCTTGAATAAAATCGATGGGGACTTTTCACAATTTCATTATAATGGCATCCCTAACGTTCGTGTAAATTTTTAGCTTCTTGGGAATTTATGCAAAGGTCCTCATGTCCCCAAATTGATCTCGAATATCTCGTGGAAGGGAGCTCAATTTTCATATCCATGAAACCACTTCTTCTCGGCCTTGATGCGCAGTGTTTCGTATCGGCTTGAATTCTGTTGCGTTATTTCCTCTTCCATCTGAGGCAGTATCTCTCTAAACTGCCTCAGACAAACTTCCTGTTGCTAGATCCGGAGCGCTTGTTTCTTATCATTTCTTCATTATTCTGCTCCGTCTGCTGTTGTTCCTGCATTTCCTGTAGATAACCTTTCGTGCAGATCTTTAGCAGATTGTCTCTGTATAATACTGTGGGTTGTGGTATTCATCATTTGGGTAAGTAAAGTATTTTTGCCATTTATTTAAACTTATTTCGGTTGGCAGTCATTGCACATTCCTCGTAGGGCGTCTAAATATTTATGTACGCATGGAAGGCACAATTACTTTTACTCCTTGTTAGGATATTGGAAACGATCGCGTACGTACAACAACAACAATTTTAATTAGAAATTCGAATATGCCATGTCATGAGCTGCTCTAGTACCCCGTAAAGTCCAAGCACCCTAAGTTTTACGATCCAGAGAGAAATTATCATACGTTACCCACCTTCGAGAGCTTATTATTAGCCATATTTTTAGAAAAAAAAGTTCTCCTTTTAATGAAACATACCCTATGTGCGATACAGAGAGGTGAAAATCGATTGACTTAAAAATGTGAAATAAGTGAAAACATAAACGTCGGTTTTATTTTCTTCATTAACAGTATTACGCATTAATGTTGTAGTATTATTGGCATAGCGCAATTATGAAACTCGATTAATCTATCCACTTGATTTTCGATTGTGGAGTTGGTGCACTCGTCGAAGATCCTTATAGCCAGAGCCTGTCTTTCTCCTTCGTCCTTGTCAAACGCAACCAATCCCTCCGCCAGTGATTTGATAGTGTTATCCTTGTCGAAGTTACCACTCGCGTCGTAAAAATGTCGTTTGCCTATTTGACACTCCAACATCTTGACCGTGTCCTCGTCCTTGTTTACGATTAACATGTTTTCGTCGATCGTCTTCAATAGCGCTTGCTTATCGACACCTACCTCTTTCATGCATGTTGCAGTCGTCTCATCGATCATAGCGTCTGGTATTTCCACGCATAGTGCCTAAAATAATCAAATCAAAAGGTAATGCCACGAACCAATGTGGCAGCTTACCTTAACAAGGCAAAGGGAGAGGGTGTAACAAATTAAACTTTTGTTCATCTTGTCTATCGTAAACTGATTGCTTCAACGGTAGCAAGTCTGTAATAAATGCTTAACTGATGACCTTTGGTTGATAACTTATCTCCGAGACTTGTTGTGAACCGGTGGTTATTACTGTCAAATTCTTATCGGTTTCTTTCAACACCTCAAATCTCTACAAAGTATCTTTATAACAGATTTAGGATTCTGAAGAATTCTAAAGAGTGGTTTCAAAATGAAACATTTTACTGTGTAAGTGTTTTTTGCGAGTGCAGTTCATCGTAAGTGTGCTAAATAATTGATTACCGCTTCAAAAGGGCGATACTGCCCGAGTAAATAAAACCTTTTTGCCATTACTTAGTTATTTCGGCAGGTAGTTATTGCAAATACCTCGTTGGGCGTCTAAGTATCTATGTGTGCGTGGAAGGCACAATTACTTTTACTTCTTGTTAAGATATTAAAAACGAGCGCGTACGTACAACAGACACCAACTTTAATTGGAAATTAAAGTATGCCACTTCATCGACTGCTCTAGTACCCCATAAAAGTAAGGCTTTAGGGAGAAATTACGTGCATCCGAAAGCTTATTATTAGCCATATTTTAAAAAAAGATCGTTCTCGTTTTTATGAAACACAGCGATATAGAGAGATGACGATCGATCGACTTGAAAAATGCGAAACAGTAATGAAAACAGAAATAGCGGCTTTATTAGCGAGATAGTAACAGTATCACTCTTTAATGTTGTAGCATTATTGGCATGGCGCAATTATGAAACTCAATTATTCTGTCCACTTTACTTTCACTCGTGGAGTTGGTGCACTCGTCGAAGATCCTTATAGCCCGAGCTTGTCTTTCTGCTTCGTCCTTGACAAACACAACCATTCCCTCTACAAGCGCTTTGATGGTGTTCTCCTTGAGGAAATTACCGTTCGCATCGTAAAAATTTCGTTTGCTTATTTGGCACTCCAACAGCTTGGCGGTGTTCTTGTCCTTGTTTATGATTAACATGTTTTCGTCGACCATCTTTGATACAGCCTGTTTGTCAATACCGAGCTCTTTCATGCATGTTGCAGTCGTCTCATCGATCAGACTGTCGGATATTTCCACGCACAGGGCCTGAAATAAACAAATCAAAAGATAATGTGACTAATTGATGGGCCAGCTTACCTTAATAAGGCAAAGGGAAAGTGTGTAACAAATTAAACTTCTGTTCATCTTAATGTGTAACCGTATACTAATTCTTTCAACGGTATCCTGTCTGTAATATAAATGTTTAACTGCTGACCTTTGGTTGATAACGTAGATATCTTTTTTTTTTTAATAAATAAACGTTTAATGAAAATAATAGAACAAGAACAAATTACATATAAGAACGGGGTTTTAAAACATAATAAATTTCATCAAATGAATTACAAAATTGTTTTGTAGGCCCAGTATGTTGAAACGATGTTTATTACAGTTGTACATGATGTTGTTCCTAGGGAATAGGGAATAATATACCTAGGGCTCATTGAAAAATTCATTGGGGACCCAACGCAGTGGTGAAGCCATCTCCTGTTTGGGATGATTAATAATGACCAGAACCTGTTTTTATCAATTTTTTTACGTATATCTCAATTTTTCTTAGAATTGAAGGAATAGATAAGCTACAATATGTTTTTGTTAATTAGGGGAATCCGACCGTCCGAACTTTTGAACTTTGTCCAACCAAGTTTCAAAATTTTTAGATGATTAACCAAAAGTAACTTTGAAAACCCGTGCACGAAAATGGCTACCGCTAACCACCGTGGCAGAATGTTTAGAGGGTTTAATGTGATATTTTGTACTACTTCGTAATATATCAGGGACTATTTTAAAGAAACGTGCAAATTCCTTCCTTCCTACCTTGCATTAAAACAAAAAAAGTATAAGCACCAATAGCAGTGATTTACGACTTTCATATTCGTTCACGTTTTGAAATATTTTTGTAAAAGTTATTGGTGTAAACCGTTGTTTATAAATAAATAATAAAAATTTGTTGATTTATCATTTTAAAATAAGGGTTTCTTATTGTAAATTTAGTCGGTAATTGTTTTATTGATTTAATTGTTTGTTCTATTTAGTTTGAATGATAAATTGACAACGGGAAACTTAGGGAAAATTTAATAGAAATTTGTACATGAGTTTGAAGTTTTTCCTCGTCAGGTGTCGATAAAAAGTTGTTATCGGACAGGAATTAATTGAAATGCGAGATAGGCGATGCAGGTGTCTTATCAATTCTGGCGGCGTAAATGGAATTTCGAGTGTCGTCGGGGATAACGATGTTGATTTGTTTAAAGGGGGTGGCTTTTGCTAAAGTAAACGGGGCTGTCTTGGGTTACTTTGAAAGAGATCGTATTTGTCTGTGACGCTAATTTTGGTACCGGTAGTCCAAATAGCTGTGCAATTTTAAAAACAGAAAACGTAATCGTTCTTATATTAGTTAAATAGTGCGGAAACAAGTTTAATGTTGTGTAGAAGTTTTTACTCATGGCATTTCGAGTTTAAAAAGTTTGTGTTTATTAAGAATGAAGAAATAATCAAATAATTGGTGTAATACAAGAAAGTTTGACTATCCAATTGGTCACAAAGTTAAGAGTTATTGTCTTCGAGCCAGATGTGGTGCTTTAAAGGTGAGTTATTGTTGTTTCTGATGAGAATCGTTCAGATTTGTGTTAAATTTTTAAGTAACAATGTATTTTTTGTCCTGCACTATATAGGCATAAATGTCATTCGCAATTCCAATCGCAAATCTGTAGAACCCAAATACTGCAAAATTCTCCTATACAGGGTGGTGACTTGCGTAGTGCATCATAGGGATTTCAATGTAAAATTCATAACATGCGATTGTCTCCCCAAATTATTTTAGAGCAAAAATGTATTAAGGTTTTTTATAGAAATTTTTTACGCCAATCAACCGTATTAGTTTTCAATTTTTTACATAATAAAGACGGAAAATTGGAAAAATAAATTATATTTAGAACAGCGAATTCAACATAAAGAAAGACCAAATTACTAAAAACGGTTTCCTAATATAACAATTTACAATAAATGTTCGAATAAGTCACCATTAACTGCAAGACAGTAACCAAGTCGATCATAATAGCTATTTATGTTACAAGTACATAATCTATGACTTTAGTGGACGAGTCGAATTTATTGGCAGAGCGCGCTTGCGCGCGAGGCCAATAAAAAAGACGAGATAATAAAGTCTGATTATGTACGAGTAACATACTTAGCTTTATGTTCGACTCGGAAAATGTAGTTCATGTATGTATTGAAAATTTGCTGAAACTTGGTATAGATTTCACTATTTAATAACCAGAAATAACATAGTGTGCCTTTTGTGTTGTCATAGATACGTGTTGTTTGGAAAAAAATCTGTTGATGTGTACCTAGTGTCAATTTCGTTGGGTATTAACTAATTCTCTGTACCTAATTATGAATCCCAAGATGAGTCCAGAAGAAATTGATGGGTCCAACAGTATACAACAATTAGCCTGCAATGCCAGAGAAATGCGTTTACCAAGCAAATCAAAAACTGTATACGAGGCGGCATACAGGGAATACAGAAGGTGGTACTAGGGGAAGAAAATCAATTGCACCACGGAAGACTGTATATTGGCGTACTTTAGTGAGTTGGTCTCCTATAAAAGTTCTTCTTTATGGAGTAAGTACTCGATGTTACGATCGACAATTAATTTAAATGAGGGAGTGGATATAAGCAAATTTCCCAGCCTAATTCCTTACCTCAAAAGAAAAGGAGATTCTGACAGAGATCTGACAATTCTAAAATTAGTGTTGCCAGCAAAATTTTGGGAACGGGAATCGTTATGGCAAATTCTTCGTTCAGAAATTTAAAAGCCGTAGAGACCACCGAAATATTGCATCAAAAAGGTACATCGGGAATTAACATTACCAACAACTGTGTTATTAACATTAATTGAGTACCTATCTATAATTATTGAAATGTATAATATAGATATGTGTTCTTTAAATTATAGCATTCTGTTCCGTGTACTTCTTCTTTAAAACAGATCGTAATTTTAAAATGCATTTTCCAAAGAAATTGACAAGTGACAGGAGTCCAAATTACTTTATCATTATGGACTAGTCCAATAAAGTAGCAGATTATGGACGCTAAACAGTGTCATAACTCAGCGTATTATGATCGAGTCGAACATAAAATCCATTTCGAACTGCTGCTAATTGATAACTGGATTACTTTTTGTTTTAGAAAATTCCATGGCATCGCAGATTATTGAAAAAGATGCGGGTTTTATTTTTCCAATTTTCCATCTTTATATGAAAAAAATTGAAAACTAATACGGTTGATTGGCGTAACAAAATTTTTTCTACAAAAAACTTCAATACATTTTTGCTCTAAAATAATTTGGGTAGCCAATAATCGCATGTTATGAATTTTACATTGAAATCCCTATGATGCGTTACGCAAGTCACCACCCTGTATATACCATGTGTAATCAATATAATAGCATATAGCCCACGTTGTTGATATATTTAATTCCTCCCTTAGTATATTATTAGATTCAGTTAATTAACTAAAAAAATAATTGTCAATATTTTTTTTATTTTCACTTATTTCATGCTCAAAGTTTTTTTTCGACTATTGTTATTATTTATTATTCCACAATTACATTGGTATAACTATTATAAATTATGGGGGTAATAACCAACCATAAGTTATTTTTGGTATTTGAGATATTTATATAAACTTTTTTCTTTAATTATTATTGTTAACTCGGTAAAAAGGAAAAATCAAATTTACATCAAATATACTTTAGATTTTAATTTAAATCGAAAAATTGCAATGTGACAATGTGACATGTTCGCAGTAAGACAGATCTTTGTATCAACGTAAATAATTTTGGCTTTAAATTTAATTGTTGTATTAGATGTTTTTTAAAATTGCACGACACTACACCAGTAGCAGACATCACAATTGGTATAATATTGACTTTATTGAAATTCCAAACTGCCATCATTTCAATTGCTAAAGCTTCATACTTTTTAGTTTATTGGATTATTAACGAGCTCGAGTTTATAATTTTGTGGTGTCTGTCCGTCCGTCTTTCCGTCAGCACGATGACTCAAAAACAAATAGACCGAATGCGATGAAATTTTGAGGTGGATTCTTTATCAAATTTGTAGATCGGATTTCGTGAATTAGCAATGTAGACCAAAAAATATGGAAGGCCCGTTTGACTTCTCCGTTAGTTATGAGCCGAATTGCATGAAATTCAAAATGAGCATAGCTTTAGCCATAGAATACGTAATGCCAAGCCAAGCCGTACCCAGGAGCTCGTTTGCTATATTTGTTTAATTTATTATTAACAGAACTGTGGGTAATTTTTGAGATGTCTCAGATTTTCCTAATTTCTTTTTATCCGAATGTTATTTCCGATTTTATTCAAAATGTGTATATTCACACCATTCAATGGAACTTACGGAATTTGATTGAGGCCTTTCAAATTTATAACAGTTTTAAAGTCAATGTTAGAATTTTATTGTTGTGTCAGAACCCGATAAAAAGAATAGAAAATGGTGTAATTTGAACTAGATAAGTAAGTGTCTGTTGGGTGGTAGTGACCGCATACCAGCAATATCCACCGCCATAAGGGAAAAAAATGAAAAAAACGTTTTCGCCTTAAGGAGAGTAACTTTAGCGCATTTTCCATGAATTGATCAGTACTTCCCGAAAGGTCATATAACGGACTATTTATGTGTGCAAAGGAAAATAAGTTATAGCATAAATATTCTTATAAATAAGAAAGTCTGCGCATGCACACACATGATGTTTAAAATATGCAATATGTTTGCCTTTCCTACAACAATCTATGGTTAAAATTTAAAAAAATATCTCTTCAAATGAGCAATGAACATGTTGACATTGCGCATGCGCACATCTGATTTTTACAATATGCAATATTTACTAGACGCAGTTGTGGTTAAACTTTCAAAAATATCTCTATAAATAAAAAAGTTGAAATTACGCAGACTGCGCATTCGCGTATTAATCGTCAAGAATTTTCTTGGTTGTGGTGTCAGAGTTATTAGCTACCGAATGCAAAAAGAACGAACAAAATATCTTGAAAACTGTAGTTAAGACTTCGGGCAGACGGAGAAAGTGGCCATAATAGCGCCTTCCAACATGAGTTGGATTTGGAAAAGATTTAAATTCAAAACTTTCCCTCCCAAACTAACTAAAAAATACTAGAGCCACTTACTACGTCTTGTTTTTAAAAGTCGCTACAAGATATGTGTTGTTTGTCAAAGTGAGGATCAAGTAAGGAATGCAAATAAAGCAAGTACATGATTTAAATACCGAAATTTAATCAAAATAAATCGCATTGCAAGTTTAAATTTAGAAAAAGTATCTACTTCACGGACTACAAATATAAAAATAGGCTGGGAAAAATGGAACGGAGCAAGAAAAAACCAGCCAACAAATTAATATTAAACTTAATAGCAAAATTAGTTATTTGTAATGGCATGAATCCATGTTAGGAAGGTTATCAAGTAAAGTATTATAATGTCGAATCATAGACTCCACTGGAATTCTTAAAGAATTATATAACATAAAAAACAAACATTAAAACATTATAATAAATTCACATAAGTTTGCATATTGGGTAGCCAGTCCAAATATATAGTATTTATATAATAATAATAATGCCTTTATTAGAATAGGCGTAGTTCAGCCATAGGGCTGCTCTTCCACTAAACCTATACAACTGGTAAGCACAAATTAACAACGCATTTACAATAACGGTGGCAAACTAACATAACAATTAACTTTAACAAATGCAATATTACAAAACCAAATTTCAGGTCATTGTTGTGATAACAGAAACACTTTATATTTAATTTTAAACAACGATTTAGGCAACGAACGTAGATAGGATGTGAGTGAGTTATACAAAGATACAGAGGAGTATGTGAAGGATCTCTCAAAAAAGGATGTGCGGTGTTGAGGAATATATAGGCTTCGACAGTTGACATATTTGCCTTGGCTTCACAAAGATTGACACAAAACCAATATTCAGTTACTGCATGTTAAGGGTCGACTAAACGAATCGATTAGAAATATCAGCAAGATGGCTTCTTTCTAAGACACATAAAAACATATGTGGACTTTGCCACTTTCACCTGCTACACCAAGTCGAGATTAAACATCGGAATCAGAGATAAGTAGCACAATACATATCAGAAACAAGTCACCTTGGCAAATATTGTCTAATATTCATAATTACTCGGATCAAATAAGTAGTAGAAGGAAGATAACGTTAGTTATCACATTACAACAAAAGGAACATGTCGTGGCAAAATATTCCTATAAAGTAATTAATTCTCAATGCCAAGTGCAATATATAACAATCTTGACCTAACATAGGTGGCTCGCCCCCAGATGAAACACCCTGGTAGGCTGTTGGCAGGTAAAACCAGCGCTACGAAGGTCACTTGTCCTAACTACAGCGATGCTGAAAAACTGAAAAACAACATATTTACGATAAAAAACACAATGGAATCTTGCCGTATCTCTGTGCGTTTAATAAAGAGTATGATCAGCATAATTCCAAAAGAGCAATTTGTTTTTGTAATCCGCTATAAATGACAATACTTTAATGCATCAGTTGAATGCCGGTAATTTGGCAAATATGCTAACACAATCATATATTACTGTAGGGATGCAGTGAACGAAAGACAAAAAAGACCTGAGTAATTGTCGAAACAGCCAAAGTAACTATTCGTAACATAAAATTACAACAGCTTCTAACCAAAGCACACATACATCTGTCCAAATTTTCCCTTTAAGCAAATCGTAGATGAAAAATAGTTAATATCGACGCGCTCTGCGTCGCCGGATCGATATGGATTATTAACTTCCCTTGTATAGCGTTAGGTTTGAAACGTTTATTGGCCCATTTGAATGTAGGGTAGAGGAGAATAAAACACGTGCTCCACGGTGACGACACAAAGCGTAATCTTTGAATTCTTTCGTTGCGGGTAAAGGCGTCTTCTTAAAAAAATACATTCGGATCGCTACTTTATTTCCTTTCAGAACATACGAACCGCGAATATTAAAATCGTCGATTTTAGCGCAAATTCGGTTACTTCGCACACTTTTGTCAATTTTTGGTGAACGGTCACACTCGAAACAACGGGCCCGTCTTCGCGAAAAGACATTCTAGCCAAAATTTAGGACTCGATGGAAGCTTTCGCCACTTTTGGTTTTGTGACGATGATTGTGACGAAATCCCAAAATGAACGTAATGGATCCACAATAATGACATCTACTCTTGATTTAATTTGCCGTTGCGGCATTTCTATCCTAATATTCCCCAGAATAGATATCTACAGCGTACTAATAAAACAGTGCTAAATATTCAATTTCAGTTGCGACGAACACCTTCAAGCAATCCATAGAATTAATCGTGCAGTAGAAATTACTTTTATCAACTTAACCCCAATACGAAATTACTGTTTTGGATCTAACCTTATGGGCAATGATGTGGTATACGAATGTCTTTTCCTGCCATTCAAAACACATTTCCCCGTCTAAACGTAATAATCGTTAACACGAAACTCAAACCTGGTTTACCACCGAAACATGATTGCCAATCCGCAAATTAGATACTCGATAGACGCGGCTAACGTTGTTAAATCGAACACCACTTTGCTAATTGAAGATATTAATATTAACAATCTAATGAACAATGTACACACATCCATCAATCTCTGTACGATTTCGAAACTAAATCAACGCGTAAGTGACGTGCAATATCAAGAAACCCTTTCTCCGTGGAGGGTTTTAAAATTAAATTAGTTAACTAGATTTGGAAACTGACCTAGTAAATTACACTCCGGAGTAGCATTAGCCTGCGGAGAAATATAATTAAGAATTATTACCCTTTGCAAAGGTGTATTACATTTAACCCAGTGGCAATTTGCGTTTTTTTTTTATTTTTTCATTTCTCTCGTCTCGTCTCCCTATCGGCGCTGTTAAGGGCCACATGAACTGCAAAACAATTTTTTTTATGTTAAAGGATCACGTATTAAGGGTAACATATGAATTACAAAATTGAACTATTTATGAAATTAGGCAACCAACATTACTAATAAATCAGCTATTAAATAACAGAGGTCGCAGCATGTTTTAAAATCCAAAGATAATAAATAAATTGTGCTGCCACAACGTGTTGAATACTGGTACTATCTAAATATACAATTATTGGTTTGTGTATACTCTAAATTAAATTATGTGATAGCTTCCATAACCTTGTGCACATTCTTTTAGTTATTTTAACGAGATAAAAAAATATCTGGTTGACATAGATACTTCAGAACTGCACATCTTTGATTGCACTTAAATTTCGATTTAGAGGACAATGGGTTCGTTTGAATTGCATATGTAAAATTGGATTTTTGGTGGTGGAAAAACTCTCTCTGACGGGTACTAAGACAGGCTTCACATGAGCGATAACTTCTTGATAAACACCCCCTCCCCCTTACGTTAAACGACGTAATAAAAATCTCTCAGAGCACTCAACTTACTTTCTTCAACAAAACTGTACAACTGGCAAGACAGACTGTCTTGCAAAAATACGCTCAAATAAGGCAAATCTGCGAATCACCAAAACAATAGGCCTTATCTCCTCGTTTTTTAACAAATTACTGCGACGTCTTCGAATACAGAACACCTGTGTTTTCTGATCTTGAAGCTAATTAGGTTACGCAGCGATTACACATTTCTTATCGCAAGGACCGGATGTAAATGAGATAAACTTTAACAAAACATTACACACAACTCTATCTGAATAATAAAGGAAACAGATTAAAAGCGATTATTAAAACAAAATTAATTAATTAATCTAATACGATACGCATTGAATTTCATTTAAGGGTTTTGAACTCTTTTACTTACCATCATATGGATTCTTTATCCAAAATTTGAAATTTCTTATTCATTTCCTTTTATTATTCCGGCTAGCTCTTAATGACACAAATACACAATGTATTGATTAAAAATTTACGATCCTCTCTGTTTCCAATCACGTTTCCTTTTTACATCTTTTCCTTAGGAAGTTCTAAGTAATTATATTGCAAAAGAAAACCTCGGCTAAGATATTTTGCATTAAATACTTTTTAATTCACATTATAATTGAATAGCAACAAAATACGCAATGATAATCCTTTTTACAGATGGATATTTATTTTATACATAAACAGAATGGACACATGAATTTCTATTGAAACTCGTTCCTTTCGAATTATTTACAGAAAACTATTACTTTTTTAGCCATAATTACGACACTAATAAATGGAAATCAAAATCTATCTAGTTGATACTTTGACTATCAGACGGTGAATGCTCCCTACTATAAATAATTCTTAATGACTTATTTCCAAAAACAAAATGGCGAAATAAGTAAATTGTCTATTGGTTAATGCTCTTTCTCCAACCAATCCCGAACGGTTTTCAAATCCCACAGGACTACAAAAATGGTTTACGATGCCATTTCCGTACGTACTTTATGTCTAGATGCCACGTAAGTAATGTACGGCATGTAACGTAGGTACCTATGTACCCTATGATCCCAATGCCCACTATCTAGACGCCAAACACCCATTAAAGAACAAAAGCTCATTGAAAGCCACTGCGAAAAGATGACACATATTTCATTGACTCCAATGCTCCAGATAGATTCGTCGCATTATAAAGAACAATATTGGTTTGAGAAGATACTTCAGAACCTTGACTTTTTTACAGGTTAAAAGTTCGCATTTTAGAAGCGCGAGAATCTACTTGTCCATTATACGTGGGCCCAGATACAAAATACCAAGTTTATTTAGAAAAACCTCCGGGGTGTAGTGGAAGATATTTTAACCTCGTGTACAGTTCTAAAAGTGACAAGTTTGTGATATCCATTCCTGTAAACTGAGGCCAAAGGTGATCACAGAGCTCTAATTAGTTCGGAGAGGGAGAAAATATTATTTGTACTAAAAGCAAATACTTACATAATTTATTAATAAATGTATACCCCAATATATCAATAATGGCAGATCGAGATTGCTTGAGGGCATACATAAAAGATTACCTAGAATAGATCGCACCTGAGCATAGTATTATTGGCGAGAACAGAAACAGAATCTCATTTGACACGAAAGCTCCCGATAGGGGTAGAAGTCGGTTAGGTTGTAAATTATTAATTGCAGGTGTTGCAAGAGCGCTTGATCTCTTAGTATTGGCATTGATTATGTACTACGATAATTGTGCACATTAACCTGCTAATTAATAAGCAAATGTCAAACACTTGACACTTTATGCTCGCACTAAGGGAACAAGTTGGGAATGTTAAAGCATACTTTTAAGTGCTAATTAAAATCCGCCATATCACAGCGTTATATAATTTTATGTTTATTTGCAGTAGACGAGTTGTTGAAACGGCCCGTAAAGCATTATAATATCACTCCTTCGCGGGCTATTGCAATAGGCTGTCTATGGAAACTTCACCTGACCATTAAAATGTAGGTACACGTCTGTTACTTCAAAACGAACCACCTTTTTTGGAAGCTTTAATTAGAAGTCTGTAAATAAACCAGTGCTACAGATCCCCTTTTCCTACCCGCTAACCCGCACGTTAGTAGAGGACCTCCATCCCGTGGGGGTAAAAAATGACCCCCCCCCACCTTTTTTTTACAAGAATACACGTTCTGAATCACCAGGTTAGAGGTGTTAATGGACAATTGGTCTATCGTGCCGTATTGCCGAGTGCCAGTAGAATTTATACCTGCGCCTGAAACTCCTTAACATATTAAGGTATCGCACTTCGCTTTGTTTATAAAAATACAATTAGTTTCTTTAATCATTCCAAATTGCAAAACAACGTTTTGAAGATTGTATCTTTTTCAGCGAGAAGCTTTCAGGTGTCACCATAAATCATGTGCCTTTACTCTCTAATTTGACGTTCAGGGAATTTTTTTATGTGGCCCTTCGACGTGGTTTAGAAAAATCGATCAAGAAATCAATCAATTGTCGCCCACCGCTCTGTTTCACAACTCGAGGCTAAATTCAGAAGTAGATCAAGATTCAAAGGTGAATCCAGATTTGTTTAATCCGAATGATCGTTTTGTTACTCTTACGGTTTCCTGGTTTACACATGAGATTTCCTGTCCTTTGTTTGATAATTGGCTACAAATGGGTTTTTTGTCTTTGTACTGGCCAGCAAAATGATAACACCAAAGTGACAATTATTGTAAGTTTACTTTCTTACTTCTAATTACTTTATTGATTTGAAATTGGGTTACTAATAATTTACAAAAATACCCTTACACTTCAAATACACATTAATGTTGCTTTACTTTTGACAAATGAGATTATAAATATCCCCTAATTTGGTTTCGCTTACAGTGCAATTTAAGGAATCACTTTGTGCAGTGGCGTGCACACTCAATTTAATTAAATTGTTAGCAAAACTTGATTTGACGTGTAGGAAATCTCAGAGATAAACTTGTACACTGACTGCCTCTTTGCTTAGAGGCACGAATACTGAACCTGAATAATATTTGATTTTACGAACAGTTTTCTTTGGTGTAATTTCGTTTTACACAATTTAAATTCAAGGTTCTTTAAAGCTGATCTAGGATTTCTTTTTCAGTGCTTTATAAATCTTTCGAAAAGTTTTTCAAATACTTCGCGAAGATCGATTGCGAATACAGTTTTAAAACTGTATAAAACGTAAGGTCTTGGAAGCTTACGCAATTTTCAAAGGGAAGTAGCCTAAGTGCCAACAAACTGTTAAGCTAATGCAATATTAGCGCGCGAAAGTTGATACCAAAAAATCCTCTGGGATTCCAAATCTATTTACCCCTAAAAAACTTTTTTAATAAAAAGGCGCGGTTGCAGTAAAGTGCGGCCAGTAATAAATCACAATATCCGCGAATGTCTTATTCTAGAAAACACATTTCAATCTCAAGTCTCCCTATGAATCTAAAATTATGTCCTTTCAAAAAAAATATTACCGGATTTTAACACCTTTTTATATGACGTTTTAGATTTAATACCACCGTCGACCGCGCCCGTAAAAGTTTTATTGTAATACCCAATGAGAGAACGTATTTTACGCAGACTTCCTTTTATATAAATTTCATTTTTATTAAATTTTCCGAAATAAATGGCGCGCGAAAATTTCGTTAAGAAAGGATTTTTTTTAATGACGGTCGGGCGTATGGAGTGGAATCTGTTGTGCAAGTTCGCGGGTAAATCGGTCGCCGACGTCGAAAAATTGAATTCATCATTGCGAGAGATAAAATGGCACACTCACCCCCGGAAGATTTATGCTCTGAAGAAGAATCATAAAGCCTGGGACCAGAGTAAGCAGGGCAACGTAATGATTTACGATTTCGGCGGACTTGAAAACAAAAGGATTCCCTGGTAAACAAGCCGAAACTCCTTAAATTTATTTACAAGTGCGATTTCCAGGAGAGAGGCGTTGTTTTTTAATAAAAATAACTGTCACATTTACATTGTTTATTACGTGACGGGTTATAACAGTTTGTTTCGTTCCCATGTTTTCTGCGCGTAAAGTAGTTGTGTTGCCCATGCTGGAATTGCCAAAAATTAGGGCATACGATTTCCGAATGTTCTGAGCCCAAACTGCTCCTATGCTACCGATGTGGTACAAAGGGCTTTACAACAAAAACTTGCGTGCACTGTAATCCCAATAGCCTTTCGGGAAACGCAAGCGGGGGAACTCGTTGAATCGCCGCGAGCTCACGGCCCCTAATCAGGCGAAACCATTACCTCTTGAACCATTTTGCCCAACTAAGATGAAACTAGATTTTATTATACAACACGTTACAAATGATGCTCGACCTTACGTGCAAGTGACAATTAGTGGTGTTCCTCTTCTAGGACTCCTAGATTCTGGCTCGTCACGTTCCATAATTGGGAAAGAAGGTTACCATATGTTACAACGTTTAGGATTAGCAATGATCCCTGAAACCACGATTTGCACTGTTGCAAATGGAGACAAATGTTACTCGTCTGGGTACATTACCACTCCCATTACCCTTAAAAATAAAACCGTTATCATAAATTTACTCGTGATTCCGGACTTATGCCAAGATTTACTCTTAGGCATCGATTTTTGGAAAGCCGTAGGGATTATTCCTATCTTGACAGATAATGTTTGGCACTTTACACCATCACCATCTATTGTTCGATGCGGTGTCATCGATCACCCTGCACTATCCTTGGAGCAAACACAAGCGTTAGAAACTCTTCTTGATACCAAATTTTCAACCATGGGATCTGTGTTAGGCTTAACTACTGTTGGAGAACATGAAATCATTGTTCCTCCCGACGTCAAACCGATCAAACAGCGGTATTATCCTGTTAGCCCTGTGAAACAAAAAATTATCAATGAAGCGGTGGATGACATGCTTGAAAATGGAGTCATTGAACCCTCCAAAAGTGCATGGGCTTCTCCTATTTGTTTAATACCTAAAAAAGACCACACCTATCGTTTTTGTGTGGACTACCGAAAGCTAAATGCCGTAACCGCCAAAGACTCGTATCCGATTCCATATTTATCTTCGATACTGGACCAGTTGCGCGATGCTAGATATCTCAGCTCATTAGATATCAAATCTGCTTATTGGCAAGTCGGCGTAGCCGAATCGTCTCGTCAGTATACAGCTTTTACAGTTCCAGGCCGCGGACTTTTTCAGTTCCGGCGTATGCCATTTGGGTTAACTAATGCCCCAAGTACTTGGATGAGAATTATCGACAACATCCTGGGAATAGATCTACAACCATCGGTCTTGGTATATTTGGATGATATTGTTATCGTATCAAAAGACTTTGATTCTCACCTGAAAACGTTGTCCCTCGTATTTGATAGATTACAAGCTGCTGGCTTGGTTGTTAACCGAGACAAATGCCATTTTTGTCGCCCTGAACTCAAATATCTGGGTTATGTTGTGGATTATTATGGCTTGCATCCAGATCCAGATAAAGTAAAAGCGATTTTAGAGATTCGAATTCCTACTACCATCAAAGAACTTCGTTCTTTTCTCGGTGTTTGTTCATGGTATCGACGTTTCTTACCAGGTTTTGCTACTGTAGCAACTCCCTTGACTGATCTGCTAAAAAAGAATGTTAAATTTGAATGGAGTGCTGAATGTGGAAAATCATTTCAACATTTGAAAGAATTGTTATCCATAGCTCCAGTGTTACAATGTCCAGACTTCGATAAACCTTTCGTGCTTCAAACAGATGCTTCCGCATACGGGTTGGGGGCCGTGCTGACACAAACCTTTGAAGACGGTGAAAAAGTGATTGCCTACCTGTCTCGATCCTTAACTAGGACCGAACGAAATTACAGCACCACCGAAAGGGAATGCCTCGCTGTCATATGGAGCATCGAACAATTAAGACACTACCTTGAAGGTGTTCATTTTACCGTAGTGACGGATCACCATTCACTTCTCTGGCTTCACTCCTTAAAAGACCCGCAAGGACGTCTTGCTCGGTGGGCACTGCGATTGCAACCTTACACCTTTACATTAGTGCACCGGAAAGGCAAAGAAAATCTTGTGCCTGATTTTTTATCGCGTTCTGTGCCCGTACACATTAACACCATCACCCAAACAACTCAAACTGAGCTTGAAAGTTTCAAAAATACAACCGATACATGGTATAAAAATATGTTTACTAACTTAGAAAACGCTCCGCATAAATACCCTGGTTGGCGCGTCGAGAATGATCTTTTATATAAACATATTAAACGTCCTTCCATATCCACAGAATACGAAAATTGGAAACTGGTGGTACCGCGAGATTGTCGAATGACCCTTTTACACACTCATCATGATGAGGTGACTTCTGGTCATCTGGGGGTGTACAAAACATTTTGGAGGTTACAAACGCGATACTATTGGCCGAAGATGCTGTGTGATATAAAACGTTACATTTCACGCTGTGAAGTTTGCGCTCAGCACAAAGCTGATCAACAAAAACCTGCGGGTTTAATGGGTAATCGCCCCAAAGTATATGAAGCTTGGCAAATGATTAGTTTAGATTTTATGGGTCCATTTCCACGCTCTACCAAAGGCCATACTCACATTCTAGTCATTAGTGATTATTTCAGCAAATTTGTGCTATTATTTCCTGTACGTGCAGCTACGGCTCAAACCTTGGTAAAATGTGTAGAAGATCATGTCTTCTTAATGTTTGGTGTCCCTCAGTTTATCGTGTGCGATAATGGCGTTCAGATGCGAAGTAAATTATTTATTAACTTATGCGATCAGTATCACGTAAAGATTCTTTTTACACCTTTATATTACCCGAAAGCCGACCCAGCGGAACGCGTCAATCGGGTGGTAAAACAACTATTAAGCACCTTCATAAAAGATAATCATAGGCACTGGGATGCTAGCTTGTCAGCCATTGCATGCGCCCTTCGCACAGCACGCCATGAATCCACCCAATATACCCCATACTTTACCAATTTTGGAAAAGAGCATAGGATAAGAGGGGACAGTTTCGAGACAGACATAAACACTCCCTCCTCTGAAATGCCCACCCATCTTGAAAAACGCATTGAATCGTTTCAAAATATTGCATCTCAAATTGTGGAACGACTCAAAAAAGTGCATATAAAAAACAAGCGTGATTATAATTTAAGACGTCGACATGTAGAGTACAACATTGGAACAAAAGTATGGAGGAAAAATAAATCTATTTCGGATGCAACTAAAAATTATACCGCTAAATTAACGCCAAAATACTTAGGCCCTTTTACTATTAGAAAGAAAATTGGGTATCTCACTTATGAGTTACAGGACAGTCATAACAAGTTCGCAGGAACTTGGCACGTGCAAGATCTTAAACCATACCTTAATGATGACCACGGATAGTTATTTTGTATTGCCTGTTGGTGACCCGGTGTCAGTTTAGGCAATTCCAAAGGCTATGAATTATTTTATTTTATTTTACATTTTTAGTATCAGGTTAATAATTTATTGGGTTGGTAGGCAGGGGACGCTGGACGGTCCATTTTAGGGATTGTATCCACTGCTTTTGTTCTTTTCGGTTACAATTTCCTGCTCCTCCATCTGAGCCCTTCATTCTTATTCTTTTCACATTTCTTTCCCTTCGGGTGGGTTTCTTTCGTAGTACGTCTGTCAGCTAACTACAGGGGAAGGGAGTTTTGTGGGTTTTTGGGGAGGGTCTTTAGGTTTTTATCTGGGGAGGGGAGACAGTTATTGGGTTCCTTTGTTCCTGCCCAGTGTCTTTGAATGTGTGATGGATGCTAGGTTGAATAAATGGATGAATGGGGGTGTTTGCAGGATCGATGGGAACACTGGTCAGTAACGGATGGATTCAATGCTGTGGGGAGATGTCCGTTAAGGTTTTTTTTTTAATTTGTTGCCCAAGCTTCACTTGTCGTCACTTTCATTGTTCCTCCGTTTGGAAGGGGGGGCCGTATAACAGTTTGTTTCGTTCCTTATGTTTCTTCCGTAAGTATTGTGTGTTGCCTATGCTCGTGTTGTCCACTCTTCTGTCCAGTCGTCCTTGGTTTTGATAAAATTCCTTCGCTTCTTATCTTTTCTTTTCCGGTCACTTTTGAACAAGAGGTTGTCGTGTGCATTTGCTACATCTTCATTTTGTGAGAAAATTTTAAGCCTTTAAATTTGGAAGGATCTACTTACTTTGAAGATTCCATTACCTAAATTTATTACCAGAAGGGTGTTCTATTATTTCCCTTGGGAATATTTTGGGTTTTCGCCCAGCGGATCTGGAAGCACATGTGACACCGATCATTACTTTGGCTCGTTTAACGCCGTTAGAGCCTTTTCCTTTTCTTGTTCTTTTTGGTGTAACATCTATACATAATATATCAGACGGTAACGTAAATCGTGGAAAGTCATTCCGCCACCCCCTGGTGCGGACATATCACAGCCACCATCAGCTTGATGCCTGGACAGTTATCCTGAGTTCCGGATTCCAACTTTGTCGACACAGTCGTTGCGGTATCGTTCTTGTTCCTGTCACCATCGTTTTCTACGCCGAGCTTCAGACAATCCGGTGGAAGCGGTACGCTGCCTGCCACCAATCAACTGAAAGGTCAGCTGTTCAATGTTTATGAAACTATTGTATGCGACTCACTCCAGAAGCCACCCTCGACGTAGATATCCTTGGTTAACCTATTTTGTGTTCCTTCTTTCCTGATTCCGTCCTGTATTTCCTTTTTTTTCTGTCCTATAATTGTTCCCGACATAATTATTTTTATCCACCATAATCTGAGTATTTACCGATATTCTGTTTGCGACAAAAATACAATAGAACTGGTCACTTGTTTTTATGTGTAAACGATATTTGTTTACTTGAACTTGAATATTTAATGGGGTTTGATATTTGACATTTTGACAACCCTTCAGGTGTCAGTATTTATGAACTATTTCTGGCGCTAGTACCTACTGTGCATAAGACCTACTATTTCAATAATCTGTAAAGCAGTTATCAAGCTAGCCATTGTTTTTTTGTGTTTATTCGTACCATAGTATACCCCAGGTCAGGTATTTGATTTAGTAGCCCTTTAAAAGCAAGGCCTTGATTTTATCCCCGGCACTAATTGCCTTAACATTTAATTTTTATGAAAAGAACCTAAAGCAGCGTTCTAGGTGGACCTTGCGACTGCGTGTCAAATTTATCTGTAATCAAAGAAAACTATTTCATTATTATTTTATTAATTTCAATATTTTGGGAGCCTCGCGCTACCCCCTTACCGTATTACTTATCTAACTATATACAACCATAAATAAACGATCAGTTCTCAACCCCTAATTTGTAGTGTTTTGTTTTTCTTTGTTTTTCTTTTCAGGTGTTTTTTTTTTTTGTTCTCACACAGGTTCTACGTTTCCTGCTTCCGCTTTCAAACGTAGTGGCGCAATTAATCCAGTCAATCAGAACCTACGCAATATCCCTGAGTTCCCATCGCTTTCCCCTGTGCTGCGCTGGTACATTCCCTGAGCTAGGCCGGAGCAATTCCGGCTTTTCTTTATGCGCAAAAAAGCAAACGTTCTATACCTGGCCCAACGTGGGGCGTAAATTATAGTATGCAAACTTTCCCAAATGCATTGATTTAGGGAGAGTTTTGCAGTCGTCTTCCCCATGTTTACGTGTACACTTGGAGTGCAAGTCATACATTTTCATTTGCCAACCCGAATATATAAGCAGACAAATTAATGGCACAGTTGTCCCCACGCTGGGGAGAGCCCGAATATTTGTTAATGCTAATACCTTGTGTTTAGTACAGCTTTGGTTACTAATCTCAATTTCTAGTATTAGTATAACATTTTCTAATTAAGTTAATGAGATTTGCTAATTATGATACTTGATTCATTTGTGCCATGTTAAAAAATGTGCTCATCAACGTAAATTGGGTAGCTGTCAGTTCGTCAAACTCATCCCATATCGCAGTTTCTTTCAAAATTCAATCTGTAGGGGTAATTAGTTATACCTACGCAACCTGCCCCATGATTACAATTTGGAAAAGTTTTTCCCCGCAAACTAATTTGCGAAAGACGATATTTTACGGACGAAAATCAATAGCCCCCGCCGAGTTCGAAACCGCAAATATGCCGTAAGCCGCTCTCATGTTACCAAATGTCATTAATGCAGATGCGATACTAAGAGCTTTGTTAAGATAAGATTTACGCCATGTTTATTACAGGAGAAATGTAATAATGTCAGATAAGGTTGTAATTGTTTAGCTTCACCTGTTAGGGACAGAACGGTAAAGAATTAGGGTCGGGGAAGATCGTCCTAGCCCTTTGTTGGGTTTACTGAGAAATTGCAGCCACTAAAACCCAATTTTTCCAGTATCGCATTTTTCCGACAACTAAAGTGAATTATTTCTAGGTAGACCGTATCTTGAGTGTGAGGAATTGGGTAACGTACACAATTACCAAACAACTCTCAAAAATGACAGTGTATTAAACGATATTTAAGTATCATTAATAGGTTTAAATTGAGCTATTTTGGAAGTAGCCGTAAACTTTTTCCTCATTTAGGGCACTCGTGACCGGTTGCCGATCCAATAGACGATTGCCGACAGATGGGAGGAGGGGAGTGGAGTTCTCAATGCGTAGTAAAGGTGCATAGGCGTATTCGTGGTACTCTTCTGGACGGTCGTATTCAATACCAGTTTAATTTCCCAAATATTGCTTGACCATTCCGACTCCAAACTGGTTTCCCCCCGTATGAGGTTCATAACCAAGTCCATGAAGACTCAAAATACTTTACAGCTTTCATTACCCCTGTCATATGTTCTGGACGTCATTTTATATAGTGCATTTGAAATAAGAATGACAGATGTCATTAGAATACACACTCATCTGTTTCATTTTATCAATCCTCACGGTTAAAGAACGGCTTATCCCGCTCATTAATTGCTATTAAAATGTCATTTTAACATAATGTATGCTATAAAATAACTATATCTCTATTCAATAGCAAAGCAATCTTATCAATTCAAATGCAAAGAAATTTACACGAGGATAGTGTTCTGGTCCCAACTTCAACAACCGTAGAGGAGGATTTGAGTCGCCTTAAACAAGAGGCACTATCTGTTGCAAGATTTTCTCTCAACATCCGGAAATACAATTTTTTGCAATCCTCACACCTTGGTCGGAAAGGGTTCGCCCAGGCAAAAAGAAATCCAAGATTTATTAGAAGCACATATCCAGAAGCTGTTACGGCAATTTATGGGTTTAGCGGGATATTTACGCAAATCGCATGTGGCATAACCAAACTTACGAAGTAAGATCAGCCATTTGTGTGGGGTCTGATCAGAAAACATCGGAAGAGAGAGCATCTGGTTCAGGTAACGCGAATTCTTCAAAGCAGGTGGGTATCAAATTGTTCCCCAAGGCGCAAGTCCGGATGCTAAAAAGTAAAGAGTCAAGCTCTGTATGGTTCAGAACAATCGACCTATAAACCCCCCCCCCCCTGCATCGTAGCGACCTATCTGTAATAGTGTAACGTAAATTGAATTATGTGATTTATTTATTTACAACCAACTACCAATACATTTATAACAGCCTTGAATTGGAACAATTTATATATACTATTTATCACTCACAATTTATAACAGAAAAAATCTATGTTGGAACTTACTCGAAACACAATTCGATTTGCTTCCGAATAATCTAGAATATTCCCGAAGAAACACGTCATATTTCCCGGAAAAAATGAGTCACATCCGGTCTCGTTTCTTATCGCCGATTACTAATCTTTTATCACGGATCGATGTCTATCGCGATTTCTAGAATATTCGCTTCAAAGTATCTCTGTACTAGTGGTACTAGATGCATAATAGTAAGTATATTAATTATTATATACCAAGATATTAAGGTTTGTGTTTTCCTATGGGTGCAGCACCCAAAAGATTAGGGCCCATTTTAGTCTTGTGGTATATACGCTATTTTGCACTCCGTAATTTAAAGTGCAAATTTGAAAAGAAGAAATGTGTTTGATTGTAAAATCAAGATAACTTACGCTTGTTGCGGTATAGTAATAAATTGGTTTGATGAATAAAATGACACAATTTTTGGGGGCTGTTCAGACGGTAAAAGCTTTTAACTTTTAATAAAAAGAGAAACGTGACCATTCCTTGACACGGTTGAAAGTGTCTCGGAGTATGAATAAATAAAATAAACTCCTTTAAGAATTTTCAAATCACACTGTTAGTCACAATTATGAAATTATTTGAAAAGAACGCGTCCCCACTTACGCCGGAATAACGCACACATATTGGCAAAACACCTCTGCATCTCTTAACAGAGAGAAAGTGAGTGTTAATCTATATTTGCACATGATAAAACTCCACATTGCAACGACCAAATAAAACCTTTTATAAAGTACGCAAACATGACCAGATGCGTCGACATATCTAAATTGAACAAAAAAAACGAAAAATTACGTATCTTAACACATTTTAAAGAGGAAAAACAAACACTGAAATACACCTTCACATAAAATAAACCAACTTTGTCTTTATTTCGTAAATAATCCCTCAAATTTACCCTTAATGAATTAAAACATAGAGGTCGTCCTGTCCTTATTTTTGGCGTTTCGAAATGACGTTGTTTGCACAACAATATAGGTAACTCAGTTAGATTTTCGGCACTTAATACTGATTTTAAATGGATAACTTTTTTTGCCTTCTCCTAATCGCATTCATGCACGAATATAGATCACAATGGACAATTACTTTTGCAACAAATCCAACACGTGTAAAAATAGCAGAATCTTAAGGATATTTCTAATTATTGTCTCAAAGTCAAAATTGCAACCGATCGAAATCCTTAAAGTAAAACGGTCCGTACTGAATACAACTAGGTAAAGGATACAATGTCTATTATATCTACCTTCTAGTCGTCCAACTTTGGAAAAACTGGATCGCCCGCTACTTATAATTCGAGGAAATGGAAATTCGTCTATTGCAGTTATATCCTCGTTCGTAGCGGACTGTTGTGTATTCAATTTAATTTATAGGTGGCCGAAACACTAGGTTTGCTAGGCTAGGCAAATAAAATTTAAAAAACTTCAACATTTAACTGAATGCTTCTTTCTAAGTCTTTAAACGTAATAATGGTGTAAGAAGTGGGATTGACTCAAGAAGATAAAAAAGAAGAAGAAAAACGTACATAAATTTTGAAGCGCAACCCAAACACCAAACGGACGATTCTGCTTGCAAAACCTCAAAGAATACTCGTCGTACAATTCAAATGACCCAATTAACTCAAAACATATTAATGACACACAAAGTCGTTTATAGCGAATGTAAAGAGGCACCCGTTTTCCTACAGAAATTATATCAGAATTAATGAACATGGAAGCTACCAGCTATAATTAATACTCGGTACTATGACGAACTCAAATGGGACTTCCTTCTCTAAGAGTGAGAAATAGTAGTAAGTATAATTAACCGTAGTTGCAGCAAATCTCATCTGATTAGATCGTGTCTAGTGTCAAATGAAGCGTGCTCAATTGGCATGAATTTTAAGGCTGGTCCTAGATTTCTAGAATAACAAGGGATCGAGTAAGTAATTAAGGAAGTTGTAATTGTTTAACACTTTTTTGGAAATTAGTGGGACGAGCTCGAAATTCTGGTGTCCCCTCTCCTTATTTTGGGAATTTTATAAAAGGTAAGAGCTTGATTTTTATATTTTGTCGTTTTGCATAGCGCATAGTGTGCATTATTTACTCTTTACGTTTGACACGTTTGTTTCCGTTAATTTTAAAGGGGCTTTCCTTCATTTTCCTAGTAAATACCGTTAATCATTTATGCTTTCGTTCTCGCTTATAGAAATTACTGCCGTTTCCCTGTGCCCCAGTTTTATTTTAGATTCTTCGTCAGCGACCGACCACCCGACCTTGACCAGGAGCAGGGTTTCCGAATCTCCTGGTGGCGCTCGAGTTACCGTACCGTCTCGCCGACTGTGGCCGTACCCACCGTTCATTTTACAAATTCAAACTTAAATATTTTCTTTTCTATTAAATTTTATTTTTTTAAATTATACCTTTTACTCGTTTATGCGCGACTGCTCGGCAAAGTTAGTCACATGAAAAATCTCGTCGCTTGATTGACCAATTGGTTGTCGTATGTAAAAATTATGCACGTTTTACTTTCAAAAACAGCATCTCAGGAATAATTCGTGGGGGGGGGCTTTTGGACGAAATTAGAGGGCCGTCTGACACACCTTGAACACGCTAACAAAATTTAATTCAAACCCTAAAAAAGGCTCCCCCATTACGGAGCTCCCGTTACAGGATATAGATACTTACATAACCTACTAGAAAAAAACCAATGCAAATTCAACAAAGCATACTTGATTGAAATGCATTGCGCAATTCTGTACTGCATACAGAGAGACAGACAGACAGGTGAAGACGTGTGAACGTTTTACATTTTCAATGTTTGGTGGCTCCCTTTTTCGACAACTCTGCGAATTTTGGGTGTTGTTACAAGGGCATGCAAATGCCTTACCATACTGTCCTAGGCGCCGATTTGGTGCTTACCTGAAAATAAAAACAAATTCTTTAATAATAAATCACTTCAGTTTCTTCCTCAATTATGCACAAAGAGAGAAACATGAATTTTGTAATATGATCAAATATTCCAGCATACGAGTAAAAGAGATACAAAATAGGGGAGATTTGTTTCGATTCATTGTATCAGGCATTAAGGGACAACATTCAATATTATGAGTGTAATTAAACTAAACAAATATAGAAAACGTGCTCCTGGGTATGGCTATAGCATGTGTAAAACCAAATTTTAAACCTGATTTTATTTAAAGTGCATATGTGTCACTGCGCATGCGCAAAAAGGAATTTTGAAACTGGTGTTAAATTTGCTTTTATTCCAAATGGCTATGTATCAAATTTCATTTAAATAATTTCATAAATAAAAAAGTTTGCAATTCGGTTTATAAATGGTCGAGATGAGAAAAGGGCACTGTGAATGTTGATCGATTAGGCTCAATTTTTGGAATTGCGTTTTATACGTATATAGAATTTCATGCAATTCGGTTCATAACCCACGGAAATGTCAAAAGGGCTTTCCTTATTTTTTGGGCTACATTGCCAATTCACAAACTCCGGCCTACAAATATGATAAAGAATCCATCTACTAAATTTTATCGCAATCGGTTCATTCGTTATCGAGATATCGTGTTAACGGACGGACAGACGGACAGACACCGCAAAATTCTAAACTCGCTAGGAGCCCGTTAATAATAATAGGTAGTGCAATATACCACAACAAGTGGTTATTGCAATTAAACTGAAGGTCTAAAATGGAGCTTTTGGGCCCTACGTTCCCAAAGTCCCCAGCATTTTGGTTTCTTCCTTATTTTTCTTAGGGATCATAACAGATAAAGGGATCGAACTTGCGTCCGTACCTAGGCTTTTGGGTATATCCTTTCTGCTTTTGTCAAAATGATCTCAAAATTCCTACCTCATATATCGAAAGTGTAAAGGAGATTCGCATCTCGACAAAATTTGGTTTTTCATGTCCATGAACCTAGCAGAGCAAGGTCAGCAGAACACAATCAAACATATGGCATAATTAGGTGCTAATTAAGTGCCCTATTCCCGAATTAAATGCTCATTTTTTTAATTAAATTATTACATGTTCTGCCAGGTTCATATGAACTCAGCAGAACACTAAACCAAGAAAATGAAGAGTGAACTAACTATAATTAGGTGCTAATTAGGTGTTAATTAAGTGCCCTATTTCCGAATTAAATGCTCCTTTTTTTTAAATTATTACATGTTTTGCCAGGTTCTTCATAATTTAAAAAAAGGAGCATTTAATTCGGGAATAGGGCACTTAATTAGCACCTAATTAGCGCCTAATTATGCAATATGTTTGATTGTGTTCTGCTGACCTGATTCCAATTAAAATTGTTGGTCGGACCACAAAAATGGGCAGAATTTGGTACACTTATATCAATGTAAAGAAATCAGGAAAGAAACAGACCTCTTTTGGGTGTCCGAAATGTCACCATACATAAATGAATTATAGTTCATTCATGCACATTGGAATTGATTAGAACTAATAACAGGAAAGGTGTCATTAAAAATGTATTGAAAAATGTTGGCAAACTAATTTTTTCCACTGATTATTTTAGAACCAGATAATTTACAGAACATGCCATTATAGAAAAATGCAGGAAAGGAAACAGCCATTCAAATATTGAGACCTTTTCGATAAACTTGTCTACGTTATTGGTCCTTGATTATACGTGGTCTGTTGTGTTTAACTAAATGAAGAAAATACACAAAACTGCCCCATTCTTATTTACCAAAAGTCTAAACTATTTCTCAGACGGAACTTTCAGTTGGCTAGGATAAGACTTGTTTCGATTTGTGTTTGAATCGACTTTTGAATGACAATTCTTGTGGTGGCCCAGTTAAGTTACTGACCAATTATGAGAAAATGTTCGCATCAAACGCCACTTCAACATAAGTTATCCTCAATTCGTCAAACTAGAATCTAAATGCGGTTTGCTGGGACGAGAAACAAGCTTCATTAGTCCTGAGGGCTCGAAAGAAAATGTGAGAGATAACGAATGTAAGTAACGTGACATTTAGGTCACTCTATAAAGTTATGCATTTCCGCGTGTTCTCCAAAATCGCTGGTAGCGCGGATCGCGACCGAAAATCTCTAATTAAATTTAGCCGTCGACATGCCGCTAATGGATTCGGGATCACAATACAATATTCGATTATTAAAGCGAGGGGTTGCGCGGCCGTATAAAACAACGTGCAGGTGGTGAGGATTTCTCGACGGTGTCGTGAAGCATATCGGGGCGCATTCCTGTCGAGGATACCGCCGAAAGCTCGCAGTGTAAGCTTGGTTAGCATTTCAATAAAGCTTGACTTACGCGCTATTATAAAGTGGAACGTGCTCCGCCTGGGAATTATTTACCGATCCGTTGTAAAGTGAAGGGGGACTTTTCGTATCTACTCAAATTGTGTCGAGAAGGGTTGATTATGACAACGAAATAGTATATCATTAAAATACATCTTACATGACTAAATTAATTTCAAGCCTCACCACCCACGTTCCGGGGGGCGATTTCTTAAATTGCCAATTCAAATGTCTTTTTTTTCGCAGCGTGTTGGTGTGTTTGACAATTTTATTAAATTCTTAACAAAGCCGAGAAAGGTTGTTTTGACGTTCATATTTCTACTTCTGAATTTTAAACAGGCGTCTCCATTATTGAAAGTATTGCGCCAAAATACTCTTCAGCAAAGTTCATTGCAAGTGTTGATACCAACAATATACCGCAGAAACTACGTGTTCCCCATTTATATCACCCTTTACCTCGAGTTCATCTGTGAAGGTACACCTAAACTATTTATGAAGGGCTTTCGAAGTTCCTGCATTATCCACTTTAATGTAGGTAATCAAAGTGATAAAGTTTTCCGGTGTTCGGCCGATTATTAATAAATTTCGTTATTAGATTATATCACTTTCAGTGATTCATTAAAGTCTCTCGGAACCCTTAAAAGCCTCTCAGTTGTTTGTGCACAAATTGCTTCTGCTTCAGCTTCATTTTTCTTCGTGATTGATAATGCCTTCATCTCTCCTCTTTTTTTATCATTTAAACCGACATTTATGCCAAAATTGGATTTTAATAACAATAGTCCGTTATTGTGTATATTACCATCATGCATAAGATTAGTGTATATAATAAGGCCAGATGGTGGACCATTTTCTACATTTTATAAACTAAAGCCATTTAAAACCTGCAAAAACTAACACGAGGGGGAAGTTTAATGGAAAATTTAGCATTCACCCTCGTACCACCAGCGAAACGAACTTTCAAAATATTATAATATGCCTCTCCCCTCCCTCATCGACTGACACATCATTTTAAAAGGCATAAATTGTCTTTACAAAAATACTCCCAAAATCAAATGTGGATGGTCTGGATATGGATTAATTTTAAAAACGCAGGGAAAATTTCCGATCACGACCTTGCACCATAAAACAAGGTCCCTCCTTAGTTAGTTATGCAACCGGGAAGTCCTCTTCGCCCAGGCCATCGAATGCGACTGAAAAATGTACAAGGTTATACGTATCTGAAGGTCATTTGATTGTGCAAGGTTAACTTGTTCTCCTAATTATTGGTAAGTGGTAACGAAGTGAAGAAGATCACCCCTTATGGTCCTAGAGTCCTGGAATTTTTTCCAGTAGCTAGCCTATACCTTGAAGGTGTGCCAGGCGGCCATCAAATTTCGCTGTGTAAAAGGGGGGCCCCCTACGAATTATTTCCTGAAATGCTGTTTTTGAAAGTAAAACATGTTCTACCCTTCATGGTATTCTAATAAAAGGTCTCATCGAAATAAATTGGTTTGTACAAACTATAACTTTCCCGTGCGACTCTTTTTCGAGAGCAGTGAGCGACGGAGCCTGGCGGGGGGGGGGGGGGAGATTAATTTTATCTGCAATTGTATTCTAATTAAAGGTCTCAACGATAGGAACTATTTTCTACCAACTACTTGCCTTCTTTCTGTTCTCTTATCAAAGTGAAAGGTCTCAATGAAAGGAATTAATTTCTACCAACCATAGCCCTCCTCCTCGACCTCTTATTGTGATCGGGTATATTCCCGTATACCTCAAGAACGGATTGTCGGAAGAGGGTACTCACAAAGGGCGATTGAGACGTCTGCAAGAAATGTATCCATTGGTGATGTCAAAATAAAAGCTATTTCGGTTAAAAAAATTAACTTTGTCTGCACAAGAGTTGTGCGCAATTTATACTTGTTTTTGCTTAAACCCTATACCGCAGTCAGAGTTCTTTTGGAACGCCCATCAATAACAGTAATAAATACGGTAATTTTTAAACAAAAAATAAGCACCTTATAACTAACAAAATTGAGCTCATTTATATGAATTTTCGCTTTTAAGTGGCAATAGAATTTCAAATGAATGAAAACAAGCAAAATTTCTTCTAGATGAGCGCAAACATAATTAATAAATATGATACAAACTTACTACATTCAATTAATTCACAAACAATCGATGGCTTTAAGAATTTTCTGATTAGTTTTAATACAATTTTATGGGACTTCTTAAAGAGAATCTCATTGAAGAGAACCGATTGTTTATTTTACACAAATCAAAAAAATTACGTTACCTTAACTATAGCGTTTTCTGGAATCGATGTTTTCACTATGGTACAAATTCAAAATGACGGTGCGATGTCAATATAGAAACGAAAATTGGATCTCCGGAAGATCTATTGATGAAGTTTTCTGGATATATTTTACCTCTACGTATCAACTTTCTATTTATATCGTCTCCATTTAGTCGCTTTACGCTCTCGCAGTAGGTTACTATTAGCTCACTAAACATGCCAAACAAGCTCAGGGTTATACTTTAGAATCCGAATCCTTTTATTAATCAAAACACCACTCTAAACTTTGTTTTATACGCCAGAGAATTTCGTTCGACAGTTCTACGTAATTATTCGAAAGTACACTTGTTTTACTAAGACAGATTATGACATGGAATTTTTACGAAAATCTCTTCTGAATGAGGTCCCCGAACGTTCGGTTAATTTCCTTTTCGACGAAACTTTTTCGGAATTTAACTGCGATTCCTTTTACATGTACCCCTTCGAATTTGGAATCGCGGACAGTTTTCTTTTTCGCTAATTTCAATTCAGAAATTACAAAGGAAGAAGAGAAATAAAGTGATACTTCTTAGTTGAACGGATTGTATGCTTTGTGTCACAGGCAACTTTTAAATAGGACGATTGAGGCATTTGTAAGAGTCGGCATAGCTTAAAAAATTAATGAGCACATCGTTGGTCTAGCGCACAAAGATGCTAAGTGGAAAATAGGCAATTTGCATACTTACAAAAATAAATAAAACTGCTGTATCAATTAAAATGTTTTTGTTTTTGAACGAATTATTTTTTTTGTAAATTGTACAATTGAAACAATTTTAATAAATCCTTATCTTCTTCATTACCCAATGTATTTAACTCATGTTGCAAAAAATATCACTTAATACCTGTGTGCGCTAGACCAACGACATGTGGTTTTAACACGACTTTTTAACAGCAGTACCGCAGTCTTCGCAGTAAAGCACTATATCAAGGTGGTTTTGATTTCACAAAATTCCCGGTATAGGACATTTTTAAACGTATACCGCTTCATAATGAAACAGAATAGAACTAATAAGCGGGAAAATGAAGCGCGTTTAAATAAAAACGAGTGTTCAAGAAGATAAAAGTAGAAACGCTACAGTATTGCCGGCTCTTTAGAACGTACGGAGCATACCTTCAAATGCACAAAAATATAGGAGAGCGGTGTGCGCGTTGGGTACGTTTCAGTTTTTTAATTCGACGAGCACATAAGAGAAAATCGGGGGGGGGGGGGGGGGGATGGAGATTCGTCGCAGAACTTTGAAAACGAAACTGTACAAGTCGACCGCGACATTTTTAGAGCGCATAACATTTATTTTCAATTGAAAGTCAAGACGAGTTCAATTACCGAAACACATCAGAAAAAAATGTGCCGTCATTTCCACGAAATTATTGTCGGGGGTACTTTTCCATGACGAGTTGCCATTCCAAGTAATCTAATAATAAGTGACTGGTTTATGCAAAAAGGGGAACTTGAATGCATAGCAGAGTCGAAAAAATTCTCTTCGTTAGATTAGCGGAGTAGTGTAGTCGCGTAAAAATAAATTATCACTACGAAAGCGTGGTGGTTAAATTACATTTTTCTACAACTGTCAAAAAAACCTGTCATTTTCTGACGAATTTCGAAGCGCGAAGTACTAGATTTTTAAACGGTTAATTAATAAGTAAGGTTGCTATTGATAACGTGCGCGAAATCGTCAACAGTGAAAAAAACGAGGAAAGAAAGTATTTCGCGCACGTGACAAAGTTGAACTTAAACAGCAATTTTAATTAACAATCGGTTCAGTTGTAGAAAAAATATTGTATATAACGCTAGCGCGAAGTTATTTCGCGCATTTGACTGATATATACCTTCAGTCTCAATGCGCGAAATTGAACTGCGCGCTCTTGTTATATAAATAACTATTATTGCGCGGTATTTGGAGTGGCTAGTTCAAAAATCAATCAAATTTGTACATCTATTTTGTTTATCATTTTGAATAAAGTATCCGCCGGTAAAATGATTAAAGACCATTAATTCGTGGTTTTATTGGCTGTTAAAACACTAAGGGTAATTTTTAACATTTCTATACTGCGGAACATTGGCAAATTATGCCAGTTAATAGACCAAATTTCAACTAATAAGTTGCGAGAAACCTGATTCAAATTCGTCAACTATCTTTCGAAATTAATTTTCAACCAAATTTTACCTGACGATACAAAAGGTCCGATTGTATTGTACAAAACATTCCACCGTCCAATTTCCTAAATTTCTGCTACTTTTCCAAAGGAGAAAATCAACTATGAATTGGATAAATGTAAGTTATTTTGCTTTTTTGCATTGTGTAACCATAAGAGTCGATCTTTTTGAGGAGTTTGTATAAAAGATTTACGCTCAAAGTCATTTTAATATTCCTAAAGCGGTCGACCCCAAAACTGCAGTTGGAACGATATTCTTTTGACCAATATATTCAAACCATTCAAATTACATGAGTATTTATTTGAGAGTGAGAGATAAAGAACCAACCTTCCACAAGTCATTGAAAGCTTATTCATTACTGAGCTAGCCGTGGTATTTCATTACGAAAAATTAATGTTTACCGTAACATGTTTACCAGTTCCGCAGAGAATAAAACGTCACCACGCACTTAACTTCAGTCAATTTCACTTGCTGTGAATTCCACGAGGTGCAGATGAAAATTAATTAGGATGTTCATTAAACAGAATGCTTTGTTTGTGTTTTTAGCGCACTTTCTACTACTCCATCAATGTGATCTTTAGATTTTAATTGGTAACGCTAAAATCCTCGTATTTAACTGTAAACAGTCAATGTTCATGCGAATTTGTACCACAATTTTGTTTGACATTTCCGTAATTCCGATGTTTAACATTGTGACTTTACTTATGGACATTTTCAGGAGCGCTTTTACAAAACTGTTTACTGGAATAGGTCGTAATGAGAAGTATCTATCATTTGAATAAAAAAGCTTTCTCGTGTTATTGGCGTTTTGTAATGCCATAAAAAGAACTAGCGCTCATAACGAGTCGTTAGCAAAATTTCCTTTTAGGAAACATTTTCGACGACAAGCGTAAAAAGCGTAACATTGACATTTAATTTAATACGCTCTCAAATGAAATCTCCAATTTCTGGACGAAAATAGGGCGTTTCGTATACTAACAGTAATATAGTACCAAATGGTTCTATTTTGGTCTCTTTTATTAAAATCAGATCATCCAGAAGCGAGCTTTCCTCCCCAAGCTCGCCATTTTAATGTCGAACAAGAAAGAAAATTAAAATAGTCTCATGGGAATGCGTGTGTCAAATATTGATCCTTTTGCCCAATTTTTTCCCGTCCCGACTTAGTCTCCGGAAAGACAGTTATAATCCTTTCCAATCTATAAAAGCGACTATTGCAAATGTGCGGGATTACCATACCAAAACAGTTCTATAAGGGAAATCGCGTACATCATACGTCGCATATTTTCGCAGTTGAAAAGCTAAATTTAAAAACAAAGAAAAGCTCGAAGACGAAATTAAACTGGCGCCAATGCAAATGCGATATAGATTTAATCCAATTACGATACTAAGGGAAGGTTTTAATTATATTATCTATAATAGATTTTCCGGAAAATTGATATAGGGCAGGTGCGGAAGTAGCTTTCAATCCACCTTCCATTAAGCTACCTGGATAGGATGCGATTACCGAGTTGACTTTTCACAGGCATGTTTATTTTCTGTTGATTGATGTTACTACTCAGTCTTACTTATGTTTGTGTTTGCATATGGCAAATATAAATTTATTTTCGCATAACCCCGCAAAGGTTCAAAGGCCGATTGATCTATTAATATTCGATGTAGGTAGAGGTAATTTTATAATTAAAACAATGCAGTTTCAACTTTTCATACGGCTTTCATTTACGTTGGCGCGCTGATGGAAAGCAGAAAACGCCGAAGGCATTTTTATCTTCACTGTTCAAGCTTTTTATTGTCCGCATAACGAGTTTTAAAACATTTTATGCATAAAAGCTCTATGTTCATGCTGTGAACCATTTTATAGTCCTTATGGTTATATAATTCAATACCGGTGATCGATCCATAACTTTAGTTTCCTATCAAATTCGCATAAAATTTTATGGATGTGGAAAGCATTCTCCGTTTATGACGAAAAGATTTTGTTAACTGATGCGGAATTTTTCCAGTGATACAAGACGCATTTGTGTTTGTGCTTGCAAACGTCACTAGAAATGTATTGCTGCTAGATTTTTCAGTTTCGAGTAGATTTTTACATTTAAGACTTGTCACAGACATGATGGTTTTCTCTTTAATTTCTTCTTAGAAAAAATGTGCAGGATAAAATCACACTAAAATTAGTCCTTTTATAAATTATTTCAGAAGCAAACAGTCGATTATCTTTGCGTTGTCGCAGCTAATTATGGTAGAGGGCTGAAAGTGATAAAAGCAATGCAGAATATGCATTTTTTCCACAAAAGAAAGGAAAGTAGGACTGTGCAGTAACTCTAAATAATTTTTTTGACGAAAACTTCGATAGGATAGGTTACTTTCGTTAATGATTTTGTGTTACTGTATCACGTAATTAATTCTTTGAATCCAGTAACTTTTGGGTCTTAGATATATTTAATCGCGTGAAATTGGCAAAAAGATTATTTTTGAAGCCAAGTGAATTAATTTTGCGCTTGTCTTGTCCCTGGATTTCATTTCGGGGTCAAATAACGGGGTGGAGATACTTACTTCATTATTGCTCCCTTGCAGGAATTCTGGGGGATTACAGGTGCGCTAAACAATATTTTCTTTGCGGTATTTTGTCGACCTCAGCAGCAATAGCTATTTAATTTTGTTGCTTTTCATTTTCCTACAAGCAAAGATTATATGTACAAACAGTGCTATGGGCAATCAGGTCCGGCCCAAAGGGTGGGCCTATGGCGCAAGCCTCATTGGACGCCTATCAGACGTGCACTGCAAAGGTGAAATTTGAAAGTAACGCAACTCTTAGAAATGACCCTAACCATTACAATAGAACCGTGTTTAATTTTATGTAGCTATAGATCAATGAGATGGAGAGAGAAAGAAGAGGAAAAAGAGTTGAGAGAACAGAAAAAAGTTCAAAAGAAAATGTAAAGAGAAAACATAGAGAAACTGGAAGAATACGAAGAGCAAATGAGGGAAACAAAAACCGAGAAGATGATAAACAGAGGTAAAATAGAACAAGTGGGAGATAAATACAATTAGAGGAATGGGAACAACATTTTATCAAGGTACTATAAGGAAAGCGGGGGAAAGAAGCGGTTATGGAAGAGATAGGAAGAGAGGAGGTTGAAGGAGATAACAAAAGAAGAAACTGAGCAGCAATTAAAAAGACTAAAGAAAAGGAACGCGACAGGGGGAGATGAAATAGGAAATGAGCCTTGGATTTTCGCGACAAATAGGGTCAAGGAAAAATTAGAAATCTAGCTAACAAGGTCCTGAGGAATGGAAGGGAGGGTATGAACAATATGCTGTTGCCGCCGGTACCAACTGCCGTGTACCTTAGCGTGCAGATAGTGCAAAGGGCAATGTTCTAACCAGACAGAAATTGATCCCGACCAAGATATTGAGGATATGTCGATATGATTAGCACCGACATGCACATGTCCACAAATAGAAGTTAATTTACATTAAAATCAATGCAGATCTACCTTAATATGTTATCAATTTATCATTAATTCGAAAACTTGAAACTTGCCTAGCTACATCCTATTTTCATAAAACTTGCCATCCATTGCCTATTCGATATCTCCCTATATCGCGGCCGAAAGGCCATATGGTGTGTTTATTCGTATTTTTGTGGTAACAGACGTATTCAGAGACCTCAAAAACATTTGAAATGATACCCAACACTCCAACATTTGGGCTCAGCATTAAGTGTCACTTTTTGGCGGCCATTTTTAAAAATGGGGGTCTAACATGACTTCCGGTGATTGTTCGGAAATGCTGACCATTGCATTGCGTTCATTCAACAGGTTAGAATCTTGCGGCGGTGACTACAAACAGGCCTTGGTGGATAAATTTACATTTTTCAACATTTTTCACATGAAACTTGAACCCCCGCCCTCAAATTCCAATCCTGAAATTTCAGGAACTACGGGTCAAATCATTTTTTAAGGTCCATACTACAATTATGCAATTGCATCATTAAATGCACCATTCCTATGAAAATCGTCGTGTACCGCCAGCACTATTAGGTGGTTTCGCCTTCTCATCTCTCCCTGTTACTACCCTTCCCGAAACTAAAACGTCATTTCCTAAGGGCAGCTATGGAGCGAGCCGTAGAGGCTCAATCTAAACCCCCATTTTGTTACAGTTAGGTGAAACGGGAAAGCTAAAGAAACCGAAACATAATCCGGAAGGGAAACAACAGGACGAGGCGAGGCGGCGCAGCGGATAAAGTCGAAACTATGTCCCCAATTGTATTCCTTTTATTGCAATAGGGTACAACGCTTCGGCTAAGGCGTCTGGGCCGCCTCCCCTTGCCCTCTTGCCACACCAAAGTTGTCGAAACTAAAACATCATTTTTCCGAATGGTAGTTACAGAGCGAGAGATAGAGGCTATAGCTATACCCCCATTTTGTGAAAGTTAGATGTGACGAAAGAGCTAAAGAAACCGAAACATCATCCTGAAGGGCAGTAACAGGGCGAGCCGCCGCAGCCGAAGATTTGTTTCCTATTGTATTCCGTTTAATACAATAGGGTACATAGCTTCGGCTTCGGCGGCTGCGCCGCCTCGCCTCGCCCTCTTACTACAGCAATGTTATACAAACTGAAACGCCATCTTTCCCATGGATACTCGGTACTTACACAATGGGAAATAGAAGTTGAAGCTATACCCCATTTTGTTAAATTTAGATGAAACGAGAAAACTAATGAAACCGAAACAACGTCCGGAAGGGTAGCAACAGGGTGAGACGAGGCGAGGCGGCGCAGCTGCCGATAGCGAAACTATCTCACCAATGGTATTCCATGTAATACAATAGGGTATATAGATTTGGTTTCTGAGGCTGCGCCGCCTTGCCTCGCCCTCTTACCACGGCAAAGTTATTGAAACTATAACGAAGGGTAATTACAGAGCGAGAGATAAAGACTGAAGCTATACCTCCATTTTGTTAAAGTTAGATGAGAAAGGAAAGCTAAAGAAACTGAAACATCATCCGGAAAGGTAGGAAAAGGGCGAGATGAGGCGGCGCAGCTGTGGAGCCGAAACTATATCCCCCATTTGTACTCCTTTTATTAAAATAGGGTACATAGCTTCGGCTTCAGTGGGTGTAACGACTCGCCTACAGCAAAGTTATCGAACATAAAACTCCATTTTTCCGAAGGGTAGTTACAGAATGAGACATAGAGGTTAAAGTTATACCCCCATCTTATTAAAGTTAGATGAGATGAGAAAGCTAAAGAAACAGACACATCATCCAGAAGGGTAAGAACAGGACGAGGCGAGGCTATGTTCTCTATTGTATTCCTTTAATTACAATTGGGAACATAGCTTCGCCTTCGGCGGCTGCGCCACCTCGCCTCTCCCTCTTTCTGTATCAAAGTTATCGAAACCTTTTTCCGACGGGTACTTACAGAGTGAGAGATAGAGGCTGAAGCTATACCCCCATTTTGTTAAAGTTAGATTAGATGGTAGCAACAGGGCGAGGCAAGGCGGCGCAGCCGTCGAACCCGAAGTTATGTCCTCTATTTTATTCCTTTTATTACAACAAGGTACATAGTGCACAGTACACAATAAGTATACAGAGGCTGAATAGACTCAAGTTTAAAGAGTTGAAGAGGATCAAATTTGGGAAGGGGAGTAGGAGGAAAAGGAAAAAATAAAATGAGGGAGGGAAGAATAGGGATAGTAAGAGAAGTTAAATACTAAGGGTACCAAATGCAAAGAGACAATGGGACAAATGCACAAATAACAGAACTGAGAAACAAGGGGGGAGTGGCGATGAGACAGGTATGACAGAGGAAATTTAAAGATGAGTTCAGAATAAGGAAACACCGTTTTGATGCAATGATGGCTGTTGATGTAAGGAACAGAGATGTGGGAATAGCAGGAACGAGATGGCACTAAGCGGAAGAACACCAAACCACATATTAGAGGACAAGGAGCAGGGGAGAAAGTTAAAAAATAAAGAATCTGAAATAAACGAGGAATCTCGAACCGAAGGAGACGAGGAAACCAAGTAGGTTGGAAAAACCGGGAGAGACAAAGAAGGTAGTAAAAAATGTCTAGAAGAGCGAGGAAATAATTGAACAAAGTTGTTAAAAATGTAAAGATGAAAAATTAGAAGATGGCGCAATCAAACAAGTTGAAGAAAGCGAATTCAAATAAGCTGAGAAGGGCAAAGGAGTTTTAGGACCTCAGACAGGATGCGAAAAACTTGCACTAAGCGTAGGTATGGGATCACTTGAGCCTGTGAAATTTTTTTGGACTGTGGCAAAATATTTAAGCAGTTGGCTTGTGTGAAATTTTGGAAGTTGCCCCTGGTCATATTCCTGCAGTTGGTTCAGGGTACCATATTTCGTCAACTGAATGTGTGATGTCCCTGTGACACGATCGACAGCTCACCGATAATCGACATCCGTTCCAGGAGGAGGAGTCACATTCACCCCAATGACGATACTAAAACTACAAATCACCGTTAAAAGTCGCCGTTCAAAGTTCAAAAGTTGGTTACCGTTCAAACGTTGCCTATTAAAGTGATTATGATAATAGCTTCCGTTAATGGGGCTATTCTGCCACATATTTTAACGCATTAAAAGAAATTTGCCTTATTAGTTTGCAAGGGCCGAACTTCATCTTGGTCATTCAAACCACTCATTCAGATTTGAAGGTATCGGGATGTAATTTTTGTATTCGACTTTGTATTTTCTCAATGTTTCCAAGTATCAAAGACTTTCCGGAGAGGAGGAGTATTTGTTACATTCCTAGACATTTTCGGCATATACAGTGACCGGCTAAAATATGGGACAAATCCATTTAAAAATTAGGTGTCGAGGAAAAAAATGTTCGCACTCGTCTATCATAACTTTTTTTAGACAAAAAATATGCGTCAAAAAGTAGATTTTGATACCTTGTTTCGGCTGCCGATTTTGACTTCTTCGATTTCTTTGAGTGCTGTGATATATTCCCACTTTTTCGGCAGCTTTGTCTTCCTAAAGTTTTCTAGGCTCTGTAGTCTTCCTCAACTTCTTAGTATCCTTCTCAAAAACTAGGTCGCTCTCCTATGCATCCTTGGCTTTTTCCTTTGTGCGGGCAACTATGATTTTGTTGCCTTGTTATCTTCGACTTCATCTTCTTTGATTTCGTTGGCAACATTCAGCATGATCGACTTCTTCACTTTCTTTGGCTTCGTCAACATGCTGGTCACCATCGTCTTCTTAGGATGCCTTAGCGTTTTAGGTTTCTTCACACTTTCTTCATTCTAGCTTTCCACTTTTCTTTGGCATCGTCGCATGGTCCTTTCAACATTTCCAATTTCTTCATTACCCGTACTTTTCTTGACTTCTTCGGTTTTCTTAGCTTTTCTACACTGTTTCCTTGGTTTCTTTGACTTTTTCTATTTTATTTAGCTTCCTTGTTTCATATGATCCTAGGGATCTTTGGGTTGCCAAGATCCTCAATTTCCTCGTTTTCCTATAAACCCACGGACCCTTGGGTTTCTTTATGACCTCCAAATTCCTCGAGTTCTATGGCATCTTCTGCTACTTCAGCTTCATTGGTTTCTGAGGCATCATCGCCTGGAGCGCTAACTTCAAGGGCATTGATGAGGCGTAAACAGTAATGGTCATGAATCGTCCATGCGACTTTGTGATTAACAATTAAGGTATTACAGGATTTACATATGTGGTTTATTAAGATAGTTCGAGTTAGAATCACTTCTTCTGCTTCCTTGTATCAATTGGGTAAAATCTGCGACGCATGATGTATCTCATGTCATTAGTGACATGTCAGTATTGATTTAATGAATTTCTTAAGAAACCAATTTATCAGTGAAAATCTCTTAGACACTTTAAACTGAGAAGAGGACAAATTATGTAAGATAAAACTTTCTTCATTAGAAGCGTCCCTCGATCGGCAAATTTCCTTACACTATTGGGGGAAATTTGTATAGATTGAAAAAATCGAAATCACCCCCCGAGGTTTGTTAACAGTTTCATAACTGTATAAAAAACTTTTTTACAGAATTAAAACTTCCGAAACTCATTAAAACACGCAGGTGGTTAGCAGCTAACAAGTGAAACCGCTGAGGGTGAAAGGGCGAAAGTTCTCTCTTATAAAAGCGAAATCTCTCGCGCCTCGAGCCATACCAGTTGCGTAATTACGTCTTAGGTAGGACGAGATTCTGTTTAAAACTAAAGGATTTCGGTTTGCGCAACTTTTCGCATCGCCCCGAAACATTTTCCAATAATTACGCGCACAATAAAAAGTTAATAAAGTCAAAAAAAGGGCGCTACAAAAAGGGATACTCATGAGAAAGTTCGAATTTTTCACCACGAAAATGCGCATAGAAATTCTCGAGGGCACTGGGGAATCTCCCTGAAGGAACCGGGAGAATGTTAAAGCCGAAAGAGGGCTTTCGATCAACTTCCACCCTTAATAGGGACGTAAGCTGACATAAAGTTGTTATTCTAGCCGCTGGCTAAAAGGGCTCTCTGGTATAGACATGAGGCGTTTCATCCCTTAGGATTCACGTGCAAGTAACCCGGATGCAAATAGAATTGATTACGATGTATGCGGCTGACTAATTTTCTTTTTCGCGTGACGTTTCCGATTTAGTTTATACTTTATAGTTGGAAATTCGAAAGAGCATTTCTCCTATTCCCTTCTGTACTATATATCCTCTCCATTTACGATCGGTGTATGCAAACACGAAGGGATGCCGTAGATGCTTTTATGCATCAGGTGAACTTGAAAGCACTAAAAGGGTAAATAACTTTTCTTTATACACAATCGATATTGAATTTTCAGTTGAGTTTTCGGTCTGTGATGGAAAATGCAGGGGAAGCTTCGTTCGAACAGAAAACATTATTTAGAAAGCGCATTTCCCGATATCGGTAGATTTGTGTCTACGCCACAAAATTGGAATGCTGCACTCTTTTAAGTGTTGGTTCTGTATACCTAATTACTTCTCCATTGTTGTTAGTCATTAAGCACATTCTTTTTTTTAAATTTTAATTTATAGAAGATTTTTAGAAGACCCAAGTTAGAGACCCCAACAAGCTCTAAAAATCCCTTTACAGGGATATACAATGGGATTTAAATTGTTAAAAGACGCCTAAAATGCTCTGGAACTATACTTACAAGGTTATGTAAAGCATTCAGAAGCCTTTCCTGAGCATTCTAGGAGTCTCTGAGATTTCTTCGGAATAGGGCTATTTCAGAATTTTCGAGGTACATTTCAGAGCCAAATATTTCGATATTGACATCGGGGAATTTTCAGAATCATTTTAACTAATTTAATTCAATCTGTTCAAAGAAGGAGGGGAATTAGACTAGGAGCACTACAGGCGCTCTATAGAAAATAAACTAAAATCCGCTCAGAAATTATAAGCGACCAGCTGACATTCTCATAAATTAGAAAGCGGTACAACAGGAAGTAAAGTGAAACATAAATTCTGGAAAAGTTGGCGCGAAGGAAGCCTAAAGTGCGAAATTACATTTCGGTAATTACAATTTTTGTGTGTTTTTTTCTTGTAGTTGCGACGGATGTGTAGATCATAATTTAGGTTCTAAGAGAAATTATGGCTCTTTCGAAAGATGTAATAGAGAATTAATTCGCCCGCTTTGGATTTGAGCAACGAAGTAAGCAAAGACTTAAACTTAACTGCCAGTTTATTTGTAATATTCTGTACTTTAGTGGGAGATACAAAAGAGACTTTCTCGATCCTGTAACTTGATAAACCCGGGCAGATGTATATGCAACTTTGTTTCACTGTCATTATTCTATAGTTTCTCCCAGCACTGTTGAAACAGCACCGGAGGAATGCGAAGAAATGAGAGAATTTGAAGGATCCAAAAAAGCAGAGAAATCTGGAAAATTGGAATAACTCTAATCAAGTCAAGAATCCAAAAAATCTTTAAATCTGGAGAACAATCTGACAAATTTGATGAACTCGAAGAATCATGAAAACGAGAAGATTCTAAAAATCCTAAAAGATATAGGGAATGGAAGAATCGTGAGAATTTAGAGAACCTTCTGGATCTGGAAAATTTCAAGGCTTATCTGGAAATTTCAAAATTGACGGGCTTTAAACAAACTCTATCATAAAGATCTTAAAGGTCAGGTGGATGAGCCTCTTTAGTATAAGAGGGAGCCATAACAGCGTCATATGAGAACCCTTCCAGGAACGAAGGGAACACCTTGGTGGAACTCAAACCTTTAAAAAGGTTCGTAAGGAGGTTCGCAGCTTCTTTAATAGGGCCATGCGAACTAAACTATCTGCGTAATGAGAGGATCTTAAGGTCGCTCAGCGCAGGTATAAGGACCATATTCCTAAACGAGGATCTTCGAGGACCATCTGTGGCAACATAGAGGGTCTTCCGGAAATCCAAAAGCTATATCCTTCTGAAAGACCCGGTGCAAAAAGTTGAGGCTTGCATGCGTATCTCCTGGAAACACACTTTCCACGCCCTGAGGACTACTAACAAATTCAGACTCACTCAAAGAAGCTAGCCAGATCGGTGCCTAATCGACAGGATAGTAGCTGCCCGTATGGTTACAGAAGACCTCTGAGATGGGTGGACAACACGTTCAGCCCATTCGAAAGTGCAGGAGCCGACGGGATATTCCCGGCTCTTCTGCAGAAGGGCCCGCAACCGCTGATGCTCTTACATTTGTTGCATCTCTTTAGAGCCTCTCTGGCTTTAGGGTATATCCCCGTAACATGGAGAAAGGTTAGAACTGTGTACCTACCTAAGCCGGCTCGTGCCAAATATAACATGGCGAAGGAACAGGCCCATCAACCTATTATCGTTTTTCTCCTAAAAATGATGGTGGTAAAGCTGAAAGAGATAAACTCCTCGGTCACTAGAGGATGTCCGTAGAGTGGAGTGTGGTCTCCACTGCTGTGGTGCCCGATTCTACACGAGCTTTTCGGACTCTGAACGAGGACGGAGCGTATATACAAGGATACGCGGACAATCTCGCGTTATAACTGGAAAGTTTCCAAAGACCGCGAAAGAGCTCATGCCTCTGGAACAGGTGAATAAGTGGTGCAGTTCCATTTACGAGTACAAGGAGAGCATATACTTTCATGGGTTCACTTTTTTGAGGACGCCTGCCCTGGAAAAGGCACATTGAGCGAATAAGGCCATTGCATGTCTATAGGCTAGAAGGGCTTTTTGCCGTACCGGGTGACCCAATAAGACTGTTCCTCTGTCATATCTCGAGAACCGTTCATTGTATGATTTAGGGGTAAAAAAATTGTTGGGTAAATCGGCCATGAAGAGTCGCTGGAAAATATTTATCAAGTTCTAAAAATGACCACCAGAGGGCGTAACTGCTATCTTAAATTTTAAAATTGCATTTTCTTTAAATTTCGCATAATAAAGTAAAAATTTTTTTCACATTTTTAAAGAGAACCAGTTTATCTAACGTTTTCGTAAAAAAAACTCAGTTATTTCAAAAACAAAGATGGCTTGGGGCGTTCAATTGTTTTTGCAATAACCTGCTTTAATTTCTTAACCGTTTGACCGATTTCAACAAATTTGGTATCGTTAAAAAGAGCATTCCTTGGACAATAAGAATCAACCAAACTATACTTAATTTAGTTGAAACCTCCGCCAGGGGGCTAGTTTTAACATCTAAAAAATTTTTAAAAATCAAATGGAATGATATGACTTTTTCTTTATCAAAAAGTAGCCAAAAGAGGCCAGTGAAAACCGTTTGCAAAATCTCGTTCCTAACCTCAAATATTGGGAAAAAATGGGTACATGAGAATTGAATCCTTGACGGGTATATTGGCTTTATGGTGGGTTCATACAATCATCATCATTAGTTCGCTATCAAAAATCATTAAGAAACCAATAAAAACAAAGGTTTATTGCGCGTAAGCGTAAGCTGGATCTGGGTGTCGGTGCACTGCGGAATAGCGGGCAACGAGAGGGCGGACGAGCGGAAGGCAGTGGTCGGGTCTTCGTTGGGCCCTAGCCTACCCTAGGAATTCCTCCCTTCATTGTCGGGGCCAGGATTAAAGACTGGGTGGCAACAAGCAACTGGACTCAGACAGTCCAGGATCTTTTTAACCGGGCCCCTTGGCAAATTTGGGTATCATAAGCTTCTAAAATTGAATCACCGATGTCTTTACGGGGCATTGGATGGTAAACGATCACCTGCACATCATTGGGCGTTTAGGAGAGTCCACGTGCAGGGGCGAGGCAGATGAAACTACCGAGTATGTGACAGACATACATCAGTTCCTTGGCAGTTATCACAGTTATCTGGAACCAATGTAAAGCAACTTAGAATAAAGAGAGTCTTATCCTTCAGCGAGAGGAACGGAAATAGAAGATCTGAAAGTCCAAATAATAGTACTCCGAACCATCAGATATATTTCAAGGATCTGAAGCACTATCAGAATCTGGTAAATCCGAAGGGCCTGAAGAATCCGAACAACTGAATCCACAAAATTTGAAGAAAATCGGTATCTGAAGAAGCTGAAGGGATAGAAAGAGAGAGGGAGTATCGGAAGAAGTAATAAAATTTCGCCGTCTCAAAGTTTCTTATTTCCGTTAATTTTAATTTTATTGTTTAATTTTCATGATATTTGTGCACCCACTTCCTACCAAAGTTCTTCGCAAAATCCAACTGATGATGCTTACTTCTTTTACTACACTTGAATCTGGATTTAGATGACACTAATTTCGTTTAATTATAATTATAGTATTTGACCTTTGATGGTGGATAAACTTCCTTTAACTGAACTTTAAGACCTTAAAGAAAGGCTTCTCTTCAGCAACAAACTCTTCAGCACTCCGATTAAAATTATTCATAAACGTGAAAACACGCTTCTTCGACTTAACGTTCACTTTTACCATGACGTAGAGAAAATTCTTGAAACACTTCTAGCATTCATCTACACAACTTTACAATTAAACAAATCAGACTGTCTTTAAAATACGCTCAAATACGGCAATACACTAAAACAAACGATTACGTATCAAACATCCACCACCAAAGAGGCACAGATTACGGTCGTCCTCTTTATTTAAAACAATTTTCCTTTCCTCAACAAAATACTGCGTCTCCGAAGGAATTAACATCTGCTTATTTCGACGATAACACGTGCTGATTATCTGGAAACTATAATAATAAAACTTATCTACGGCCGGAGAATAACATAAGATAAATATTTAAAAATACTACGCAAATCTAGTCTTCTATTGCGTAATTTAGATTTACAATTAAATAAACAACGTACAAGCGATTATTGTAACAAAAAATCCGTGAGTAATTCTAGTACAAAACAAGATTGGCCTAGAATTACAAATGAGATGTTTGGGATTGCACTTAATCCCAATTTACAACCAACAACAACAGATGCACAGGTTTTTTTATCATGCGATGGTGAGTATAGAGAGAATTGTATACAAAGCGGGGAGGTTATTCGAGGTCTGACTAGATCATATTTTTTCTTGCGAATGACTAAGAAAAGGAGTATAAGTAGCTGTCCTCCATTATGTTCAGCGCCAATCGATAAATAGAACCCTTTTTCAAATCATTGGTTATCAATTTCTAATTATGAATGTACTTTTAGTGGCGGAAAAATTAACCTGAGCTAGCCTGGGAAGTACAGTACGGAAGGTAGGTCCAAACGTACTAGACGCTAAGGGACAAACGAACGTTATAAGAAGATTTTCAATCATCGAACTACATTAAGAATCTTGGAAAAGAGAGGGTCCAATACGAATTTCCGCCCAAAAGTGAAGCTTTGAAGTAGGGCCCCCATTAGTATAATAATAATAATCAGTACGACCTAATTTCCTACAAAAATTGATAATTTCAAATTCGCAAGGCGTGACAATTGCATGCGTAGTTAGAGGGTTGCTTGTAGATCATTTAATCGAAAACATTTGATGTACTACAAAAGTTACACCCTTCCCAATTTGTATACGCAGTTAGGGGGTTACTTGTAGATTCGTTAAACAAAGTCAATAACAAAAACTAAAATATAACATTTATTTCAAAAAGCACACCCCTCTCACAGTATATGAGAGTTACAATGCTGTAACTTCAAAGTCGCATGTTGTGACACTTGCACGCGTTGTTTAAGGGTTGCTTTGTGTTCAACAAAATCCAAAAGACAAAAGTAGTTTACGTATTCACATGAGGGTGACGAGGAAAACTTAATTCCTTTAAATATTTGATAGTCTCAAAATTGAAAGGGTGAACATTTGTATGCGCGGATTGAGGGTTACTTGTGGACCGTTAAACAAAATCAATCAAAAATGACAGAAATATGTTATGCATTTTAATGGGGTGGAAAGTATGAGAACTTCCTTAAAAATTTGTTAATTTCTAAATTGCAAGGGGCGCAGGTAGAGGGTTGCTTGTAAACTCAATTTTGTAAAGGCCGCTAATTTAGAATAAACACAATTTGAATTGTTAGATTTTGTTTAAATAATTGCCTTGTTATTTGATTTTTATTTGTTTAGTAGATTAAATTTAAGAAATATTAGGGACATCTGGAAATAATCGCGATGGTTTTTTTTAAGTTTATCTTATTTAAATCCGGTCTTGCGATAAGCAGTTCGTTATCGTTATCGTTCGCTTTGTCCTTTGGTTGAAGCTTTTACAAACGCGCGTAATTTAGGGTATGCTACCAAATCTGTTCCACTTTTTAGTCCCAGCAATAAGTGAAGTTTTGAATAAATGCACCAAAAGATAGAAGATTTAAATACCTTTGACCTTTCCTTCATATATGCCAGCATTATCGATGCATTTAAGACCTTATTCGTAAGTAACTTCCTATTCATCCATGGAAACAACTTTTCATATGCTTGATAATAGGCTTTACTGGATTGAGATATTACACCTACCAACGTTTGTTTAGATTTTACAACAAGCGATTTAATGGACGATGTATATCTTTTTCAACGGAAATCGTTTTATTCACAAAGACGACGATTTTTATAAGCAAACGTCAAGTGACATTTCCATGGCAATCGTAAAATTACGAACACCCAGCCCACTTAATTAGACATGTATTCGAATTTAACGTCAATATGATTTCATTGAATTTCCTATTTTTAAATTATACTGCAGGTATAATAAAAAATACTATAAGATACACGTGTATAATTGGTATTTAAAGCACTTGCAACGTTAAAGGCACTCCGCTTTGCGTCGTGCCCTTAAACTCGTTGCGCGTGCTTTAAAGACTTGATTATACACTTGTATCTTAATATACTATTATTTCTGTTTGGGAGTTGGAAATATAAGGTAGAACTTAGTGGATTAATTTGTAGAGCCATTGTTAAGGAAAATAAGAGGTCGTACTTCATTTGCCGTTTGCAACCGTTCCCGTATGTAAATTGTTTTTACAGCCGCCGAAGGCTCTCTTGACAGGGAAGAAGACAGAGAACCAATCTTGTTAAGTTTTAGGTCTGTTAATTACCCATTAATGGATTTTCGTTTTCTAATGGTATACGAAAGCCAGAATTAAACCAGAAAAATATCAACGTGCCAACAGATTACGCCGCTTGACCTCACATTCCACGGAACAAAGGGGCATTGCTGGACCGCTGAATTTGGAGATTTCATTCCGACCTTTTAGATAAGTATAATTAACCGTAATTAGTTAAATGTGTTACAGATAACAGCCTCCGATTAAGTCGAGATTAAATCCGTGAGATGCGCCCTTGAAAAACTTGAATTTCGACACTGCTCCCGTATTTTTAAGATGCCTGTGAAGGACGTAATTAATTAAAGACGGACACAGCAGGAAAAAGCGCCGATCGGCCGAATTTTATATAAGGTAAACGCTTAATTTAGAGCGGATCTTTCTGCTTTTTGCATCTTTTCAAGTTACGTTCGTAAGTACCGTAATTTTTGAGATTTTTCGCAAAATTTACTTTGGCAACCGTTGTACCCTATTTAAAGAATCGATCTTTTACCTTTTGCCTTTGGTTATTTAAATCTTTCTGCCTTTAGCACTTTTGCAAACTATGTTTTGTTAATTCATACCCTTTAATTTTTGCTTTTTGATTAAATTTACCGGACTGTATCCATAGCTTTTGCTGTTTCATGCACAGTAATTTTTACCGCTCCGTTTAACTGCAGGTAAGCTTTTTGTTACTCTCCGTTTCATTAATTATAGGGGGAGAGAATATTGTTTCAAATTCTTGGATTTCTTTTCCCATAGATACCGTTACCGAATCCGATTATTTACTATTCCCGCAAAGGGAAATTGCTGTGCGCTTTTCTTTTAGCATTCACCAGGTAGCCGCCCACTGCTTGCTCTTTAGATTTAGAATTGCTGGAGCTGCCGTTTATACTCTGATTGACTTTGCCCGAGGTTTCCGGGACCGATCCGCCCCACCGCTGCTACCGCCTACTTTGACCAAGGGCAAGCCGGCACCCTTGGTGGCGCTCGAGTCGGTGATGTTAGGATTAACTATTTAAGGTACCTAATTAGGATTTTATTTTAAATTTAAATTGTTTCAATCGATCATACGTGCGTGGTACATTGTTATAACCCCTGAGTGCCTTTCTTTCAGAAGAAGAAGAAAAGAAATGCAGAATTTGTGGAGAGAAATACTATGATATAATATGATATATGCTATGGGAATGTAAAACAGTAGAACAAACAAGGGAAAGCAGGAGTGAAAAACTGGAAGAGGGAAAAAATGGATGATGATAGAAAAAAGGAAAGAAAGTGTAGTTTTTTGTAGTTAGTTTATTAAAAAAGTTTTTCCAAATGGCGTTAATAAAGATTGATTGATTGACATACATAGCGTTGGCGGTTTTCAAGGAAAATGTGAAAAATCGCCATTACATGGCAGAAATGAAATGAAGACATGTTAAAACATATACTACGAAATTGTATTCTTCTTTTAAAACACTTTTGGAGACGATTGCCAATTTTCAGGATGGCGAGTTTACTATTTAAGCAAATCGAATTGCGTTTCAGGACAGTTTCAATTTCAACGCCGAAGTAATAAATAGTTTACTCTGATATAAATTGTGTATAGGTGAGTGATAAACAATATTTCAACTGTTATAAATCAAGTGATTTCAAGAACGTTACAAATTTATTATTCATTAATTGTAAACAAATAAATAAATCACGTAATTAAATTAGATCATGTGAAGTCGCGTTTAGATCTCCGTAATGAATAATTAACCCTTCAATTCTGTACGATTTCATTATCCATTGACGAACCGCAATTCCAGTGTGTATCTCGGGAGATCAGCAGGACAAGTTAGAATAAAATAATCCCGGCTAACTAACGAAAAAAAAAAGAAAACGAATCTTTTACCTCTGCGGTCACGATCTTCCAGATAAACGTGCTTTGTTAGGGAATTTTTAAAAGAAAATCATCAATACGGCCTAATCTAAGGAAGATCGGATTTCATGCCCGAATAGATTGGCAAATTACCTTTTTATAAGTACCACCATTGCCTATATCTTGTAGGATTTGACTCTTCAATCAATCGTACGAGATTAGGTTGGTGGGTTTTTTTTACTGTGCGTGTGTCTATTATAAATTACGAAATGGCAAAAGTAGATTTCATAAACGTTTGTGTGATCAGCGCAATGCGAAAATAGCGTGTTGTATTTTATCCTTGTACAACTGTATAGGGTGCGCTTCCCGTATCCTATTAAGTGAGGGTAGGAAAGAATACAAGCTGGGGGACTCTCTATACCCTAGTGATTTAGAAATCTGACGTGTTTCACTCGAATAACTTCCTCGGCTATTATTGGATAAGAAAATTACGTATTATAAGTAACCTTCATTTTCAGTAAGTACAGTTTATTAGGTAGAAATTTAATCTTCGTGGTGTAAGCCAATATGAATGGATTTATTTTAAGCCTCTTATACCAGAAATTGTAAATGAAGCTCGTACCAGGGGACGCCCGTGGCGTAGGGCTAATCCGAGGATTCTTTTTTAAATAAAAGTGTAATGAGGATAATTGCATAATCTTCTCAGACTTAGTCAGCAGACTAGCTGAGGGGGTGACACTGATTCCGACACTACGCTTCAGTTAATTTTCTAACAGCTTTATGGGAGTGACGTTGAAAAACCGATGGCATTCTCATCCGTTTTGCTTTGTAATTGTACAACTTTCGCACAATTTTAAGCTACACATCCACTTTAAATAAAATGTCTATTTTTTACCTTTATTCTAATGGAAGGCACTTCGAAACTGCCCAAATAAATTTCTGCAAGATATAAGTTATCCAAAGAAAAGGATTTATCTCAGACACTTTTCGAGAGAAAGATGTAGTTCAACTTTTTAAACATTCTTTCGCAGGCAGATAATGACAAGGGGGCGTAAGGGCTCATTTTGTTGGGCGATCCACGCATTTATTTTTACCTCATTTCCAAATATAGGGAGATCTGGACCGGCAATAAATCCTTCCGTTTGCAATATTTTTTTAAATGACATACGCAAGTTTATTTCTTGTGAAAAAGGGGTAAGTTTAGCATTGTCCGATATCCACTTCGTGTCTACTTGTCAGATTATAGAATGCGTGAGGATCTGCTCCCTAAATAAAAGTAAAGAAACAAATTAGTATTGGCTGCAAGATCTGAAAAAACTTGGTCCTTGTATTAAAATCATCTGCATTATAAATTGACTCGAATAAAACACTTTTCGCATCATTTCAAGCCCATACGGTAACGGTATTGGAGAATCCACAAAGAACTTCTTGGGATATCAATAATAATGACGGGACACCCTGTAGGAGAGAATGTTTCAATTTATTAAGTAAGTTTGGGTGATTATTTACGAAATAAGCACAGAGTTGGTTCGTTTCATTTGAATCTGTATCTCAGTGTTGTTTTTCCCTTAAGAAATTTTGTTAGATGCGTCATTTTTGAATTTTATCTCTTTAGTTAAAAGTAAGACACATCTGGTAATTTGCGATAAGAAGTTTATTACTAGGTGATATCTGATTAACGCACGTGTGTTTTGGTGCTGACAACGAAGACGCAGACGTTATTCTCGGCGTAATTGGGGACGCGGGACGCATGCATTCGCTATTGGCATTATTGAGTCTAATTTTGATTTGCGGCGTTATGTGAAATTCGCAAAGAAGGCGATTATTTAATGGTTTCCTTAAATACGGGAGACAACGAAATAACGGAGCTGCTGCTAGTTTCGTGACGGTTGAAAAGCGTGTCCAATTGCTTACGCGATTTTGTTTTCACGGGCATGTATGTGAAAACGTTTCCGTCAGTATTGTAATAAATTGTGCAGAATAAGTTAAGCAATCTTATTGAGAAAAAACTGTAAGTGATTTTAAGATTTTTTAAATTGTCGGCCGTCTGCGTGCGGAGTATTGTGTCCAAAGCTTTGTAAGCTTTTCTTTCTTTTAGAGATTTTGTTTTATTTTTTTTCGGAATAGTTTTTTGTCCTTGTTCATTAATTAATTGTGTGTTTATTCGAATCCATTATACGAGCCGTATGGAGCTTTCATGTCAGATTTTTTTCTATTGGTGTTGATCAAAATTTGTGGAACAAGTTGTTTAGAATTTTCTTATGTCAATCGAGGCTACCGAGCCTGACAAATTATGAATTTAAAGTCAACATCGAGTGTTTTAATTGTGACGGGAGCCGGAAGTCTACGAGGACAATTACAATTTTAAAGGTTCAATTTCTGAGGATCTGAAGAATCTGAAGAATCTGAAGAATCTGAAGAATCTGAAGAATCTGAAGAATCTGAAGAATCTGAAGAAGGAATCTAAAGAATCTGAAGAATCTGAAGAATCTGAAGAATCTGAAGAATCTGAAGAATCTGAAGAATCTGAAGAATCTGAAGAATCTGAAGAATCTGAACAATCTGAAAAATTGGTGGTACAGTACCGAATCTATTTAGGAAGTCTTATGTAGATTTTCAATAAGTTACCAGAGAGCAAAAAGATCCATGCTGGAAAGCAAATGCAAAAGCTGGCCCGTGTGACGCAGTTCAGTTGAAGCTTGATTGCGGTACTAAGGGTCCCTGATTCAGAAAGATCCAGTAAGATACAATAATCGAGAAAAGGAGATACAGCATCAAGAAGAATGGGAAGCACAGCAAAAGCAAGAAGATGAAGCAGATACGAGATTTGAGAAGGCGCGGTAATGAAAACGAGATCAAAGATAATAGCAAAGCACATAAAAACAAGATTTAATTTTCATAGGGATGGGAAAAGGAAGATAAAGACACAAGAAGCAACAAGACACACGAGCATATCATAAACACATGTTCCAAGAAGATATAATAATAAGACATGCAAGGACGAAGAAGAGCAGAAAGAGTAGAAAGAACACGAAGAAGAGCTTAACATGAGAGAACCGCATGAAGAACGACGAGAACAAGAAGGAGATGTGACATATAAAAAAGATTCAAGGATTGGAGGTACAAAAGGAATAATAGAGGCGAATGAACGTTAAGGGAGATCCTAGAGAAGCAAAGATGATCAAAGAGATGCAAGGTATTCAGAAAGATACAGAAAAGGCAGATAAGGAGAGCAAAAAATCCTCGCTATACAAAAATAAAAGAAGATGCGTCTATGCAACGAGATAAATGACCCAGGAGGATACAATAAGGGCACATACAGGTATGCGAAGGCATGAAGGTTTAGAAGAGTATCAATAAGTATCATAACATAATAGACATTAAAACAACGCTGGAAGAAAGAAAAGCATTCAGAGCTTGTTTTTAAACATACCACGTACGCAAGCGTTCGACTAACAAATAAATAAAAAATCTTAATTACTCACAGTAACTAAATTAAATCATCTAATTAATCTGGTCGTAATAGGTTTGCGATACTAACCGCACTTAACACGCACACAAGTGCTGACAGCTTCTGAACTCCACTTTGCTTTATCACACAGAATTAGATGCAAACAAAACTGGCTTGGTGAATAAGATTACAAATTTTCGGTGCTAAGTAAACAAATAGGGCTGACTGCTCAAAAATTTATCGTAAAAAATGTACACGCTCTTCAACCGTCGCGAAATCAGCAGCATCGTTGATTCCAGTATTTAAGGAAACACCACTCCCACCATAAAATAGTCTTCTTCATGAATTTTCCAATACACTGCCAATCAAACCCAAAACGTCCCCCCGAGGAAAGCGCAATTCATCGTAACACCTGCTTATTCTTTAATGAGCGATAACACGTGTGCGTTAAATAAATTTCTCCTAACAGTATAACTTCTTATCGTAACGATGAGATGTAAACTTTTTTAAATAAAGCAAATTCCACCAGATGTGTCTACTTCTAGCACCTTATCTAAATGAAATTAAATCGGACAAAAATGACGCCTCTAACAACACTTCTAAAAGAAACAAAAACACAAATACAAATTTTCAAATAAAATAAACCAACTTTGTGATTATTTGTAAAAACCCACCAGATTTGCACATAAAAATTGAAAATATTTCACATAAAGGGTGCTCTGCTGGTGCTAAGACCAAAATAACGTAGTTTGCACAACAAGAAATTTTTTTCCGTAAAGTATTAGTTGTTAATTTGCTTTTACAAGTTCAAAAAAAACGAAGAAATATCCGGAAAACAAGAAAAATGGTGGGCTTCAGAAGAAGTCAAGAACCGGTAGAAATCGAGGAAAATAAAGAAACAAGGTAATCCGACGAACTTAAAGAACCAAATACCAGATGAATCCGAGTATGCATAGCTAATAAAGTTTGAATAATCAAAGGATATCGACAGGAACAAGGAAGGGCGCTGATAGGAGAGAGTCGAAATGACCGGAGACTTCAGAGAAGCCAACAGTGTGACAGAAGCGATGACATATAACAGTTGAGAAAGCCCAGAATCAAAGTAGTCGAAGGAAGGGGGAAGCATGAGAGATTCGCGTGTTTTTTTAAATTTAATTGCGCGATTTCCCCGTTATAAAAGGAGCGAACGAAATGGAAAACATCGAGTAATTGATTGACATTACAAATGGCAAAAGGTCGATGAGCAATTATGAAAATAATTTACTGAACTTCCAACGTCTCATGCATTTAATGAGAACCACAAATAATTACCGCTAAGAGAACAAATCGCTAAACAAGAAAGTATATCAAAAGATTGTTAATTAAGATAAAACATTTCGCGCCTCGTAGAGATTTTGATAATTGAATTCGTGCCCTTAAATTCTTTATATGTTCAAATTCGTTCTTTCCGTTCGCTTCCTATTATAGAAAGCCGAATGCGTCGCTCTCCTTTCCTCAGATACGTACAGCAAAAGGGGTCTTGCTATCGCGACGCTCTAATTGAGACCTAAGTGCCAAATCTGCCACTCTAGCCTCATGCTCTTTAATTTACATTATGTACATACTCGAATTTGAAACGCTCTTTATTTTAAAATGCCGCTTAGTTTTTTGTCAAACACGGACACATTTTAGAACTATGGACGCTTACAGTAGAAAAAATTGAAACGCGAGTCCCCCTCTTAATTAACTTAAAAAGTCAGTTATGTAAAATTTAATTTTTTCCTTTGCTACTTTCTCGAGAGAGGAGATTAGCGAGGTTTAATGAGAATTTTAAAATTTCTCATTTATTCCGCAACTCATGGGGCTTTTTTTGTTAGCAAAGTAATCTCCCGCTATCATTTTCGCTCCGCTTTAATTAGGACGAACAATTAAATTTGCCTCTCAAAGTCTTAAACTGTAAGCAACGAGAAATAGCCAACTAATATTTTCGCCCGGCCGCAGTATACGTATAGGGCTCAAACCGGGGGTATTCAACTGGATTTGTCGGATAGTTCGCACCACCATAAGGCGGAAAGTTTCTCTCCTGGCAGTTGGTCGGAATACCACCCCAAGCTTCACCGCAGCTCCATTGTGGTCTGCAATAGCAAATTTAAGTGAGACTAATGGCGTATGGTGTTACCTCAAAGGTTCACGGTGTAAATTCTGGTGGCCTCCCGTAAAGGGCTTATTGCAAGCCGAATTACCTGGGCAGTACTTACGGACCATAACCTCAATCTTCTGAACGTTTCGATTACTAGAGTCGTCGACGCTTTTTGTAATTCTCAAATTGTCGGCGGGTGCGTAGGTTTTCATTCCGCTTTTCTTTCCCAACCCCTCTCTGTCAGTTCGGATGGGTTTCGATTTTGCAACCTTCTGCAGTTGCCGCTCCAATTCACTTCTTTCCTGGAGAACCTCCAATCGCTCCCTCTCAATTTTGCGCCTTTCCTTATCCAATCGAAAAATCTCGCGTCTTTGACGCTCAAACAGCTCCCTCTCGAACCGCAGCTTTCGCCGTTCTCGATCCAATCGAAACTCAAGCTCGCGCTGCCTCTGCTCGTGACGGATCTTACGAATCATTTCTTCTCTGCTATAGCAGAGGTCTTCCTCCGAGGACTCTCGTCTGTAACCACTTCTTCTCATAGGTGGACGGCTCGAATTGTCGAATTTGGTGGTGAGTGGATCGGGTGAGTGTCGGTATTTGAATTTCGGTTTAAATTTTCTCCACTCCTCGACCGTGTCGATTTGAGAACCGGGCTCGTTGAGGGAAAGCGTAATTGGTCTACCTCCAAGAATGGCTTTGTTCAGTAACGTCACGCAATTGAGAGCGTCTTGTTGCTTTTCCATTACGACGTATCCATAGCATCCCTTTCCATCGGTGACAATTTTTACTGTTTTCACCGGGGCAGCTTTGGTTATGAATCGTTCCAATTCCGTTGCTTTGGTATTGTAGGTCAGGTTTGAGGCCCATAGCACTCCAGATCGTCCATTCTTCTTTCCGCGAGTGGAAGTTTCCTCCACTTCGTTTACTCCTTTATTTTCAGTTTCTTTGGTCCCATCATCGAGTACCATCATGTTCGATAAATGTTCCTCCGGTACAATGCACTTCTCATTCAGCTCACACGGTGCCTTACCAGCCATTTCCTACGAGAGAATAATGTATGGTAAACTAAAGTTCACACAAACAAACAAAAAATCGATTATCTAAATGACAAGTACTCGAATAGAGAACAAGTGAAGAGCTTTCATTCCGTTAGTTTCCTGGCGCGAGCCGATAAGTGCATGTAAAATGAGCGAAGCGAAGTTTTAACGGCGTTTGATCGCATATTACTCCTAGTACCTTCATCCCTTGGGTAAGGGGTTAGCGTCTTTTCATATAAGATATAATGACGTTTATTATTCAACGACAGCTTGCGAAAAGCAGAACAATGTCATCGTTCTCGCGAAAGTGCCACACATATAGGGTAGGGGAATAAGGGGTGGTTTTTCGTTGTTATAAATGTAATATTTGAAAGTTCAAGGGAACAACGGTGGCGCTCCATAATTTAATGCCGTTTAATTGAGTAAAACTAAACATAAATTCCTCCGTGTATTAAATTACACCTTTCGAATGTTGTAATAACGTAAATGAAAATGTTGGGAAGTAATACGGATTTTAAGTCGTTTGCTTACGAATAAATTAACAATGACTTAAATGCGCGCATTCTGTATGCAAGTATAATGAACTTTGTTTGAAGCTTGGTTATATAGTTGATGCAAAATTTATTGGTTCTTGGATCGTTTTTAATATTAGTAAATGCATAGAACAGTCTAGGCAATCGTTCCTAGAATGTCTTCTAAATAATTGTACAATTCTAGGCCTGAAGCATTAGATGCTGATATTTCAAACACGCATAGCTCTCTATACCTATAACAAACAGGTAGTAGACATCTTCCGATGGAAAGGGCCTCGTATGATGAAAGGCCGGCACTTAGCATATTGTTTCCGCCAACCAAATTCAGCCGAAGTACCAAAAACTTAAAAGTCGTGTAATGGATTACAACATTACTTCTTCTCCTCCATCTTGTTTCTGGTCAATCTTCTTATATCGTAATTAATTTTGGGTTGGTTCTTGTTATGCAATTACATTAATATCCCTTAGTTGCTCGTCGGTTAATAATCCTCTTCTGGCCTCTTCAGGAAAAATAATACAGGGTAATAATAATGCCACTAATCTTTATTCAAATTTGAAATGGTTCTTATTTTCTTAAAAATATCGCCTTTGCTGTAAGAGAATACAATTCTTCATTCACAAAATATACGTTGCATATTATTTATAAGTGAAATAAACCCAATGTATAATTAATAAGCGTCAGGTGCTAAAAGAAAATTAATTATATTTTTGTAAACACCCAATGCAATAAAAATAAAGCGAACTGCGTTACGATAATATGTTAAGGATTTAACTGAACTTGTCACTTGGATATGGTTCGGAACGTACGGACCGACCAAACTTCTGGGCGTGGCTTATCTTGGATTGTTTCTTTTATCTGGGAATGAAATTAACTTCCAAACTAAACTCTGCACGGGCCGGTCACAGAATCCAACAGAATTGACAGAGGTGCTGAATTTTCCTGGTTCAAATCCCGACTTGGCAATGGATGTTTGTAAATGTATAGTAGGTTGGATTGGTAGATCAGTGTTAACCGATATCTAGTCCAAAAAGCGGAAAATTCCAAAAAGGGAAAGAAACTGATAAGAATTAAGTTAATTTTAAAATTAGTTTTCTAAAGGTCCGAAGAACATAAAAGATCATAAGAATTTAAAGAGTATGAAAAAAGAGGCGAAGAAGTGAAAAAGCCTCTATGCTTCAACGTCTAACTCAGCTTGCATTCGCAATACGAATAATATTTTTCTTCTAAAAAATTTCCAAAAGAATTGGAAAAGAGCACGTTACTCTTTAAAATTGCCGAACAACCTAACAAAAGCTTAAGAATAAATCTTTAAACTTTTTTAGGTTCTTAGGGGCGTCTGGAAAAAGAGGAATCCCGCCAACCAGAAACATTGGAATTCGAAGATGTCAAACACCTGCAATAATTTGCGTAGTTTTGTTAAAATTATCTCATCTAAATCCTGGTTGCGATAATAAATTCCGTTATCGCTGCGAAAGCTAATTAGTTTAAAGATAAGGACCTGCTATTTGTTTTTTAAAAAAATTATTTTATTTAAACACAGGTGCAGATTATTCTAAGACGACGCATTTGTAAAGGAAGGAGGAAGGAAATCAATGGAAAGGGAGGGAAGGTTTTAAATAAGCAAACCGGACGTTATCGAGGCTTTTTCGGTGGTGGACGTTGAAATGTAGTTGTTTGTTTTGGATTTTGGTGTACCCACCGTATTTGGGCGTATTTTTTCAATATTGACTATTCCATCTTTCAATGGAGTTATTAATTCTATGATGCTTCTGGTAATACGCAAATTTTTGTGTAACTTTTATACCACAAACGATATCAATGTAGCTACGTTTGCTTCTGAGATACAGGGTGCAAACGAAAAGTTTAACTTTTTAGGATATTATCGTAATTTACTACCCATGTATGATCAAACAAGTATAAATTGTACATAACTCTTGTGCAGATAAAACTCTTTTTTTTTTAACAGAAATAGCTTAGTAAATGGTTGGGTTATAAGGGGAAGAGGCTACTTACACACAAACATTTAAAGCTCGCCTGGCATTCATTCAAAATCCTCCGACATTCCTCCATTCTCCAGATTTTGCCTTTGAGAATACTGTCCTCCGACACACCTTTTTCGAGATATTCGCTCTTAAAGTTTGACATCATCAATAGATATATTTCTTCCAGACGTCCCAATCGCCATTTGTGAGTACTCTCTTCCGACAATCCGTTCTGGAGAGATAAGGGAATATATCCGATCGCGATAAGGGGTCGAGGAGGAAGACTATGAGTGGTAGAAAGTAATTCCTTTTGTTGAGACCTTTCATTAGAGTACCATGAAAGATAAAACCCGTTCCACCTCCCTCCCTGTCTTTTGGTGAACTTGATTAGTATACCATGAAGGGCAGAACGTGTGTTAACTCCCCCTCCCTCATTTTCAAAAGTTTAACTTAGCACCACTAAATGCATGCGTATGCAAAATTTGAGACCAATTGGCTACCTACTGCAAACAATTCCAGGACCCTAGGACCATTCCCCTAGAAGTAGTTCAAACGGCAGAAGTGAGACGGATGGACAGATGGACGGACAAAACACAAATAAAGGCACATTTTTGAATTCTTAAAAAATGCGTTAAAAAGAGGTAAAAACTGACTATTTTTAGATATGTTTACGTAGAAACCAATGTCAAAAACCAATAACAAATTGCGAACCACAGTTTTTGAGATTTGATCCAATGTCGGTATTTTTTAAATACAACACCTTGTATATATTAACGTCAATAGTTTTCATTCTTTTTCCTGATTACATTGATTTAATTATAGCCATGAAAACCTTATTTTTTTTACTGTTTTTAAATAGTGGGCCATTCGTTGAGATTTTGTTTTCTGATTGTATCCATGGTCATTAATGCAGCTGATACCAATCAATAAAATGGCTGATGGTAGTAAGGTGTCATTTCAAAATTTTGGAAAATATGATATAATATAATATATAGGGCGTTACATATAAGTATATGTAAAAAGGTAGAACAAACCGAGGGCCACCCCCAAAAAAGTGGTAAAATTTGCAATTCTTCTTTAATTTATTTCTCAGCAACTTTAAGAGATACAACAACTGGCGTAACGTTTTTGAATAGGTTTTTGGGTATACCTTTTCCAATTTTGCAAAAATTTTGTCAAAATTCTTACCACGAAAAGACGCACCCCCAAGTTCTGATTTTGACGAAAATTGGTATCTGGAGGTTTTCGAACATGAAAATCAAGAATCTTAAATTAAATTTTTGAAAATTCGAAATTCCACAGAAACTTTCTGACCCAAAGGGCCAATTTTCAAATAAGTATACCTAACTTCTGTTTGAAAGGCGATTTTTTAAAAAAAACTGTTCGACAATTTTGATCTTTAACTCATCAAGTATGTACACAACAAATTCGTGGAATTTTTTTCGAATTTTCAAAAACTAAATTCAGATTCGTGATTTTCATGTCCAAAAATCTACAGATGCCAAATTTCGCCGGAATCAAAATTTTTTTTCGCACCCTCAATTAGCGGTGCGCTTTTTAGAAGTAGGAATTTTGAAAAAAAATTTGCAAAATCGTAAAGGGGATACCCCAAAACCTATTCAAAGACGTGCCACCAGTCGTTGTAACTCTTATGGTTGCCGAGAAAAATTCCCGCCACGTCAAGGGTGGCTCCCAAACGAAACATGTTGGACCTTCGGTTTTTTTTGAAAGAGTTTGTTTTAATCCCATCTACCAGTGAATTTTTTTTATATACTTATATGTACCACCCTGTATAATTATATAAAAAAAAACATAGGTTGTGACACATAAATGTAACGGCTTAGTTACATTTACAAAGGTTGAAAACCCCACTCGCATTAAATAAAATTGAAACTCCTACGGCACTGGAAAACATTTTACTGTAACAATTAATTATTTTACCCACAGCTAGCTTTTCAAATTCCTCACCTTTGGACGTTTGGCTTTTTATCGCCTCTGGAATTCAAAACCTATGTTTTATTGAATTTGAATACTTATTCATGTGAATTGAATTGATTGACTATATTAATAAAAATAAAAGTAGTCAAATTTCTTTTTTTAAAAGGTTACTTGACTTAAAAGATTGGTTTTGTTTATAAAAAAACTCGTGAAAATTTCAATCCAACAAAGGACTAGTACTGCATTAAAATGCAGCTTCCCAATTAATGAAATCCTTTGGATTCGATTACCATTAAGAAATACAACACAAATTTGTTTCATGCAAATGTTTTCTTGGGTCGGTTTCTTTAGGAATATTAAAGTTACTCGACCACTACTTTAAATAAGTCAAACATTTAAAATAGCTTATAGGTGTTAATGTGGATGAGGCTTCTTTCAGATTAAAATCGTTCTTATTTCGTATTTCGACTTTTCAGCCGGCCTAAAATGGAACCGACGCGCTTTTGAGGGCCAAAGGCATCGCGACAACAGCGCATGTTTTTCCCAAATACGTTCGTCGCTTTATCGCAGAAGACAAAACCCGGACACCTTTCTGGACGACGTGCGTTTTATCGCTATACCTATATACGTTCATGTTTCGTATCAAGCGGTATATGTGTAAATTTCGCTATGCAAATTTGGAAATAAACGTTTTGAAACTGCAAAGCGGCCACTCGTTACACCATACAGGTCTTTTTATGATCAAACACTCTTTTTCGTAGTGTCTCTAATAGTTTCTACAAAATGTTAGCATTCATGATGCGTCGGCGAAATAAACCGAAATAGAAGTCTACGTTTTACGGTTGGGAGAAGTGCTGAATTTTGAGTAGGTAGGTATATAGGTAATAGTTAATCAGCATCAAAACGAGAAGTTGCATTGTATATTAATATCCTGGCGGTTGCACAAAACATGAATATGCATTTATGCATTCGCAATAAATCTGGGCACGTCAAATTAATTACAGCTATAGGCGCGTTTCATCGCGTTTTACCCACGACCATGTACAAGCTCTTCTCTCTAGAGCATTAAATTACTAAAATGGCGTTAAAACTTTGCAGATAATTACACCGACAGACTAGGTGGTATACGCTCACTGATTAGGTACTTCGTTGCGCTCACGACTTTCGGAACTCTGATGCATTACAAGTTAGATTTCAGATTACAACCGCATTTCTGCGGCATCCGACGCCGCGCCGTGCAGATTTTAGACTTTAATAGCGTTTTATACTTAGCAAGGGCGAAATTAGGTTACGGAAGCGGAGCGCCATCGCTTTGGTAGATACGTCGTGTTTAGGAGTAGCGCTCCGGCGATTCGGTCGGATGAAAAAAGAAAGGACCGCGACAAAATCGTAAAGCGAAAAGTTTATTTTACCACCATTTCCCGGCGAAAACAGAAAATAACCTAAATTTTAGCTTGATTGCTTCGCAAACATCGTAAATGTGCAATTAACGTTCTTGTTGAACTTGTTACACAGACGAGGGGGTTAGCTCTTGTTTGTTTTTCTAATTATAACAAATGTTTGCACAGGTATATATGTAACTTCTACATAAGAATACAATGTTGTACATGAAACCTTTCCAAATTATGTTTACTTTGTATCCGATAAAAAGTGTTCGAAATCTATATACTTAGAAGGGTACCCTTAGAAAAGCTTCCACGAGCACCAAACAATTCGAAAATCATTGAACAGTTGAATTCGAGGTAAATTTTATTTTGTATCGGAATTATTGGGTGTTAATCACCTTGTAGTTTATTTATTTATTCAAATTTATTACGTATTAAAGACTGGTTTTAAAATGTGGAAATAATTGCGTAGGATTTATAAAAATTTATCTCCGGTCGTAGATAAGAAGTATTGTTATCGCTGCGTAAGCTAATTTGGTTCAAGATAAGAAAACACAGGTCTTTATTCGAAGACGCAGTTGGCTGTGAACCAGAAAGGGAAATTGTTTGAAATACAGAGACGGACGTGAAACTCGACCTTTAGAGCGTTAATGCGTTTTACAGAGCCGCTTATTGTTTTGATGATTAGTAGTTTTCCGGTATTTAAGTGTACAAAGAAACACGTTGGGCCAGTTGTGTTTACATTGGTTGCGTTATCGTGGAAAAGAAGATTTGGCGAAGCCCCTAACGCGGACGTGGATCAATCAAGGGAGTACGTAGAGGAAAGAAGCAAAAGTGGAAGAGGGATTTGAAGTGTTTAGAAAGAGTCAGAAAGTTATACGAACATCGGAGCAAAGGACAGCAGAGGGTGAGACACAGGAGTGCGGAATTTAAAGAGAGGGAGAGAGTAAATCGATGGGATGAGGTGTGGAAAACGTAGAAAAATAATAGAAAAATTGATGAAAAGAGTAAAAAACGAAATAGGAAGGGCGACTAATGAGAACAAGTTAAAAAGTAATCGTAAACGATTTACATAAAGCGCATTTCCACTTGCATTCATTTCCCATTTGTAAGATGCAACTTCTGTTAAAATCGTAAAAATCCGGCCACAAATATGAAAGATAGCGTTGCACATGGGCAATCCATTGTTGACGTGCTACTTCAATTTCAGTTTATGAGAAGAATTTCATTCAATGCTTTTCTAAATAAGAAAGTTGGAACTGCGCATGCGCAAACCTAAATTTGGAAACTAATGTTAGATTTTCCTTGTTCCAAGCGCCAAAGTATCAAATTTCACTTAAATGCTTCCATAGATAAAAAAAGTTGGCACTGCGCAGCAAAATAAAATTTTGAAACTGGCGGATTTTCCTTTATTCCAAGTGCCTATGTATCAAATTTCATTCAAATACTTTTATAAGAAAAAAAGTTTGCAATTCGGTTTATAAATGGTCGAGATGCGAAAAGGGCACTGTGAATTTTGAATCGATTCGACTCAACTTTTGGCATTGCGTATTATTATGGCTAAATCTATGCCCATATTGAATTTCATGCAATTCAGTTCATAACTAACGGAAATGTAAAAGCGATCGAACATTTCTAAATCTCACACGGACAGATAGATGGACAGACAGACAAAGGAACAGACGGAGAGACCAACCGGCAGGCGACAGATAGCAATGCAAAATTATAAACGATCTCTAGGATCGTTAATAAACGGCAAAGTGTAAAATTATGGAACATGTAAAAAACGGTTTTTTGTTTTTTTTACAATAACTTTTTTTGTAATACAGAAAAAATTCCTTCCTTGGTACAAACTCGACACCATAACGAACCAAATGAAAAAAGTAGACAATAGCTCTTAAGTAAAACTAGTAGCGTCGAAAGTTAGCGGACGGACGGACGGACGGACGGACAAAGTGGCCACAATAGCGCATTTTTTTTTTATTTTTGTGGAAATGCGCTAAAAAGGAAATAGGTAATAATGAAAGAGAGAATGTGGGAAATTGGAAAATAAAAGGAAGGGAAGCGCAATGGGATAAGGAAAAAGAGAAACTGATAGAAAAGAGAGAGAGAAGATAAAGAACAATATAACGTTTAAACGAGTAAAGCTGCAAAAAGGAAAAGAGAGTAAAAGCATGAAGGAAAGGCTACAACAAAGTGTACAAGTAGAGGGGAACGAGAACAATTGAAGTAGGGGAAAATAAAGTAATAATCGCGGAACTGGCATGGAAAAGAAGAGGGATATTATGAGAGGTAAGGGAAAGAAATTGGATATACATAGGTGATGACTTGACGTATGAGAAAAAAGGGTACACAGAGAAATTAGAGAGGTGCCAGTAGATATACAAGGCCGAACCTGTTTCAGTCTTTGGCCATCTTGCGGTGACCTTGAAAAGTAGGTTAAGAATTAAGTTCATCATCATTTGGAAAGCAGATCCTAGTGAAGCTGACAAATTGATTGTCTCCAATGGTCATTTTTGTGTCATATTTTATCTTCAAAGTCATCAGAGATTAATAGTCCCATTTTTGTAGGTCAATGTGTGGTTTAAAGGTCACTCGCCTTCTGGAGATCACCTTGCAAAGTGGGTCAATGTGAAACTCAAAGGTCAACTTGGTCGTTTACTCCACCCCTTTCTCGAAGGCCTCGGAAAATAAGTCAAAGCCTTGTTCGATAGGTAGTTGACCTCTAAACCTCTCCCTCTTTTCAAATGTCAGGCGAAAAATCGAGGCCTCGTTCTGTCGTTCACCCTAGAATATTTGCGATTCAAGTAATGACTTCGAAAAGTTACGTAGATTGCACTTTACTCTTCTAACCTTGGTCTCCTTTTATTGATGCATGTATATATTTTGCACTTTACCGTTTGTATAACCTTCTCTACTTATACATTTACATGAAATATCTTTCGGGTAATCAATTGCAAATTTTGGTAATTTTCGGAAGAGGTAAAACTGAAAGGGCGTTTGACTGTGTTACATTTTACTCCCAAGGACAAGAGTATTCTACGATAACTAAATGGTACCATTTACCTTGAAAATGAAATGGCAGCACAAATAGTGAGGTCGCTGACCTTTGTCAACCTTTAAAATGCCGTTGTTCTTCGTTTTCCCATGGTTTTCTATGTTAGATTTTAAATGCATGATATGTAGTAAATGCCTATCGCAAACTTTGGACTTTGAACGGCGACCAATCTTTAGACTTTGAACGGTGAGCAAACTTTGGACATTGAATGGTGACCAACTTTTGGACCTCTCGTTAACATTTGAGACTACTATTTAGTTTTCGTTTTAGTCCTCGTCAGGAGGGGGACGACGGTATCCGAATTTCACCTTGGTCGAGGGATATCCCTATTATCCCTAAATAGCTATCACTTGCTTTGGTTGCGAGTGCTCAGCGTACGCTACCCATGACATAATTTAATTCGATATGCATGAATGCGGCTTTTAATCAATAGCTTAAACTGCGTTTCAAAACCGCATAAGCAACTTCACCTTGACTAAACCCGCAAGGTCACTATCAGGAGCTAGTGACCTATGAGCTTCATCTTCACCAACATCCTAATGTCATCACCAGGAGACGAGCGACCGTTAACCTTTACCTTGACCTAGCAGGACAGAGGCGAGCAACCTTTAATCAAAAATCCAAAATCCCTCGTCAGCGGGAGATGTAAGACCGACATTTTAACTTAATTTCCAAGGTTACCACCCGAAAATTGCCAAAATTTGAAATCTGATACTCGAAGATTGCCTCGTTGAAAATGAAATATGATCCTACCTCAAAAACTTGACCTGATCATTAACCTTGGTTTACTTTGAAAGTCAACTATGATACTAAAAAAATATTGAGGTCATTGATCCTTATTAACCTTGCAAGTGAAGTACAAAGTGTAAAGTACAAAATATGCACATGTCTACATTTCAAGGTCAAGGAATCTTAGATTCACCTTGCCATATTTTCCAAGGTCACCGACACGTGGCAGTTGATCGTTGAACTTCACTTTAACTTACTTCCTAAGGTCACCGCAAGGTCTCAAGCGGCCTTGAGCTTAACCAGGTTCGGCCTTGTATACCTACTAGTGGCGGAGAGGGATGGGCAAGAAAGTAAGAAATTAATAAGGGATGAGGAAGAATACAGACGGTGTAACAAAGAAAAGGAACTAGTGAAATCAGAGAGGAAAGTAATGTGTGTGGGGGGGGGGGGGTTAAAGATTATCAAAGGTCAGGACAAACTTTTTGTGTTGTCATATTTTATTTTCAAGGCCATCCGAGATCGATGGTCAATTGTGTTACTCGTATCTCGCATCATTTGCCCGACGTCTATGCTCGGAAGAGGTCGCTGATTCATCAAGAACCAATGTTGAGGATCTGGGATTCTGGCTGCGCCTCTCTTATCATTGTACTCTGTAGAAATGATGGCTGGAAATGGAGCAGCAGTGGTCCTGGCAAGATTTATTTGAAATAGAGAGGTTTAGTCATTGGACTACTATAAGTACGTGGATGTTCTGGAATGTAGCGGGAGCTGCAAGTAAATACGTTCGATTCTGATAGTTTGGAAGATGATTTGATGTTGTGGAGAAAATAAAGAAGAGGGTACCGAGTGAATACATATGAAGGAACCAATTTGCGAGGAGGATGGATATACTAACAGGGGTAAAAGAGAGATAAGGGTATGGGCGAAGAAATGAAAGAGGAGAAAGGTATTTAGGAAAGACAAGTAGAAGTGGGAGGAAAGAAAATTGAGAGTGATAATTATATACAACATAGAAAAAATGAAACAGTTAGAAAAGAAAATAGAAAATAGTGTAGATGAACAGGCAACAGGAACAGAACAAGGAATAAAGGACATGGGCAAAGATGGGTTTAGGAACATTGAAAGTTAAGAGATAAAGAATACAACAAAGAGAGAGAAATGTTACTGGAATTATCAGAAAAGAGAGGTGGAGTATTTTAAACGGAAATTTGGAGGGAGAGAGGGACGGAAAATTCCCATACATGGGAGAAAAAGAGAAGACAGTATTTGATTACATACTAGTAGACTGCCGAACTAGATCATAAGCAGATATGTGGAATATTTACAAAATATGAACAATAAACCATTTCCCTAAAAACAAGGATAGAACCAACCGATAGAAATGACTCTAAAAGGGAAGATAAAAAATCAAGAAATGGAAAGATGCAAGGAGGAAGGGAGATATAGAGTCACTGTGGAGACTAAAGGAACAAGTGGAAGAAATAGGAGAGAGTACAGAGAGGAATGGGAAAAGTTGAAGGGATGATAAAATATTTAATATAACGTAGTAACAGGTAAATGAAGGGGAAGGAAGAGATAATAGAAAGGAGTGATGGGACAGAGAGTGTACAGAAGAGAGAAACAGGTACATAACAATGATGGAAAAGAAAGAAAAGGACAACATAAAAAAGTACAAATGAAAAAGCAAGGAAAGGAAGGTGAAGAAACATGTAGAAAGAATGTAGAAGAAAGAACATGTAGATTAAATTTAATTTTCAAGTTAATGCTCTATACGACAGAGCTTTTGATCTATACTATGTACATCCTTTCAAAGTGAATTTATAAGCAAATAGATAATGAAAAAGTTGACGCTACAGGTATCGAAAAATTACTCCTAAATCTTTTACTGCAAAAACAAACAATAAAATGGCGTGTCGTTATTAGTTGGTATTGCGTAATCATACTTCTATATTATATAATTCGTTATGCCAACTCAGTTCCAAATATTGTGCAAATTTAATCAAAACTATCAAAACCACTAACATAGGTCTAGCATTTTAACGATGTACTTAAGCCACAAGCTTACTCTCCATTCATGCAAAGTGAGGAACGCAAATGAAAATAAGTTCGCAGTGCATAAGCTGGAAGGATCCGAGCAAAGAAAATTATCCTCGAAGACATTAACAAAGAGAAACTTGACTAAAATCGGATTTAAGAAAATTTTAAACCATTCACCTCTAACTCATTCCGCCACATTCTAGCTCCCGTATAAAGGGGATTTGACCGAAAATATTTACTGTGGAGGAGAGTTCGATCGTGAAGCACACAGAGAGTGGAAGGAACGTTAATCCCCGTGCGAGATACTCGGGTCAGACGGATACACATTGTAAATTCCCTCAACTTCGAAGTTGTAGCTAAATCTCATAAGCCTACCAGCGCAACTACTGTTTGTAGTTGTACTGATATTTTAGAACAAGGTGTCTACACCGAGGCTTTAATCTAATAAATTTCATACTGGAGCATTCCCTGGCATATCGATCGCGAAATCGCGTCCCTTTCCAATTCTGTTGCCAAAACTCTTAATTGCAAATTCTTTTACGCGAATAATAACGTCATCGATAGTCCCCGTGGAGAATTAAACGAATTTGCATTGACGCCGACAGCAACTCCCCATTAAAATTATCATAGGCAATACATTTTAGCGAAGCCCGTCAACAACGTGACGAAAAATTAAAAGCACACTTACCAAATATGATTATCAGATGAAGTTTCGGCGCCTGAGATGAAAATCTGAAAAAAAATGGCGGTTTGTATAATTTTAAACTCCAATTTACATAATGTACAAAAAAAACCACATGTCGATTATTAAATTGTGTAACCAGACCTCAACAAAGGGCCATGATTTACAATCTGTGCAAAGCACAAAGCTCTTAAGCTCGCACAAGTGAATCTAATTTACTAAGGTCTTTACGTCAACGTATCGCGTGTGTACAATTTGTTTCGTTTTTCTTTTCGCTTTTCGAAATACGAATTTTAAAGTTTGCAATATTTTACGGGGTAGCCACTGGCCTGTGATCCGTGCGGATAAATGTGTAAACAAATATAGCAAACGAGCTCCTGAGTATTGCTATAGCATACGCCAACCAAATTTTAACACTGGCGGTCGATTTGGTTTTATTCCAAATGCCTATGTATCAAAATTTCATTTAAATGCTTTCATAAATAAGAAAGTTGGCACTGCGCATGCGCAAAACCACATTTTGAAACTAGCGTTACGTTTGATTTTATTCCAAGTGCCTAAGTAGGTATCAAATTTCATTTATATACCTTCATAAATAATAAAACCTTTCCAATTCGGTTCGTAAATGATCACGATGCGAAAAGGGCACTGCTAATGTTGAATCGATTAGACTCAACATTTGGAATTATATATTTCATGGCTAGAGCTATGACCATATTGAATTTCATGCAATTCGGTTCATAAATAACAGGGCCATCCTTATTTTTTGGTCTACATTGCCAATTCACGAACTCCGATCTACAAATTCGATAGAGAATCCGCCTACAAAATTTCATCGTAATCGGTCCTTCGTTATCGAGATATCCTGCTAACGGACGGACGGACAGACGGACAGACACCGCAAAATTATAAACTCGCTAGGAGCTCGCTAATAATCGAAAACAAGGGTTAAACCGCGGTATGTCACAGAAGCGGAGTCTACCCTTTCCCTAAAGAAAGTAAAAGGAATGGTTATTTGGTTCCATAAACCTACTTACCGGTAAATGAAAGGAGATGGGCAAAAAATTAATAAGGAAGACCGCAAACAGACAGAAAGGACTAAGGAGAAAATGATGAAGGAATATGGGAGGGAATAGAAAAGAAGAACTGGCGAAAGAAAGAAAGAGGAATGGTGAAGGTACATAACAATGTAACGATAAAGGGCGTGCGAAAGCACGAAGGAATGGCCAGAAAAAAGTAAAAGCTACAGAAAGGAAGTAAGGGGAGAAAGGGGAAAAAGGATGTCGGGTGCAATGGAAATATAAGTGAAAGATAAATGGAGTAACGGAAAAAAGATTCATGAGAACTGAGAATATGAGAACAGTATAGCAACGAAGAGGCGAGGTTTGGGGGGGAAAGGTATAGAAAAAGAAACGAGAGACGGAAGAGAGAAACTAGAAATCATTTTCGAACAATTTTAAGAAACTGAGGCATTTGGAGAACGATTTAGAGAGTAGGTTGTTTTCTCGACATTTATTATCACGGAAGTCCAGTTGGAAAGCGATTCCGAAGGTAAATCCGATACATTTTGACCTAGAGGAAGTAAGGATCCTGATGGGAGCTATAACAAGAGTTGTAATTGACTGTGCCAGTGGTCAGAGAAAGAGAAAAAATAAAGAAAAACATAACGATAATGGGAGTAGTAATGGAAAAAGCGAAAAAAGAGAGAGAGTTCATGGGGAGCGGAGTATACATAGATGACGAATTGGCATATGAAGAAAGGGCACAAAGAGAAATTAAAGAGGTTGTGGCAAGGGAAATAGGAAAAGGCAAGCATCTAAGAGAGGGATATGGGAAACGAATGGTAGATCATGAAGAATACAGATGGAATACCAAAGACAAAAGATTAGTGAGAAAAAAAAGGAAAATAACTGGAGAGGAAAGGGCGGGATTTGGAAGAAGAAAGAAAGTAAGCCGCTCAATTCTGGGTGTTTGTAAGAGGATCGTGGGGATGGTAGAATCATGGATAGAAGAAAAGAATTGGGAGAAAATAACGAACAGGATTCCAAATGAAAGAACCAATTTTCGAAGGGGAACATGAACATGAACGAGCAAAATAATGTGTATTAACGGGGGTAAAAAGGAATAATTGAATGGGGAGATGAAACGCGAAAGGAGGAAGGAATACAGATCAGAGGAGTGGAAGAAATAAAAAAATAAGGTAAATAAGGGCGAGGGGGGGGGGGGGGGGTTGATGGCAGAACAAGAATTCAAGGAAATTGGGTAGAGATCGGAAGAGGACCACAGGATAGAAAATGAAGAGTGCAACAAAGAGGAGAAGTGTTACTGGAATTAGGAGTGAATAGGTTGCTGAATTTGAAACGGAAATACCTATAGAGGGAGATAGGGAGGGGCAATTCACATACATACAGGAAGAAAAGAAAGAGGAGAAAAGAAGGAGGTTGGTAAGTATAATTACTTACTAGTAAGGAAAAAATAATGCAAGGCAAGAATTTAAAGTAGGATTGTAGGAAAAACGATACGATCGGATCACCACAAGATAGAATTGAGTCCAATGGGTAAGTTAAGAAGATCAAGAAATGAAAAAACACAAACACGAAGGGAAATCCAGTTATTGGACAAGAGACACGGTGGTGCTGTATAGAGAAGACAAGAGGAACCAGGAAAGTAGGAGAGAACACAGAAGAGGAATGGATATAAAAGCAATAGCATGGAAACAAATATGGGGGGGAGTAGTTGGACAAAGAGTGTACAGAAGGGAGAAATAGATATAAGAGAAATAGAACAAGTGGGAGGAAAATACAATTAGCGGAGTGGAAACATTTTGTTAAGTTACTACAAGGAAAGCAGAAGAAAGAGGAAGCTATGGAAAAGGTAGGAAAAAAGGAAATTGAAGAATACGCAATATCAAGAAAGTGGATATAGCAACAATTAAAAAGACCAAAGATCGGAAAAGCGGCAGTAAAGGGCTTGGACAGATAGGGTCCAGGAAAGGATAAGAAGTCGGGTAAACAAGGTATGGAACGGAGGCGGTTTATCCCAAGAATTGACGAAAGGCGTAATTGTGCCAATCTTCTACAGACAAAACTGATTGTGTGGGAAATTATAGGGGAATAATGACTCCGGCGTATAGAGTCTATGCAATGATATTGAAGGAAAGGTTGGAAAGAGAAATGGAAGAGAAGAGGATGTTGTAGGAAAAACAAATAGGATTCAGGAAAGGGAGGGAGAACGATCGATTGCATATTATGTGTATATTTATTACACAGATGGGCGGAAAAGGAATTGGGAAAAAAGGGCGCAAAAGTTTTTGCGGTTTTCATGGACTTAAAAGGGCCGTTTCACAGACTGAAAAGAGAATAAGTATGGAAAATGATGGAAGATGGGAAAATTGACAAGGAGTTAAAGGACAGAATCAAGTATAAAGGTGGGAGCATATAGTAATAAGAAGAAGAAAGATAATATGCTCCATGGAATACGTTGACGACGTAGTAATCATGGCAACAGAGGTAGAACAGATAATGGAAATGATAGAAATAATGGAAGGGTATTGGGAAAGGAATGTTTATATATGTCGAAGAAAATGAGATTTGGAAAGGGGGTGCAAGAAAATGAAAATGACGGGAGGAAAGAATAGAAATATTAAAATTTGTCAATAAACCTAAAAACTTCAAAAATATGAACAGTGGCGTACATCTGTATTTAATTAGGCTGCCAAAACAAATGATTTGTTACAATAAATTGTTTTATTAAATAATATATATGCCCCCGATGACTCTGCAGGCGTACGCCACTGACCACAATCTTAAAGTATCTACATTAGCAGCAAACTTTTTATAATTTTGGATGTCATAAAAAACTTCTTTAAAAAAATGTTCTTCTGGAGATAAATGGAGTGTTCAAGACAGGATTTATACCCTGTACAGATCTAATTAGAAACTGTCCCGATTTTTCAATCTAGAATCCATTGGTGAACAGAAATAAAGGGCTTTCCATAAAAAATTAAGTTTTCGCACAACTGCTAAAGTACTCTGCGGTTTATCGAGGTTCTGCGTAAATTTAAACAATCATTAGGGCACCCCGTTTAAAATAATGCAGTGTAACGTACAAAGTTGAGAGTTTTTAGCGCATTTTTTAAGAATAATGTCCTAGAATTTTTTGCAATAGGAAGCCTACACCTTGAAGGTGTGCCAGACGGCCATCAAATTTCGCTGTCTTAGGGGGGGGGTCATAAATTTTTCCTGAGATAGGGCACACGTTCTACACTTCATAGCATTCTAATAAAAGCTCTACCAACCATAGTCCTCCCCCTCGTCCCCTTATCGTGATAGGATTAAGATTGTCGAAGGAGAGTACTTCTCACTAAGTGTAATTGGGACGTCTAGAGGAAATATATCCATTACTCAGATATCAAAACTTGAGCGAATATCTCGAAAACGGAAAACGAGGTTAGTACCCTCACAGGCAAAATGAATCGACAGGGCGAAACATATCTATTGGTGAAGTCGAAGCAAATACTTTGACAACGAAGTGTCGGAAGAGGGTACTCATAAAAAGCAAGTGGAACGTCAGGACGAGACATCTATTGGTGATGTCAAAGCTTTCAGTGCAAATATCTGCACTGGAGTGGAGTGTCGGAGGATTTTGAATATATACCAGGCGGTCTTTAAAAGTTTATTTGTAAAGGGCTTCATCACCATTACTCGTCTACCAAGAAAGTAAACATTATAACCCAACCATTTACTAAGCTATTTCGGTTGAAAAAAAATACGCTTTATCTGCCCAAGAGTTGTGCACAATTTATACGCGCATACTGGATTGGGCACCCTCCATAGGTATGTAAAAAAATTGGGTGGTATACAACAAAACAAAACAAAAGTCATAAATAGGCGATACCCTAAACGGGGGGGACCGAAAAGATTGCAATCTAGACGATCTTCTATTTGCAGAAAAAAAGGTTTAGGGGCCATTTGCATTGAATAGAGCGCGGGGTACATTAATTTGGTTTGGTGAGCCATCTCTTACGTACAGCGAGAGTGCACAAACAAGATGAGATAGGACGAATTACCATAACGATAAATACACACCCTCTTGCTGACAAGTACAAAGCGACATTGCTGAAAAATGAGAGGGGGAGCGCTGCAGTATGTAATTTAATTAATGCGTAATTAGTACACGTGCCCAATAAACAAAGGAATGTTTTCGTAGAGTAAAACGCAAGGGGAAAAAATGGTCGAAGTGTAAAACTATAAATTTTCAACAAGGGAAAGTTGAAATTAATGGCAAGATAAAATTAGCACAAGAGTTTAGATAGTTACAAGATTTACGACTCAAATCAGTTCGAGAAAAACATTTTTATTCAATAGAAGCAATTTAAGTAAAAAGTTTTTCCATCCCTAAATCACACACGATCCCTTTCGTTCCACTATTAATTCAAACCATAATAAGGTTTAGCTCGCTTACGTGGCCCGATTTAGATACCTAAACTGTAGGGATAGATATCATCGCACCCAGTTTAAATCCAGCAACGTTTTCGTTCATTAGAACGTACAGAACCTCGTCGCCACTTACTAATTGCCGCCTAACCGCCAACTAAACTTATTAAAAGGGGCTCAACATTTTTCCGACCAAATTTGCAAATGCGATTTAAAATCGCACCGAGATGTAATCTTTGGAAAATAGGAAAAATCGCTGTTGCATAACAACCTTTCGGAGGATTATTATTAGTATCTAGTGAAACTCGAGATTCATCAGGAAAACTCATCAAATTCAGAATCATTCGCTCAGCCATTAGGGACTACGTTCCTATTAAATGCGAAACAGGGCGAAACCACGATCAGAATTGCTAAATTAAAGCGAGCAAAGCAAATACCGTACACAAAAGTTGCTCTTAATTTGCGCCAACAATAAAAAGTAAAGAGTTGGGGTGTTAATCTTCATTAAGCGTTTGGTCTGGACCACGAAATCGGTTACCGTAAAAATTGATAGTTGTCAGTCGAACTTGTGGATTTACTAAATTAGGGGAGGTTTTTCATCGATCCGGATTTGTTAGCAAAGACATGAATTAGAATGGTCCGTGCCTTCAACAAATGGAATAACAGAGGGGCAAAGTGCGGTAGGGTTGCATCGGAGCGAGTCCCTTAGGAGACACTTTGAAAATATGCGTCCATAATTCACCCTGCCAGCCACAGCCGCTCAGCGCACCTAATTATACTAACAACGTACTGCTGTCTGGCCCTGAACCTTGCGACAACAAGAGAAGCGCACCGCAATATTTATACCGCCATTAAATAACAAAACCACCAAGATTTAACCTCCTAAATTTAATGTTCTACAACCACTCATACTCCTAAGTGCTTCTTCCCGCACAAAAAAAACCTCGAGATCGATTGCGAATATGGCTACCCGGGCCGGTTTCGTCAATAAAAGTCAATTTGAATTTGAAGTTTCGCCACCTCAATCGCCCAAAGTGCTCAAATACAAATTATACATCGCTATTCTTTTCTCACCTGTCAAATAAGATACGAACGAAATTTGCCGGTCTACATTTCCGCATATCTACACGTTAGATACTTTTCGGCAGTTTCTCATTCTGTTTCAATTTTGGCTACTTTTAGCAAACACATTCCCAATCATTCGCGTAGTTTGAATTTTGAAACCGGACATCTCACCATTTCCTCCTTTCCCCATGATTCTTCTGTTTCTATTCCGCTCTTCAGTGCAATCACTACCCCACCTTCTGTATCTTTCTCCCTTCTGCTTTTACCTTTTTCCTTGTCATTGCAAGTTTCTTCTTTCCATTCGTCCACACTTTTGCTGGAATTTTCCGCACTTTCTTCAGTCTGTCTCTGTATCTCTTCTTTTTAAGTATTAATTACAGTTTTTAGTATATGATTAGCCTCCGTGTCAGACGTTAAACATTGCTATTTCGCAATATTTTAGTTGCAGCGCGATTCACTACCCCTTTTATTTGTTTCGTTGTGTTGTTGTCTGTTACATATTTTCAGAACGTGCCCTTCTGAAGACGACCGCTACGACCAGAATTCAAAGGTAATTTTTGATATTTTTGAGGATTACATGATTAAAATTTGATTATATATTGATTTTCGATATCATCGAATTGTATTTATTACATTTGCTTGATATTCACTTAATGATTATAGCTCCGTTGTTGTCTGCGGAAGCGGAAGACTGTTTTTGATATTTTCTCGCACTACGTGTTGATCCCCAATTATTGTTTATGTGCTACCCCTATCAAATATTTTATTCTTTCAACTTATCAAAACCAAAACAAGGATCTCTTAGTCTGCTTTGTTTCTCCCTTTTGGTAAGTATTCTCCCTTCTCTTTTGGAAATGACTAAAGACTAAGTGGCGCCTATCCGGATTACTATTACTACTTTTCCCTTTTGTTTTATTTTTTCTTGTGAACTCCGAGACCACCGTGTGCTTATCTCAAGGTAATTTTGTTACTTTTACCCAAAGTGAACGTAACAATTTCGCACTCGAATTTTCTAAGTTGGAGTTTTCTATTGTGTCCGAAAAACACCGGCTTTGGCCCTTGATAAATTCCGAACTAATTTACTTAGCGCCAAACCACGTGGATATCACTTAGAAATTCCCGATTCGAATTGGTATTTTATTTTCAAATGTGCGGTTAAACTTTCCGTAGTTCAGACGCGAAATAATCAAAATTTTAAATTGGAAGCCAACTGGTCGCACTGATAACCAAATGCAAATTAATCAATTTGAACTTTCTCCCAGGTTTACGCCCAAGTTTCGCTGTGGAATTAACCACGAATCCTCAATTTTTTGCCAAAAGCAATCCCCTAGATTCCGTATTGGTTAAAGCACGCCTACAAAATGGCTTCCTATTAACGCCGACGGCCATCTTTAATCGTTACTTCGTTTAATTAATTCCCGCCCTACGAATCACATAAAAGCTAAAGTACTAAATCATTCCCAAATACTTTGCAGTTTCTCCGATGCTGAAATGACCTCACTCGGAATGCGCGGTTGTAATCAAATAGCGGTAATTAATATAATTAAATATGATCAAATTCTCCGACGTCTCGTCTACAGACATCCAGAATTCATTAAAGAAACAATGCTCTATGGGCATTAAATGATGCAAAATTCAACCATTCAACCAAGTGCTTAAATTACCTTTGAAATTCCACTAAAAAATAATTTATTGGAAAATCGGTCTTCTAAATTTCGACAACCTGTAAATTTTCTCTAACCCTTGAAATTTCAAAAAATAAAATTTCAACTGACTGAATGTGTTCTTAGTGTGTTGGGAATAGTTGGTACCATTGATATTGAGAAAAATATCACTTTTGCTTTTGTCGTTGAAACGTTCTAATTTTTATGAAAGAGTCATCACGCTAAAATTGTTTAAATTAGTTATGTAAACGTCTTTACGCGAATGGGATGTGGCTGTATCCTCTTTAGGTAAAGTTGTTTTCATCTGTTTTAATTTAATTACCTATCTTTGTTTTCCTATATCGCAATCCGAAACCCATTTATTAAGGGGGTACGCAAGTCTGAAGTAATTAGAATTGGGTTTGATTTTTTTGTTTTTGGATATATTTTTCTTTTGTGTACCTGTAGATTATTTGCCAGAACAAAGGTGTTTATATCCACTAGTACCCGAGGATTCACAAAGCTTGTATTCTTATTTTATTTTTAGTTTTGTATTAACTTTTTGCCGTGACTTGTGCACGCCTGACACCCAAACATTTTATGAGCTTTGTCAAGCTGCGATGGTTGTTTCCTTGGAAGATACGATTCGCTTTCGCTTCTCGAGGATTGCTGCAATATAAACCAGGACGGTATACCTTTCAGGTTGAAATAATGCCGACAATAAGTGTATGCCTTCCTAGGTTGCTATATAATGCGCATATGTAGCGTAGTTTTTAAAAATATGAGAATAACAAGCGACATACCCTGTATTTAAATTTATTAAATCTGGTGGAATTTATTACAAAGAGGCAGAGAGCTGTTTTTATTATTTAATTTTAGTCGTAGTTATGTGAAGCAACATGTGGGTGAAGACTGTATTGTGTTTTTAGGAAAATTAGTTAACAATAAGGGGACTTTATCAAAGTAAAATTTAATTGAATTAGATAAGTAATGGCACAGGTGTGAAGTTTAGAGATCCGGAATTACATTGTAAACAAGTACTCGCTCTTCGTCGACCTCCGAAGATAACGAACGGGGTGGAGATGGTGAGGACTAAAACGCTTTGCGCGCCGTTGGACGACATTATTGGAAGTAACGTTGTCGGTAAATTTTCAAATACGATTTTTCCGGCGGTCGGTCAATGTTTTAAAGTTACATTGGAACCCTTAAATTCACGTCTAGTAAATTCGCGTTCAGAATATTTCGCTGATGATAAATTTGTTCTGGCGGCAAGTTTCCTTGAGGGGTACGAGGAGTAGTAAACAAAATAATATCCAAGAGATGCAGATATTTTTAATCATGATAAGATTTGTAAAAAAATTAATTTAAAATCTCGACTCCGCATGCTAATGCAATACGTATATCAATTTAGGTACGTACATACATAAAATCATAAAATTCAATTTACGAAATGGATATTTCCCGATAAAGTTTGCCGAGAAGCGGACTCGTAGCAGCGGAATTAGGTTTAGCGAAAAATGCGTCCACCTATATAGCGCAATATTAATTAGACGAACATGCATCCCTTTTTAATTAACGGCTAAAATTTTCATTAGCTACTCCCCCCTACCTTGCATAACACGAAAAACGTGTCGGCGAAGTGCATTATGCAAAACAGCGAATTCCCGGCGGTTAGATAGTTGTGAACTCTAAATACGGAAAACTAAAAGAAAATAAATTTTAATCAAACCCAATTTATAAAACGCGCGCCGCTTCAAATCGACAACGTTATTTCGAGAGAAAATAGGGCGAAATGGCTTTTTATCAGTTTTAAGGGTAGGTACAGAGAGATCTCTGTATGGGTGGATAGCGGAAACGACATATAAGCAAAAGAATTTGACAGAAGCGCGCCCTAAGGTTATTGATAATAAATTCGCGTGCGCGGAATGTCAAGTTTATGCGCTTTCTAAAGCAAAATTTATTATGAATTTGGATATAGACGGGCGTTATAAATTTTGACGGAAATATTTCCGACGCGAAATAAATTTCGAAAACGGCACCGTTTTTCATTGATAGGCGTGACACGTGAGTGTCATCAATTGCGATTGCGATATACATACTTGGTGAATTCTCCATTTACCTACTTTATGAAGCTCGAATATAAAATTACAACGGTAAAGGTAGGCGAATGAATTAGGGATGGATAAATAAACTTGAATGGCAAACAATAAAATGAGATTCAATTTATGGAAACTTGACGAAATGAAGCAAAAGTGCAAACACTTTACGTTACCAATTAATAATTCCACCCTTAACTTCGGAGCATCGTTTGAACTTTTTCCGAATAAACATTTCGAGTTTTCCAAAAATGTATCGCGAGTGAGCTTTCCTTTCGAATGGCAAAGTGAGATTGTGTACATTTTTTCAATTCCAAAGACTATATTGAAACACACAATTTTGTCAAAAATACACGTTTGAGTGATAAATGATAATTATTATCCAGCAATGCTATTTAGATGCAACCCTTATTTCTCACTACACATAAACGGTGGTGTCTGCACGACGCATCTGATGCATTGTTGAAAGAAGAAACAGTGGAAAAGACACAAAGGAGAAAGTGAGAGCCTATTCTAATGTAAGTAAAAGCCGTACCTCCCCCGACGTCGGCGGCGGCGTATACACTTACATGGCTTGGGGTTAGTCGGGGTTTATTGTCGAACTAAATAGATTTCCCGAAACCAGTTACTGGTAAAATAAACACCGCCACATATTCCCTTTCTGTAATTATTACGTAGGGTGTACGCGATTAACTACATATACAGCGGCGTACATCGTTAACGATTCCTTCGTATATTGCCCATTATTTTGATACCCTTTAATGAGCGGTGGTAGTATAATCTCCATAAAACGCAGCACATGCTTGGGCACATTTGCGAAACTTTACGTAATTGTTGGTCTCGCAATGAAAACTAGACGAGAGGGTATTGGATCTTGGAAATTGTGTGCCTTTCCAATCGGGAGACTAGAAAGTAAAAAACAACATCTGAGAAATTCATTCATTCATTTTTACCCAAAATCGTCCCGTAACCTTCATTTCTTGCCTACTTTCTGTCAGGAAATTTTTTATGTAAATAACTATTATAAGAAACTGCCCTTATGAAATTTTTTTGAATAGTCCGAAGGGCCGATTCCTGCAAAATGTGGTGTAAACGATTTTAACGTTTTAAATGGTCCATTTGGGTTCAAATTACATGTATTTGAAGAGTGCACACAAATTTCTTCCCGGCACAACTTTTGGCAGCCAAAAAACCTCAAAATGTTGGGACTTTTTTCAGTTTTTCACTTAAAACTCGAAAACGGTCCATATTTTATGAGTAACACTTCTTTAGTAAATTAAAGAAAACAAAATTCTGCGTCGATAAAAAAAACAAACAAAATCGGTCCAATAGAAAAATTTTTACACGCGATCAAAAAACACCCATTTTTTCCAACTTTTCTAAAAAACTGAATTCACTTTTTTTTAATGCGTTGTGGCTCCTAAAGGAACGATAAAATCCAAAAGTACCAACAATTTAAAATTGGACCAATTTTTGAAGTTCCTTGAAAAAATGGCCGTTTTTTGATCGCTTGTAAAAATTTTTATATTGGGCCGATTTTGTTTGTTTTTTTTGCCAAACATTTTGAGGTTTTTTGGCTGCCAAAAGTTGTGCCGGGAAAAAAATGTGTGTGCACTCTTCAAATACATGTTATTTGGACCCAAATTTAAACAATAAAATCTTATACACCACCTTTTGCAGGTCTGCATACTGGACTATCTTTCATTGGATTCCTAAAAAGTCGGCAGGTAGTTTCAAATAGAAAAAGGTCGGAAGTTAATGAAACTCTGGGATGTTGTTTAGGAATGGTTATTTAACAATTTCCCAAGTTTTCGACCTCGAGGACCTTGTGAGAAAAGGGAGAGGGGGGAGGGGGGCGTCTTCAATATTTTTTTATCTTCTTCCCTTTTTTCTCAATAACTTTTTAGCGCATTTTTGAAAATACACTATTATATTCGTTATGGCTGGCTGGCTGGCTGGCTGGCTGTCCGGCTGAGATGTCAGCAATTACAATAACTAGAGACTTCAAATTTTCACTGCTTTCTGCTATAGTGTAGATGTGCAGACTAACCTATTTTCAGTTAGATTACTCATGAGATAGATCATTTTAAATTTCGCTAATAAAATACTGATCGGTATTACCAAAAATGCGCTTTCATCATGCATATGCTGATTTACAACTTGTTTCTCTTACATCCTACAACAAAAGAATCTGTACACTCTTTTGTAGAGCGTTAAATTTTCAACACATGGTTGTATGTCAATTCGTTATCGAGATATGGTGCTACGATGAAATGTCATTTTTCAAAATTCACAAAAAATCTAAAAAATGTTCCAAAACCCACTCGTGGGTATTGCCGCGTAACACAAAGTATTGAAACGACGCATCGTCACCAAAAGCACACAAAATGTCGAATCTGCATATTGAAGCACGTCCACGTTCAGAGAAAGAGAGGAGTTAAATAAGTAAAATAAAGTTTCAAAGAAATATTACCATACATAAGAAAGTTGGCTATGAGCAGCCTGTGCAGTCACTGCGCATGCCCACATAATTTTTACTATGCGCGAAATGTTTATCTTTACTAGAAGCGTCTGTGGTTAAAATTTCAAAGAAATATCCCCATAAATATGAAAGTTGGCATTGCGCAGTCTGCGCAAAATATGGAGTTAAATGAAACTGATCGAATTGGGCAAATATAGACCATAACTGCTATCAATTAGCGAAAACCCGAAGTCTCTAGGTGGCTCAGGGTCCGAGATCTCGATGGAACGGACGGACGGACGGACGGAAACACGAGCACATAAGCTTTACCTCAACTTCGTTGTGTTACGCTAAAAATACAATTTTCTAAAAAGTAGGTATAGCCATACTCTCATCAACAGATCCAAAACCATAAGTATCGAAAGTAGATAGATTTTTTTTGTTTATCTTTGGAATTGATTAGATTGCATTACTATTGAAAAAATTAGTCGTAGTCTACCAAATTTTGCTTTTGCTAGTGTAGTCATTCAAATTATTGATTCTTTTTCAGTATTAATTACAGTTTTAGTGTACAATTTACCTAGTGTCATACGTTGGTATTGTTATTTGCAATACTGTACATGCAACGCGATTCACTACCCCTTTATTTGTTTCGTTGTGTTATTATGTGTTGCAGATTTGCAGAACGCGCCCTTCTGAATTGAGACGGCGGCTATGACCAGAATTCAAAAGAAATTTTTGTTATTTTCGTCGATTTACCGTTTGATTACATATTGGTTTTCGATACAATCGAATTGTAATTATTGCATTTGCTTGAGATTCACTTAACGATAATAACTCCGTTATTTCTACCGACGCCTGTTTTGATATTAATACTTTCTCCGACTACGTGTTGATTCCGTTGTTACGAGATCATTTGATTAAATCGCTATCGATTGTTACGTTAATTATTGTTTATGTTCCAGCTCTATCAAGTATTTCATTCCCTTAGCTTTTCAGAACCAGAACAAGGATTTTTAGTCTGCCTTGTTTCTTCTTTTTGGAAAGTATTCTCCTCTCTCTTTTGACAATTGCTGAAGACCAAGTGGCGCCTATCCGAATTACTTTTACTACTTTTCCATTTTGCTTTATTTTTGCTTGTGAACAAGAACCCTCATATTCACGGCGCTGTTTTCTGTAACGCTAGCTCTAAGATAGAGATATGAAAAGTTGATATTTCTGAGATAGTAGGGGTTAAACAAGTACCATCGATACTCCACAGGGTGCAGAAGATTAGAGGGTAGAATTTTCCAATCAATTATTTTTGATGGAATTTAAAAAATCGTCTTAAAGTGTACTTGGTGGAATTGACAATTGTCTTGTTCCCATCATTTTAATTCCATGGGGTACTATAAGTATTGTTTCTCGTAATGCTTTTAGGAAGTGAGGCTTCAGATTGGCGATGATAACAGCAGTTATTTCGTATTCAAAAACGCCATCCAAAAAATCAAGTTTGCATTCTTTTGAATTCGTGTGGGCCGTCGCATGTAAGTACCAACTACAGTGCAGAAGCGAAGTAAACGAGTCAAACAGTAAATATTGGCATGTTTCATTGATAAGAAGCTATTTTGTGGATGGTAGTTAATCAGAAAGGATAGTAGGGCTCATTACGGGGAGATTTTGGGGATCATTCGGCCAAACAGTACGTAACAAGAAAAAAAGTAAAGTCGTTTTCAAAGAGCTTCGAGTGTAAAAAAAAACCAAATGGTGATTATGGGTATCTTAGTTTTCATTGGAGCATAAAATTAACAACGAGTTCCGTAAGTCACATTAAAAGAGAAACCTTGAAAATACGGATTATCGCGAAATAAGGGAAAGTAATTAACCGCTAAAGTAGTGTAAAACGAGTTCTTTAGGAAAAACAGCCGTACGCTGTCGAGGACCGACTAATTAAGCGCGCCAATACCTTTTCGTTACCATAAAAAGCTGTTGCTAAAAATACAGTGTAGTTCTTTGCTGTCCGTGAAACGGTAAAACTAAAGAGGATGCTGAACTCTGTCTTCGAAGCCGTAAAACTATTATAGTCGACACACTAGAAAAACTAGTTACGTAGTGAAGATGCCTCTCATTTGTGATAATACAAAAAGCAACACCAAACCGCTATTTTAATAGATTTTAGGTTGCCCGTAACTCTTTCCCCTATTCGACGTCTTTATAAGGCATCTCCGTAATTCTTAGTGCTATAAAGAAAGTAATATAATCGTCGTTTTTGTGTCAAAAATGGTAAAAAAAATGGTTAAAAATATTCGCTCGCTTATGGGAGAGGGGGGAAATAAAAAGTCTCTTGAAAAGGATTTTTGAATAATCTACCATATTCAAAATAAAGATACCGGGTCAGGTAAAAAAGTTATTGGACCTAACCTTAGTTTTAAATGGAACATACTGTGTATTTTAATCAAGTCAAAAATATATCACTGAAAAATTTAAACAAATTCAATATTGATTTTAAAAGATACAAAAAAGATGTTTAAGAAATTCAAAAATCTGTTTGAAATTTGTTGTATTTTTTAACGCATTTTTGCAAATTTATTTGTAAAATGTTAGCTTTTAATCTCACTTTGGCTGGCTTGCTGGCTGACAGTAAATGCGGGCCCGTAGAAGAACGCTTGTAGAAAGACGAGGAGTGAAATGTACCTACCGTGGCCGTGTAATTACTAACTTTAGGGACGGGTTTACAAGATGTGGGGTCGGCGCAACCTGGGCGCTATCACCGAGTGTGTTATACTATCCTGGAGATTTGATTTTTCAGTTTTTTCCAATCTTCTTCTACATTTTTGGTCCGATTGTTTTCAAATTGCTGTCGTTGGAAAGGTCTTGTAAACCAGCGGAATGTTTTTTGTCCTAGCGGCGATATTAACCAAGTTGCAACGCGCTCGTCTTCAAGGGGTAGTCGACTTTGGGCCCCCAAAAGTTTCTTAGCGCTCTAATAGCGGTCTCTCTTTTGTGTGTCGGTAATAGAAGCTCGAGCTATGAGGGGTTTTTAGCGAAATCTCCCAAAATGCGAATTGTGGATGCATGGGACGTCGGAAGCGGGTATCAACACAGGAAATAATGTGGTAGCCTTCGACAAGATCTTATTGATTGTAAAGTCAAAACTGGGTAATAGAATAAGTACTGATCTATTACACAAAAATGTGCTGAAGTCCCTTCGATCTCACACGAGGACTTTGATAGTTTTTTTAATCATTTGAACCTTCTTTTTTTAATTGTGTTAAATCCTTTTGTAATCTTTTTGAATCTTTTTTGAATTTTTTTGAATCGCTTTACTCTTTTTTGGATATTATCTCAGGTGTGTTATATTTTTTAAGAAAGAATTTCACATGCTATCTTTTGAGATGATAATATACCTATAGGTATGGGGTGTTCGATTAAAAAAAAATGAGGTTAGATCCGGTAACTTCTTTATAAACATCACATCGGCTGTGATTTTCAAATTTGGAAATCGTCGCGCTTTATTTTTAGAAACGACAGCTGGACAAAATAGGTATCCCCAAATTTAGCTCAAGAAAGGCCTTTAAATTGCCAGAAAATGCCATAATTTGTCTTCAAATATGAATCAAAGTGTCCATCGTCTTTGGATCAAATCGGAAAGAAGTTTTGTAAATATTTGCTTTCACAGTGTATCCATCAACGATCCGAGTCGTTGTATGGCAAACTGATACGAATAGATTTATGAAAAGTTGTGCATACAGACTCTTCATTGAGCCCGTTTCAGCTAAAATTGAAATGAAATTAATGAAATGAATATGAGCCGGATTAAACGTCGTGTTACCGAATACGAGCTAAGTGACAAAAAAATTCCCGTACTGAAAATTGTATGCGATTCTTCGTATCTTGTTTCTAAATGCTTGGGCACTATATTTTTTCACAAAATGATTGCCTTTTATGCCAAGTATTTTCAGGCTCTGCTTAAATAAACATAATCCTTACCTAATATGTGAAACCTGTCTTTTATTTCTTCTACATTCGGATTATTCCAATGCATCAGTTGCTTCGGTTCCTTCAGAACTACTTAAATTTTCAAGTTTACTCCTTGGGACACTTTAGCCTCATTTCTGTGAGTCCTACACATCCATCAAATTCTTTCGATTGCTCTATTTTTCCTTTTCTTTAGATTTTTCTGACACTTGAGATAAATTTTGCGCAACATGTCGAAGAATAGCCACAGATTTTTCAAAACTTACCGGTGCATAGGACACACATATGAATAACGATATTTGTAATTTACGGTTAGAAAGTAGCCATTTTCGCATAATTTGTGGTTAGCAGGAGATTTACTTGTAAAGAACTTTGCAGCGATCGTTTTATAGAACGTTTTTGCTACCGAGACTTAACTTGAACATGATCGCTACTTATAAAAATTTATAAAAAACACTCCGTAAGAAAGAAAATTGTGTAGATTTTGTCTTGCATCATTCAAAACGATCAGAATTTTCAGGATTAAAACAAGTTATGGTTAAAAATAATATTTTCATAGAAAACTTAAACGATGTGTCCTTGATTTCTAAGCTGCAGAATTTGCAAAATAATTCACATGTGGAATGAATACTCCGAGATATTGAAGTGGGCACTACTAATACGATTATTCTTAGGGCCTATACTATTTTGTCATGTGATGGGCGAGTGTCGTGTTGTTTTTGTTTGGTTAATTTTGACGCAACTGGTCTCAGAAGTCGCATTATCAATGTTTAATTAAATTCGGTTCGACCCTGTAGTTACAGCAGTAGTACACTTGAAATTGTAAATAGATATCAACAATTCATAAAGGATGCTCAGTGACCGATGTTTAATCGAATCTCATTTCTCGTCGTATGGATTTGTACCATCGCAGTACGTATAATATCTTCAACGCTTTTCCTCATTTCATAATATTTATACACCTGCAATAATAAGTAAACTAGGGGCACGCAGATATAGGACGCATTAAATTATGTATAAGATTTGTTTTGAACCCGCAGGAATTAAGTCTGACTCGTGTCAGTGTATGAAGTACAGTTTGCAGCGAAAACTAAATTTGGGAAAACGTCGCTCAAAATTTAAACTGAAATTCAACAAGACAAAAGGTTTCCCTTTATCATTCCGCGAAGTTTCCAAGGGAGACGATGCCACAAAGTTACTTCCGACTAATAGAAGAACTCGCATCCGTCGAAACTTTCAAAATTGATAACGTCAAAAATATTATGGTAATTCCGCGGATTGTTCCTAGACGTTACGGCACTCGATCAAAAAGGAAGTACTCACCCTTCTCCCGAAACTTCTTAACGGTTAACTCACTGACAGTCTCACAACGCAAAATTATCAAGCGCGAACAGGTGACAATCGCAACTGTCTTAGATCTTTTTTAAGGACGAACGTTCTCTCGTTTAAACGGGGAGATGTAAGGGAGTTCTGGCAGTAACGGCCACATGCGAACTAAACGTTTGATCGGCGTTGCGGCGCTCTTTCCCAAATGCCGGTAGTCATAACGACGACTGACGCCTATCGTAAATTCAGTTGTATGCGCTGTTTCCTTGAAAGCATCTCCTTATCGGTCGTTGCAATTTTCATGAGCCTGTATCGGATCCACTTAAAAATTTTTATCCCGTCTCTCATGGCTATTCTCATGCGGGCAATGCAAACTTTTCGCGAGATCCAAATGCAATAACTTGTATTTATGCAGTTGAAATAGTTGTGTACGTGTGAAGCAAGAATAGGGAAATCGGAAAGTTTCCTGCAGTATCAAAAAAGTTACAAGCTATTATAGCACTTCAATTCCTTGTAGAAAACGTTGTGTACACCGGGTTTATTGACGTATTCGTGTCTTAGAGTCAACAATAGGTAATTGAGGTGTTAAAGTAGTGAATTCACAGTATATTCTTGTACTGTGTATTTGTTGGAAACGTTAATTAAAGTTGTATGCAGTAGGGCATTGCTGAGGCTTCTTGTTGCAGGAAAATGTCACTATGAAGTATAACATAAAATATAAGAATCTAACAATTCTGATGAATCAGAAGTGGTAAATAAACTACGCGAGCGTCCTTTCTATACGTAGGTTGTTTCGAAAATTTCTGCACACTACGACAAAAACTACTCTATAGCGAAACACATAAACGTAATTTCAAATAAAATAGAAATCTGTCTAAAATAAACTTTAATGTCTGTATTACCTCAACAGATGGCGCTGCTATATATATATTAACAATAATTATCAATAATCAGTAATAATTCAAATTCAAATATGTTTCTACAGGTGGTCATCATTATCTCATTTTTGTGATGTCCTTGTTATTTGGAAATTTTCATGTACAATTCTAGAATAAGGCGAGCATAGTCCAGCTTAGCGAACTTAATTGTAATAATTAAGACACCTTGTGGAGTTCGACTTTTATATTTAGGTAAGTTCATAGTACTTTGTAATTTAGGTTCGTACTTAAGTTAAGTGATGTTTTCATCTAAGGCATGTGCTGATATTCGACTTTTATATTTAGAACACTACCAAATTACGACACTTCCCGATTACGACAATAACACCCGATTTTTGACAAATTAATAAACCGACTACGATCAGTGAATCTTTTATATCCCCGCACTCGACCCCGGCGACCCGTTCAAATAACAACTTGAAGGGAGCCATTCCGGTTTAACTCAGACATCAGAAAGACTTATTTTATTGTTTTTCAAAAGTCTCATGTTGACTTAACACATTTATGCAGTCGATACAACCAATCATTAAAACAGTTATGCCAGTCTTCTTCAATACGAGGTTTTCAACCGCAAGAACGGAATCATTTGGGGTTTAAAAAAATGACCAGTGTAACGGGAGCGTTTGGTTTAGAGATAAATTTTTGTAAATTTGTTTTCCTGCGGAAATTCGTCAAGTAGACATTTTTACACTGAAAAAATGTCAAGGTCTCCCAGACAAATACTGCTCAGGCATCTTTTCCAGTTTGTATGTTAAACTATGTAGGGCCGTGATTGTCGATTTTCCTTTTTGAGGCGTATTTTTAGAGATGAAGCGGACGTTTTGTTAGATTCTCACTTTTTATATGGCTAAAGCTATTTGCGTAATGAATTTCTTGCAATTCGGTTCATAATTCACAGAGATGTCAAAAGGGCCTTCCTAATTGTGTAGGATATATTGCCAATTCACGAACTCTGATCTACAAATTTGATAAAGAATCCATCTACAAAATTTCATCGTAATCGGTTCATTCGTTATCGAGATATCGTGCTAACCGACAGACGGACAGACACCGCAAAATTATAAACTCCCTAGGAGCTCGTTAATAATAGATCATGAATGAAACAGAGTTGTAAAGTTTAATTTTGTAACAAGTTACCAAATAATTAAAAAAGGAATCAACGCATACATCAGGGAAAACCTGGAAAATTTCTACCCACAATTGATAGGAGACGTAGACGGATACGTGGAGGGAAGAAGGAGAGAACCAGCAGGGTTGCGGAAATCGTAATCAAGAAGCACCGATGCATTGAGGTGGAGAAATCTGAAGGAAAAGCAAGAGTATATCCATGGCCCAAATCAAGATGAACATAAGAAGACTAACAATCATAGGATGCCACATCCCCTCGGACAAAAGAGGGCAGGCGGAACTCAGAAATCGAAATGAAACAACAAAAAAAGTGCGAAAAGAACCTGGGTATCATACTAGGCGACTTCAATGCACAACTAGGCAGACTGGACGGAAGTGAATAGGAGGAAGGGAACGGCAGCGACCTTTAGGAACATGGTACACCTACATGGACTGAGGGTAGAAAACATATTCGGCAAGTCCAAAATGGTAACATGTAATCAAAGGAAATAAGCGTCACGAACACAGCAGACATATGGGCAAAAATAGTAGGATCGGACCACAAAATGGTAAAGGGGAAAGTAAAGAGGGGGGAGGGGAAGAAGAGAGCAGGAAGGAAAGGACAAGGAGCACAACGGGGAAACCGAAGGGCGGAATGTGAAACTTCTGTCAGGGGAGAAGAAAAGAAAGGAGTACCGAAATCAGTGGTAAAAGATTAGAAGCAAAAAGGGGATGGGATACCATATGGAAAAAGATCGGCGAAACGATCAAAGAAGCAACAAGGAAAACACTAGGGAAACAGAAACCGCCCATGTGACCGAACAGAAAGCGGGCCAAAACCCAAACTAACCTGAAACAAAGAAGAAGCTAAGGGAAGCTAAGGAAGAAGAAAACAGAGCCTATGAGCAACACGAAATCAAGGAATTCGCCGAGAACATCACCAAACTCAGACCAATGGAGAGGAATACGGAAATGTAATGGTATAGGCACATCAGAAAATATAAAAGGAGGAAACAAGGGGGAAACAGAAAATATATACCAATGACAGCGTGGGCGATGCTGGGACTACCCAAATCCCTAATCCACAGAACCATACACGCGTGGCAAAGGGAGTATACTAGTATACAATGGTTTTGGAAGAACACCAAAAGAAAACCAGGGGGATCAAACAAGGATGTCCGTTTCCCCAAGGCTCTTCGCGATAGCACTAGACCACGCTATAGAACAAACAAGGATGGTTGTGAGGAACCTTAGCATAGGCGACCAATTACAACTACCGACATTACTGGCGTACGCGGACGATCTACTCGTAATCGCGGATAATTTATAAGACACTGAGGACTTCGTCCAGGCCATCGGGATACTAGGTACACCCGGAAATGGTGGACCTACAAATATACAACGAAAAGAGCTACATGATGACAAGAGTGCCAGCAAACAACACCCCCAGTACAAAGAAGGAGAGAAGACCATAGCCGTGAAGGAGATAACCGTGAAGCACAAGATCAAATATATGGGAACGTATGTACATAAGCAGCACCCTCAGCAGGCACAACGCAGTGAATGACAGAATAACCAACGCATTCAGAATCACACACGGAATCTGGAACTTCATACGAGCGAAGAAAATACCGGACAGCTTGAAATGATGATTTACAACACGATCGTAGCACCGACAATCTTATACGGAATTAGCACTTCAGCGCCAACAAAGAGCAACAGACGAACATTGAGGAGGGCGGAGTGGAAGGCACTCAGGATACTGAAGAAAACAGCAACCTCACAAGAGAGCAGAGAAGAGAACTATTAGAGGAAAAGACGATTGCCAGGAGACTGAAGATGAGGTAGATGAGATACTGGGGACATACTCGTATCAACAGGAGGAACAAAGACCATATCATTCGGGCTGCTAAGATTCTATGTGCCTCGGAATGGAAGGTAGGCCGACCCTGCCAAACATGGAACACCACCATAAACCAAACGGTAGAGGTCTCGGGGATTACCATGGGAAGATGGGAAGAGAATAGCAGAGACAAACATCAAAGGAAGAAAGAAAGCAGAAGAATACTGGAGGTGGAGGAAGAATCAGCCACAAGGACAAGTAGCCAAGGGGAGGAGGAAAAGGGGACAGAAAGTAATGCGGGGAGAGGACAACAATAAAAAGAGCCTAACACGAGGGAAAACAGGGAAGGGAACGAGACCAAAGGATAGGAACATCGGAAGCCAATGAACGCCCGGAGAAGAAGCTATCACTAGAAAGCAGAGTTCCCTCTAAGGCAGAATACCAGTGGCGAAGCTGTGGCCGTACCCGTTCGGGTCGGATAACACCCAGTTAGCCGCCCCCCCACAACCCCCCCAATCCACAAACTCCACCACATTGTTTGGCATATGTCGCGGCCCAGCGCGATGGCAACAAAGTAGTGGTGAAACGTCCCTGATAGTGCCTACCAGGGACGCATCCTCACGACAGTTGACTAAATCCTGGGAGAGGCGGCGACGCCAGGCATATGTCAAAGTTTCAAGTTTCAAGTTAATTATTGTTGAAATTTTGTGAATTTCACGATTATTCTATTGCGGGAAATTGCAACTATACTTAGTATTTTATCCCTTTCCTTCAATACTTCCCAGTTTCATACGAGGAAACTACAATCATTTAAAGAAAGTTGGTAGCGCTCAACGTTTATGCGGCGGATTTGAGAAAAAGCAGCGCCATCTTAGCTCGCGTCACAAAATTAGCGCAACAGGTTATGGGTTCCAGCTTCCGTCATTTGACTAGAGCAATGAATAAAAGAGAAGAGGAGTTTGTTGTGAAGTCATGCCTTTGAAGCATTTTACTTCTAAAACTGAGATGCCGAAGCGACGATGCGAGATGTGTTGAAAAGTTGATAAAACCCGTCACTGTCGCACAGGTAAGAAAAAGTGGCATATGCTTTATTGTAAGAAAAAAAGCATTGGGTTGCTGTATGTGAGAAATGAATTGCTGGTTGAAGACCACCGAAGAATGCGGCTGAAAGCAACGCGGAGAATAGTGGAGATCTTTTTTAAATAGAGACAGGCTCATGAGGATGGTAGATTGACAATAAAGCCAGCAAGTATGCGACTATTTATTCAGGCCGGTTGGACGAGTTCCACGAGCACAGGGAAAGGAACGATTCAGATTTCATCGCCCTCGGGAGGTGTGTACACCTCCCGAGGGCGCTTAAAATTCGAGATGAAATTAAGATTAGTTGAGCACATTCCTCGGCACATACTATCTGCAGAAAAAGCTTTACCTTTACTTATTGCAAACAAATTCAGGATTCTAGAACAATACGGAGTAGCCGGCAGAATGCTCGAAACTGATTTAAGGAAATTCCCATCTCTGTCGGAGATGAAAAATTCTTACCTCAGCCCAGGTTGGAACACCCGACCTCCAGCTTTATAGTCCAACGCTCTACCATTGAACTACAAAATCGGTATAGGTACTTCGGGAATTGTGACAAAAGGATATCAAAGTCGTTCGTTTTGTTAAAAAAAATTTCAAACGCATTTGTTCACTATTTCAGAATTGAACTTCGTTTTCGAGCTGTACTCAGAAAATTAAATAATAATAATTATTATTTATTACTTTATCATTCAACTCAAGATGGAACACTTCATAGACAAAATTCAGGAAATTAATTCCGAATATACATTGGCTAACTATTATGGGAGAACAAACGTACCAAACCTTTAATTGTGTTCATTAAGAAAAATTTGTTTTGTTAAATGTGTTTATTGGTACCATAGATCGAATTAATTTAATAAAGTAGTTCTGTTCAAACTGTGCTTGATGTCTTTTTTTCAGTTGTTGTCCAACAATGATAACTGGTTACAATCCTAGTCACACAATAAAACTATTTCTAAAATAATCTCCAAAAAGGCAAAAATCAAAAACTCGAACTCTTGTTTTAGTTACCTTCTTATCACCAATCCTAATTATAAGTTTCCATCAAGACGTTGAAAATTTCCTGGTTCACCGTGAACAATACGACTTTTGAACTGGCAAAACACCTGTAAAATACGATGCATCTAAATCAGCAACTCCATCAGCAAGTAGTAGGTACCTTAAATGACACCGAGGGAAAACCATTGTGTTTGAGTATGCGCCTTATCTCGTTTTCGATATCATCACCCACGTTGACAAAATGACAGTTGCTATCCGCGTAATGAGCGGAAATCGACTTGCAAAATCCCTGAAAAAGTCGCACGCGTTGTAATTTATACTTCCCTGGTATTTGGAATTACATCGGTAAGATTTGGTCTGGATCCATGAACCAGTGAAGGATGAAAAAATACCGTATCGCCCTTTTCCAGTGCCAATTTAAGAGTGTAAAGGTTCTCAAAGCCTTCCACACTATTGAATGAGTTCTGAAAGGGAAACTATTAAGACAAGCTCTAATTACCGAAGTCAGCATTACTGGTGTTTTATGAGATCCAGGCACTACGTATAGGCAACCATTCTTCTGGTTAGACTTTTCCATAGCGGTCCAAACTCCAACAGTGGAATTGATAGGTCGAATGGGGCAGACGAATATATCCTAAAACACTTTTGTTTAGCCACTCGTAAAGCGACCTGAAGTACCGAATAGTTGGAGGAGTCTACTTCAGTGTTTGGCGGTTTGCTGACGACCATTGAGTGGAAACATGTCACGTTTGTTGCACCCAGGATACCTTCCACGATGTTCAAAATTGCTTTGTAGCTCGCATATTGAAAAAGTACATCGTCGTAATTAAAGTCTTGTATCTGCAAGGTTTGATATAGCGAAATCGTCTCTTAAGCTCTTTTACCTTGTTTATCAAAAACTCGCCTCGCCTATGTTTCGTTTTTAAAAAAATGTTCTCCATTTTTAGCATGTATCTGCTGTCCACTTTGTCATTGCAAATATCGCGAAAACGCTGCCTGAAAACAGAAACCGAGATTATAGGATCGTTTTCGATGATCAATTGATCTGATCATTTACGAATATTTGGACCAGCGTAATTACGCAAGAAGTTTGATGACAAAAAAAAGCATTTTCGGTCATATGGTCGATTACTTAAATGAGAAGGTTAGATATTTGGAACAAGGTGATAAGAACACCAGAAGAAAACTAGAAGAAAATGGTAAAACGATGAGGAAGGAGACGAGGAGAACACAAGAACAACACGAACAGAAAAGACCAAGAAGACAAGTTAAAAGCACTGTAGGAAACGAGAAGCAGGCCATGACAAAACAAGGTTATACGAAAACGGTAAGAAGACGGACACATAATGTTATGGATCTTGAAGGAATATCCCGAAGAGCAGAAAAGGTAAATAGTAAAAAACAGGAACAAACCGATTGAAGGCGAAGAAAAGACTAGAAGATGGTAAAATAAGGGGAAAAATACGAATAAGGCGAGAAGAAGATCCGAAAGAAACGAAAAGCAAACTACAAGAAGACGGTAATGTTAAGAAAAGAAGATAGAAGCAAGATCGGTAGGAAACTGAAGGAAAACGGTATATTCCATTGAAACTTAAAACGTTCTTGAAGGTGTGATGGTTTTAAAAGATCCTGAAAGTTTTTAAGGTGGAAATTCTGAAAATTCTGAAAATCATGAAAAAGATAAAAAACGGAAACAAAGGCGGGAGAAGAATAGAAGACGAGAAAAAAAAGAATATATGTGAAAAAGTTAAGAAGAAAATGTAGAATAAGACGAGCGGAAAAGAATGCACAAAAAGAGGAGTAGACAATGCTAGAAGAAATCGTGAAAAAGACAAGAAGAAAACAAGAGAACGACAAGAAGTGTAAAAGGAGAAAGGTAGAAAGTGCCAGAAGAACACAAGGAGGGGCGGAGAAAACGAACATAATGCAAGACGAAAACGAGCAAAGAAGAACGATATACCAAACAAAATTGGGAGAATATGAAAGGCAGGCGAGAAAGAGAAAAGGGATTGCCAAAACAAGGTGGGAAGAAGCGAGAACTGAAATGGAAGATGGTAATGGAAACAGGTTGTGATTCGTGGAAATGCCAGGAACTGCCAGCCAGTGCATTGAATCGAGGCACGTTATAAACGCTACGCGAATCTGGCCAGCGTATCATACGCCCTTTTTGACCACTCATTTAGCAAAAATTTTTCTTTTTTGAAAGCATTCAGTTGCAGTTCTTAGTGTCCTCACCTCTCCAACGTATGTACTGTTTCATTGGAGTGGTCATAAGAAGATATAAACCCGATTACTGGCTGTTAGTACGCTTCAGGTCCATTACCTATGCCCTTATTCGCGAGGGCAACAAATCTAATCTTTTAGCTCCTATGAAAGAAATCAATAATAAAGAATATCATTTGAAATAAGGCATTTGATCGATCGCAACAACCCCATACAGGATGGTTTTTTCTTTTGTCCACATGGTCTTTACGGAAAGCTGTAGATTCTGAGATGTTGAGTTTACAGTGACAGCAAACCGCCGATCGGCACTCGTTTTCATTATAAAAAAAAACAAAACTAAACAAGATGGCTGAAAGTCTTACATGCAATCATCTAAGAGCCCAGTATCTACTAAATTGCGGATGAGAAGGTAACCATTATATTTGTAAAACTCCCTTTGTTGATTTGTTAAATAGACATCACTCTGCATTGAACCATTTTCTCTGAAAAAATACAATGAAACTTGCTTTTTTAATTTAATTCCTTTACATGTTATTCTTCAGATTCATGCTAACAATTGGAACCTATGACTAGCAGGTTTATACACTAATGCACACCGTGCTTGTTGTGACTGTTATGTTGGTAAATATATTGAACGTTTGATATCGAATAACTACTTTTTAAGTACACAGTTAAACTAAAACATTTTTTTTATGATTCCGATGTGGAAGTCAAAGGCTATGTGATAAACACGTTTTTTTCCCGTTACTATATATATACGATGGTGCTTTGGAACAATGACAAGGTTAATCTGTTCTTAGTTTCACCATGCGCCATTATTTATTCCTCAACGGATTTTCCAAGCGCATATCCCAACGATTCCTTTTGTGCCCAATCGATGTTTTCTCATTTGGGCTATTTTTTACTATTACATATTCATTACTATAACCTGCAACCTTCTGTGTGCATTTTTGAAATGCACGTGGACGAGAAGATATGGTGCGGTTATCTCAGATGCAAGGTAGAAGGTGAGGTATCTAAACCACAGATCCAACGTAAATGGGCTGGTACTGTGGCCCAGTTAAACCATGCACCCTATTTGCTTTTATAACATTGTTTTAGTATGAACGAGGAAGAATATCTTTTAGACACTGTTAAGAATTTCAAGTTATGGGAATTCTTAATTTAACTTTACATGCACGTTAATCTTGCGCTATTAACATCAGTTCCTTATCAAGACACCAGATGTACCATACAGTGACCATTAGTGGTGAAAGATACGTGAATGCAACCACTTGGAGTGTAGATATTCAACAAGAATAACCTGATTACACTAGAATTAAAATAAGTTAGTTAATTGGATAACTCCTCTTCAAGGATTATTTCAAAAATAATTCTATTAAAAATTTCAATGTCATTATTTGTTTGTAACTCATTATTGTCATCTAAATGTAGTTTGAAATATAAACAGTGACAACTTAATCAACGTCACAATGACCATCAACTGTTGGATGCAGGATGGTGCACCTGTGCATAATTCTACAACCGTTCGGAAATCAGAAAAAGTGATTAGAACGCAGAAGTAGAACTGTTGGATGAAAGACAGGGGAGGTGAGGAGTGGATATCGTGGACTTTAAAGAAAAGAAGAGAAAGTTTAATTTTGTTATAGGTTTTATTGTAAAAAGTCTAAAAAAATTGAATGCCCATAGTGGCCCTCCTTGGACACAATGCATAGTCCAGAGTTGAATGGCACTAACCCAAAACAAGCTGAGCTGATATGCAAAGATAAACCTACCGACCTTGATGTGTACAACTTTAATCACCAAATAAAATCGTCGGATCTCTCCACATGCCGTTTAAAATTGTAGAAAATTAAGATTGTTCATCCTGTCAACATGAGCGGCAGGGAGGCAACCAAGTGTAATCTCCCGCCAACATCAAATGCTACCGAAAAAGTTGATAAAATTTCTCATAATGAACCTACATCTTGCTACTCCTTTGAAATACTCCTAGCAGCTGCTCTAGCCGGAAGTGGCTAACCTACTATTTCCCGTTACTCATCCTTTATGTGGAGGGTAGCTCCCTACCGGGCATGTCCCCAGGTGGAGGATAGGGGGATGGCCCTGTGAATGATCGTGTGAGACACAAGGTTAATGCGAAAATGGGATGCTCACAGACCAAGCTGTTAGAGGCATCCAACTACCTCGTCCGGCTGTCCTGCCGTGGCCAAGGACTTTGCACGAGGCAGAAGGGCCAGCCAGCCATGACGGGAAACCATGCATCAAAAGGTCCTCTGTGATCATGTCTCACGGACCTGAAGATGTGGGGGGTCTTGGCTTAAATGTCCGCACCAAGAAGAGTCAACCTCAGTTAGGTTGTCGGCCAGTGTAGTGCAGTTCATTTAAAGCTGGACTGTGGTACCATTGAATATCCAACCGGGTTCGTGCATGGCTTGCAGCCTTGGCTGAAACCCAGCTCTCTCAACAATAAAGGCAGAAAAAATCTAACCCCAAGGCGAAGTCTGGAATCCAGGGGAACATCTTTCCTACCGTATGGATCTCTGACCGACTCTTCTCCAATTTTCGTGATATTCGCATGGAAGAACCCGATAAAATAGCAGAGGGTTGTGCAGGCCCGTAGCCAAAATGAAGTAGCAGGGGTGGCCGGCATTTTCCTAGGTGGGGCTTAAGAAGTTTTTGAAAAAGACTTCCCTTGTAATTTTTGTAAAGGAACCGTCAACCGTAATTTCCAGTGGGGGCAAGACCACGGTCACCCCCTGGCTACGGGCCTGGGGTGGTGCCTCTCTAAACGCACCAACCATGGGACCTGAGGCCGCTCGGCCTCACACGGACCCACTTAGTGCTCCGCAAAAGGCAGAGGCTATGGTCAAAATCCCGGCTTAACAAAGATGAGCGGTGCTGCAAGGAAACTGTACCGTTGCCTGAGGCAACACGATGTAGAACCGGCACAAATAGCCGAGCAAGCCGTCCAGCAACATGTGCCGCCTTGAGTAAGGTAACTCGGACAAAGGGAGAAAAAGATCCCGGTCCGACGATGCCACACCCGAGGTTGCCCAGGGAGACAATAGGTCCAAGTGAGAGTACGGTTCCAGCGAACCCTGTCCATCCCTTTACAATCTATAAACAAGCTGCAGAGAGTAAACCGGTTGGTATACTGCATGTCAGGCACCCGGAGGGAAACCTCCCCACAGAAGAGCTTAAACCGCTTCAGGAGGGAATCCTTCAAACTATTAGAACCCTGAAAAGAGAAAAGTGAGTCCTCATTTCCTAGGTTCTACGTTCAAACCTGGCCGGTTGCTGGTCAACTGCGCTTATGGGACAACCGCAGAATGGCTCAAAGGAGTGCTGCCAAACATCAAGCTATCCTAAGATCTGTCGATGGAAAAGAGATTCCAAAGGCGACTATTGTAAACGCCTACTTTGCTGGCAGCACCAATGAAATCACGGAGCGCATCCTTGTGTTGTTGCAGAAGCAGTAGAACACCGGCTTCAACACCAAGAAATTGCGAGTGTCGAAGAGAGATCAGGAGAGTGCTCTTGTTTATCTAACGATGATAGTGCACCAACCCTGGCTAAGGTTACTGGGGCAGAAAGGCCTAAGAGCCATTTTCCGGTTTGGACAAGTGGCAATCAAACCTAAAGGAGCCCTCTAAGGCTAGTAGCGCCACTCCCAAAGGCGTTGGAGAGGGCAACCAGATGAGAGCCAGGCACACAAAGCCCAAAAGTCAGCACCTAGTAGAATACTGTAAGCGGGGCAACGTAAACCTAGTCATGGGCTGCGATGCCAACGCGCACCACAGCGCAGCACAGACACAAACAAGAGGGGTGAATGGCTAATTGAGTATACCAATTCAACGTCACTTGAAATAGCGAACGGGGACAAAAAGCTACCTTTGCCAACAAAATTAGACAGGAGCTGTAGATATTACTCTCTCAACTCCGCTCATTGGGGCAAACATAACTAACTGGCATGTCTGAAGTTGATGAGATCGCCGAAAAGGTAGACACAAAAGAGGAACTGGAAGTCGCCTCAAGTGATCTACAAAGGCACCTACTTAATGGGCCTGAGAGGACCTGCCCCGCAAAAACTAAAGGGTTGACAAGGAACGTTCCCTTGTGCAGTGAGGAACTGGAAAAACATCAGGTTAAATAATTCAGAAAACTATTTAACAAAGCCAAACAACAGAGGCACGAAGAAACTGAGAAGAGTACAGAAGCGCCTTAGTGGAGTACAATTCCGCGATCAGAAGGTTCAAGGGAAGGACTTGGCGCAAATTCTGTGAAGGAATCGAATTCCATACTAACAGAATCGCACCTACAAGAAGATCACCCCAGTGGTGGGCCGTAGCCAGATTGATTACCAAGAGCGGGCGAATAAATCTAAAGAGCGAGCGGGCGAAATAATTATTTGCCGTATTCCGCACCAACACCACCCGCTGTATAACTTCGATGTTTTTGGTAAATACAGTTATATGAAATGTGATTGTTACAAGTTGTTAAAGAAAGTTTGTGAATTTTTTTCTTTTTTTCCTTTGAACCTTTTTTAATATTTAAAAATATTTTTGAACCTTTGATGAAATTTTTTGAATCGCTTGAATCTTTTTTTAATATCCATGGTGTGCTGTAGTATCAATAAGAGTATTTGATATGCAGTCTGTTCAGATTAAAATATACAGGGTGTTCCATTAAAAAAAATGTGGTTAGGTCCGATAACTTTTTTAATTGATCCCGTATACTTATTTTGAAAATGGTAGATTATGCAACAATCAAATTGTAATTAACACATTTCCAATCAAATAAACAACTGCGTTATAAGCTTTTATCTAAAAATCGAAAAATGCAACTTTTGGCCACAACTCAACAATGAAAGACTGTATGCCAGTTTGGTTTTCAACACCTTAAAAAAATACACCTTTCGATCTGTGAGGTCTTTTTTTTCTATTAGGTACTTATAGTTTCAGTGTTACCCCATACTAACAACCGAATTTGGCCACCCTGTACAGAGAAAGTAATTCATACAAACAACAAACGTGAAATTGTCCAATTTTAATAGTTCACATAATTCCAAGGCTTTTTCTTCATATTTGATCATGATTACGAGCAAGCTATATTGCGTCATATCAAGTAACTTTCAAGAGCGGGCAACGTGGGTTCCAAGAGCGTGCTCAGCCCGCTCTTGCCCCCTCTGGATACGGCTCTGCCCCAGTGGCATTGGGAATTGGGAAATACACATCAGTGAGCGACAGGGAAACATTAAAACTCCTCACGAGCGCGCACTTTCCAGGTTCACAAGAAGTAAAGGCTTCTCTTCAACAGATAGAGACACAAGGCCAGTTAAGGCCTCAGTTAAAAGCGAAACCCCAAAAATCTTCACACAGAAGAGGGCAGAATGGGCCCTAATATCCTTCAAACCCTTTAAGGGGTCTGGTGGGTGTTTTTCCAACACTTTTCCAAATGGTTCTTGGACCCATGCTGTAAACTATATGTAAGCCCTATAGAGGCATCTTCTGTTTAGCTTACCTACCCAGAACGTGGAAGGAGGTGAACGTGGTCTTCATACCAAAAGAGTCAGGACGCTCAATCGATCTGCCAAAGGCGTATAGACCCATCAGCCCCAGCACTTTTCTGTTGAATGAGATGGAAAAGTTTTAGACAAATTTCTAGTTTGTGATGGTGTTCTAATTGGAGCCGAGCTGTAGTAATGGCGGATCTAGCGTGTATTGTGTTGTTTTGTTTGAAAAGTCTTAATCATGTTATTCTTCTTGTATTAATAGTCCAGTCAAATTACGGTTTGGACTGGATGTTGTCACTTCACTAACGAAACCAAGCGTATCCGATGTAAAAAAATCTTTCAAACTGGGGGACTACAAGAGCGTTCCCAATTGTTTTCTACATAGTTTAACCCTAAAACAATCTTTTCCAATAATTGTTCCGATAATTTTTGCAAATCAACGGACTGTGGAATTAGTCCGAATGACAAAACACGTTGATGTAATCCACGGACACGGTGTAGATATAAGAAAATTTTCGTTGCACTCCTACTGAAACTCTCAAAAAGAAGAGGCACTGTACGTACACTACAATCAGCCAAACAACCACGGTGAATGCTATCTTTTCGATCATTTATTTATTTATTTATTTATTTATTTTCCCTCTCTTGTTCTAGGCCCTCAACAGGCTTGTGCCCAATTACAGAGTGACCCGCATAATTCTTTTTAAAGGTGCCTCCGAAGATTGATATATTATGCGATAAATCGACATTGAATTTCTCAAAAATGGATACAACGACTCTATTACTAATTAAAAAGTGAAATATGAAGAAAAGGAAACGATTCGAAGACTGAAAAGCCTACGTGGCAAAGATGATGCACCAATCGCAGCTCGTTAACTGAATCAGCTGCAATAGCAGGAGTCCTCAATCAAAAATTACAGTTGATACTCGAACAATAATAATTTGAAAATAAAGAAACGGATACAATTCCTTTTGTCTCCAAATGAGGAGAAGTTCTTTTTTTTGAAGAAAAGATGATTGTAATTTGATTAACATACTTTTATCTTTCAAATCACTCTTTTCATTTATGACATACCATCTGTTTACACCCTGTAAGATAAAACCCTTACAGAATGCGGCCCTGATGTCAGACAGTTGTGGTAACACTGACAGTTCCTTCAGTTGGCAAATTCAACTTGGAAATTCAAACAATTTCAAATCTCTCATGATTGTATTTTTTCGTAAAAAAAACGTGCACATTGTTAAAGTAAACAACAAGAGATATTTCGTTGATTTATTCCTGTGAAAGTGAATGAAAATTATGCTGGACTTCCTAAATTCATTTAAGTCTCTAATTAAATTAGAGACAATTCACACTGACAACAACATCTTCAAGTTACACTACAGATTCACTGTGATCATGTTGATTGTGTTCTCCATTCTAATCACTTCCAAGCAATATTTCGGTGATCCAATTAACTGTGATGTCGAACATGATCGAAAAAGTGTAGTTGACACCTACTGTTGGATATTCGGAACGTTCCGTATTAAATCAACCGTAGCAGGTACCACACTTAACACAAGTTTGCCATGTACAACTCTCATTTTCAGAATCGATTTGGCCGGGGCTGGGCAATTACGTCGATATGAGACATGCGGGAAACGCCTGGAAGGAGATTATGAAAAGTAGCGAGCTCGACGACGTGATAATATCGCAGAAGTACTACCAGTGGATCTGCATTGTTCTGTGCTTTCAAGCGTTACTATTCTATACACCTCGTTATCTGTGGAAGACCTGGGAGGGTGGACGGTTACGCTTGCTCGTCAAAGATTTAGGTTTGTAGCGTGACTAGGGTTGCGTTATTGTTAACGGCTCCTCTGCAGGCTCTCCGCTGGTATCGGCGTCGTGGACTGGAGAATCTAAGGATAAACTTGTCGGCTACGTACTTGCTGGCAAGTACTCCCATAATTTGTACTGCCTCCGATTTACCGCATGTGAAATACTGAACTTTGTCAACGTTGTAAGTAATGCACGGGGAACTTTGGGCTTGTCTTGCACGAAACAATTTTAGATCGGTCAGATTTTGCTGATGGATTGGCTACTGAGCTATCAGTTTTCCGATTACGGCTTAAGCCTACTGACGACTAACGCCTTTGAAACCATGAATCGCGTATTCCCCAAGCTGACCAAGTGCACCTACGGCAAATTTGGCCCGAGTGGCAGCGTGGAGACACGTGACGCCCTCTGCATTCTGCCTATTAATGTTGTTAATGAGAAGTTATTTATTTTTATTTGGCTTTGGTTCTACTTGCTTACTCTATTATCGGCTTTCGCTATAATATACCGTGTGTTGATGATATGTGTACCCCAAGTTCGAGTGTACTTGTTAATGGCACAAGCACGGTACATATCAAGGAGCCATGCCGAGGCTATCGTTAGACGTCTGACATATGGTGATTATTTTCTTGTGTATCAGATGGGGAAAAATTTAAATCCCTTGGTCTACAAAGATTTAATTGATGGTATTGGAAGTGTTCTTAAAGGGAGTAAACCTTACAATCCCGAGGTTACATTTCCTATTTAATCTCTTCAGGTTTTTTTGATACTTAGATTATAAGTATACTTATTTTTGTACTTAAATTATGAAAGTAGATCTCAATAAAACTTTTGTATTTCTCTGTAAATGAGCATAAAGCGAATGACCAAAACGAAGCTCCTGAAGGCCCTGTAGTAAATACACTATATTTTGTGCTCCAACAGTAATTTCAATGCTTAAAGCCCACTTGAAAAAAAATTTTGTTAATTGCAGATGAAGATAAGCTGTAATTTTACAATTGATACAGCATGATTAATAAATATAAATATCAGTATCTTATCTGTATGAATAATGAATATGACAACGGTTTTCACAACTTCAGCATAATAAGTTTGATCTATCTTAAACTTGGCAACAGGGTTATTGCAAAAAACAGCAATTCGTTATGCATAAAATTGACAGATGTTCTATTTAAAAATAGGATGAACACTCTCCTGTCACAAAACGTTCAAAAAATTCAAATTACAAAAGAATTGAGATTGGCCACGATTCTCTTTAAAATATTCAATGATTTTTTAAAAAAACTCGAAATCTTAGACTTTGAATTTCCAAGATTCAAGAAAAAAGTAATGAAAGCCACTACTTAGATCCCTGATCAAACAATTTTCAAATATTCCAAGGATTTAAACAATTCATGTTTGTAATTGTAATTGAATCCAACTAAGTTCAAAAAATTTAAATTTAAAAAAAATTGCAAATCTAGAAATTGGAATCAGTAGAAAATCAATGTTCCACATTCCAAAAAAAAAAAGAATCATGCTGCTAGATCCAACAATGCAAAAAATCCAAAGATGTAAAAATCTGCAATTCAAGTGGGAAAAGACACCTATGAAAGGCACGTTCAGAAGTATCCATCAGTAGATGGCGCCAGTCTAACTTGCCCGCCAATTGTTTAAAAGTTTCTTTTCCACTGAATTTATGTGCCATTTTATGAAAAAAATAAAGAATACGCCAATAATCAGCCTTCACAGGTTATGACAGCGAGACATCGACTGGCGCCAACGTGTTCAGACATTGCCTAAAACACTGGCATGGGTGTACGGAGGTTGGCAGCCACTGGCAAGAAAATTAGATGCAATTCGCTCCAGTGCTGGTGGCTAGCACTGGACTGGCACGAAAAAAAATTTAATTCACATGATGCCAGTGCCGGGAGGTCAGTGACACTGGCGCCAGCTACTGGATCCGTCTAAACGCGCCTTTACATTTGAATTTTTCCAATTGGACTACGTGATTCTTATGAACTAAGTTCCAAGAACGTGGATGTGTCCAGCAATACAATTTTTTATAGGGTGGACACGCCCTCAGTCAGAACATTTTTTATATAAATACTTACGTAGCTGAGATCCTTAAAAGACGACTTACACCTAATGGGTAAAAGAGTATATTTAAATTGTGAACTGAATTCACAAATTCTGAGTTTGGCTTCTACATGTTTCCAAAATAAATATTTTTGAATTTGCCCAGACAAATAGTACCTACTTAAAGAAGACCTCCAGCAAATGTCCACGGTTATTAGTTTATTAGTAACGCATCCTTAACATAAATAATTTAATACGAGTAACAAATTCTCATTGTCCACATTAACCAGAACAGCCTCTACATCCGCAGTGAACGCATTCGACAATACGACCCTTAAAAAAAACCAGTTAAAATCGCGGACTAGCCGCACGGACAACCTACCTCCTCCAGTTTTCCCTTGGGCACTCTACAGATGCAATTCGTACCGAAATTCGTGTCACGCGTCTGTATGCAACGTAAACAGCACAAATTTTCGTAACCCTGCTTCTTCCATTTGGCAATCAAGTTCCTATCGGCGATATTTTCGGTAAGGCAATACTCGTACAGCTCGCGACTGATCGCTTTTCTTCGATAAAATAGATCGTAAATATAGCGAGACTTCTGATGGTGTATTTTGAAAATCGGCCAGAGGGATTCTTGCTTACGTTTGCCTTCGTGCGATTCGGTTTCGGCTGAAAAAAGCGATGAAATGTGGGGTTTTTCGGGCGTTAAAAACTGCACCTTCTCTCATTTTCTGTTCCAGTTCGTCAAGGGTCGGTTCGATTAATTCCCATCCTTCGGGTGGGGATTTTTTGCTTCTCCTAACTTTGGGCATATTTTTGGGTTAAAGTACTTTTAGCGAAGCTTTATACGGAAATCATTGTCGATTTTCTTACAAATTTTATTAGTTGTTTGTGTAAATTTGTTGAGGTTATGTTTTCTTTCACACATTAATGGCAACCTTGAAACGTGAAAAAACTAAAGAATCTTTCTTTAGTTCTGTCTTATATACAAGGCGAATCATTGGAAAAGTAAAATGCTCAGGTTTCTACGGTCCTTTTCAAATTATCTTAATCCTTTACATTCGTAACATCCTTCGTGTTCTTCTACTTCTCTAATTCATCACATCTTTCAAAATGTTGCTTGCTGCCTTTCTTAAACCATTTGAATAGCCCGAACTCTTCAGATCATTCGTATTCTTTGTAATCTTTCAGTGTTTTCAAGGTCTTCAGATATTTCAGACTGCAGATTGTTCGGTTTATTTCAAATGTTGTATTTCTTCACATTTTTCCGATGTTCTATAATTTAGGTTCATTAGACTATCCCATTTATATACCAGTGCTTCGGGTTCTATAGTTCTTCAAATTTTTCAATTCTTACGATTCTTTCATTTTTCTGATTTTTCAATTCCTTCGGCTTTATCAAATCCTTCAAAATCCTCAGACCTATCAAGTTTTCACATTCTATACTTATGACTTCTTTAAAATAAGTCGGATTTTTCAAGTTTTTCCTATATTTCGGTTTCTTCAGGCTTTTCAAGTTATTGAGATTCTCCAAATTCGCGGAAGCTTCGAGATTCTTTGGATGCCTTTTTCAATTCTTAAAAATCCTAATATCACTTGAATGCATCCGCTCCATTGAATTTTTTTAATTTGATTGTTGGGCTTGGAATGCTTCGGATTCTTCAATACATCATTCGAAAATTTATATTTCTTCGCCTTTTTCTATTCCTTTTGAACTTTTTTAATTCATTCGATTCTTCGATTCTTTATAGTTGAATTAATCAAATTTGTCTTTCTTATATTTTGTCTTGAATGCCTACGTATTTTGAATCTCATGAATTGGTAGTTGTTGGTTCTTTTGGATTTTCAAAGACTCTCAGGATCTTCGGGTAGCTTATTGTACCTCACGAGGATGTAAATTCCCTTTACTAATTGTACTTTGTGTCGAATTTTTTGAGCTGCCGTGAAGGGAATGATGCGAAAGGGTAGCAGCCCAGTATCTCGAAGCAAAAACCCAGTACAGTTTTTCATAACCGAACCACTCCAAAAAAGCGTATTTTCTTCCCATTGCGTTTCGAAAAGAAAACATGGGTAACATACTTTCTTGTTCGGATCATTTCAGTGGACATTTTTTAATTAAGGCTCTTTTTTCATTTCTTATACAATACCCACTCACTCAGGCGTAGTGTAAATAAAACAGAAAAAAACCTTAAATTTAATCAGGCGGCTTATGAGATTGGGAATGAGGGGCGATCGTTCAATTTTTGTAAATCAGAACAAGGAAAGAGAAAGTGGTCATCAAACGAGTCTTGATGAAAATATTATAAAGCTTTGTATTAATCTACTGAGTCAAAATTCCAGCTGCCATTAAAGGAACGACAAATGTATTAGTCGTCAGAAAGCACGTTCAGAAATATTTGTGCCTTTTGTTTAATAAGAATTGAAATTATAACAATAAACGATCTTGATAAGAATGTGTTACATGTGTGGCATTTCTTATGAATCGTGTAGCACCCTGTATACAAAATTTTGTTGCATTGTGTGGCACGTGGATAGTCCTTAGGTTGGCACTATTGATATAACCAACATTTTTCTTGTTCCTGTTTTATCTGTAGGTACCAAAACCCGAATTTTTGTTTTGTCCCCTTCGATTAGAACATACAGAGCTTTTTGTAATCGTCAGGCATTAAATTATATAATAGCCACAATTATAAAATGCCACGAGGTAAAAATTGACAACTTTCTCTCCCCAAACTAAGTCTAACCAAACACTTCCTGCAGGCAAATTTACAAGTCACAAAGGACGTAATCGACGTTTCACCAACCCCGAAGAACTAGAAGAGGAGCGCAGAAGGGACGAACAGAAAAAATGGCGCAAACAAAAGAACGAGAGCGGTAGCGACGAGGAGGAGGAAGCGACCGGTAGCGGCGACAAACGAATTAGCGAAGAGGGCTCGTCGGGTAGCGAGGATGAGAGTAGTGACGAGGACGATTCCAAAGTTAAGGGCGTATCTAATTTAATAGAAATAGAGAATCCGAACAGGGCGCAGAGGAAAAGTAAGAAAATAACCACGCTTAAGGCGGATGCCGAACCCGAAAAACCCCAATTATCTAGACGCGAACGCGAAGAAATCGAAAAGCAAAGGGCGCAGGCTCACTATCAGAAACTTCACGCCGAAGGCAAGACTGATCAGGCGCGTGCCGACCTTGCCAGGCTCGCTATTATTAGGCAACAAAGAGAAGAGGCGCAGAAACGTAGAGAAATAGAAAAGAAAGGTTTGTTGTAAATGATTTATTTCTAGACGCTAAAAGCAAATTCTTACTTTCAGAAAAAGAAGAGGCAGCGAAACAGAAAACTGCACAAACGCAAAAAGCTTTGGGCAAGAAATAACGTGTTAAGTTTTAGTGCTTGCAATAATCATGGATATTACTTTATTACGATTTTTTTTTATTGTACTTTTATCTGTTTCTGAATAACAAAATCAGTGTTTAAGTGTACCTATTTTATACTTGTAAGTACAAATTAAAGAAATCTATTGGCATTGTTCATCAAATGCTTTCTCGACATATACTTGTTTAACAGTTTCAATTTTATTATACTATCATTTATCCTTTTTCTATTTCTAAATACATACATTTTGTCTGGTTTTTATCTATGAACTTTCTAACTAGTCACAGGGAAAACTTAAAAACGGTGAGTATTCAGCATCCATGTAATCTACAAAAAGCTGTTATATTAACTGCAAAATACCTACTCCTTGACCCAGTTTTGTATCAGAGAGGTCTACCCACGAACTTATAAATTAAGATGGACTGCTAATGCTGAATTGACAAATGACACCTACATGGGGGCAGCCATGATGTGCTCTCACTTGGCGCGAAATTCAAATCAACTAATAAACAAGCATTAACTTCACGTTTTCTAAATAAATTACTATGACACATGTCATTTTCCAAGGCTGCCAATAGTCTCAAAACTTGAGCACTAGGAAAATTCCCCTAGAAAATAACTAAAAAGTGCACATCATGGCCGCGCCCACGCTAGGGCCATTTCTACCGCTATGCAACTGTTTGATCAGCAGTCCATCTTAATTTATAAGTTCGTGGGTCTACCGTGTCACATGTGTAATCCATAAATAAACAAGTACTATGCGATCAAAAATGAGTTGCCGTCGAGTCACCTTTGGAATTTTTGTTTACATGGGAAATCGTACTTAACTTGAACTTCCAAAGGTGACTCGACAGCAACTCATTTTTGATCGCCCGTTATAAATTGTGCACAACTCTTGTGCAGATAAAGCGCATTTTTTACCGAAATAGCTTTTGTTTTGACATCACCAATGGATATATTTCTTGCAGACGTCTCAATCGCCCTTTGTGATACCCTCTTCCGACAATCCGTTCTTGAGGTCTAAGGGCATATACTCAATCACGATAAGAGGTCGAGGAGGAGGGTTATGGTTGGTAGAAATTAATTCCTTTCGTTGAGACCTTTCATTAGAGTACCATGAAGGATAAAACTACAAGTTCCACCCCCCCCCCCCGCAAGTTTTTAGCCTATTTTTCCATGGCACACTGTATGCAGCGCATTAAATTATATAACAGAAGAATTAAGTAGCGTAATTTAATCTTTTTCGTACTTCCGGGACTAAAGTAAGAACTTCACTCCTTTATGACAAGTACTGAAGTGTCACTTTTTGTCCCGCCGGGATTAAATTTAGACGAAATCCCGGAAGGATGAAATTACTAACAAGGCAATTTCAGTAGGTTGTTCCACATTTTGTATGCGGCACTACTTCTTAAACGCATCGTACTGCTGCTCATATAGTTTTTTGGATTTCGGTGGTATCAATTCTTTACCTACTTTGGCTGCTTTTTATCAATATCAAATACACCTTTGTCACCCACCACCAAAATTATGACACTAGCAATGACAGTTTTCCAAATTATTTTTGTTACCATAGCATAGGGATTGTCATACCAACGCAACGTTCCTATGGTAACTTGTTAAGCAGCGATTTTTTGAAAGAACCCGTTCTCTAACTCCATACATATTAAGTGTTTCGGTTTCGGAAGTACGAAAAATATCGTATATACCTTGCGACTGAAGTAGTGGTCTTAATCCCTCAGGTAAATTATGGCCCTCCCTTCGGTCGGGCCATAAACTTTACCTTCGGGATTAAAAGTACTACTTCAGTCCCGCGGTATATAATATACTATTTAATTTTTGTAGGGTTGCAAGCTTCATTTCGCTAGGGTTTAGGCAGCTTTATGTACGGGTATTAGAAAGTATACCGGTGTCAAAAAGAATCGATCAACCCCAAATTTTAGTAATCCTAGGTTTTTAAAAGTCCGTAAGTACGTTACAAAATGGCGATCATTTTTTCATGCGTCATCGGGGGGTTCTATACGCAAACCAAAATTGCTGAATTACGTGCTGCAAAAGCCTAGGAAATGCAAGATTACAAAATTAAACGCGTATGGGATGTAGATGTAGATGTAGATGTAGATTTTTGAATGGATTCGGTTGTGAGCCGGCGGCGGCGCACGTAGCGCTCAGTGCGAGTGATCAACCATTCGGGGTTTGGCTGTGCTAAAACTCAAGTCCAATTGGGTTTTCTCACCCCGTGAACGTCGAGTATTTGGTAAAAGAAGTAAAGTGTGATTTTCGTCTTGAATTTATAAACTTAAATGAGCAAAAATATAATTTGAAGACACAAAACTGAACAAAATTTTAATATTTGCGAAGTACTGGTGGAATCCAAGGCACGTCTTCGCGAAGCGTGTGGTCGATTACAGGTCGATACGATAGTTTACATTCGCCAGTTTCGTGATCCATAGTTGTAATGGTATGCTTTCTCCAATGGTCAGACAATGGTTTCTTTTCTTGAGCCTCGATGGGCTTTGAATAATCATACTCGTCCACTCTTAATGGATAGTCGTCTCTCGCGTGGGCGCCCCTAGATTCTTTTCGATTTGCTGCGCCAGTTGCTATTTGTACGGCACACAGCATGAGGTTTTTAAGTTCGAGGCCTTCAGTCAAATCCGAGTTCCAAATAAGTCCGCGATCTGTTACCTTCATATCGCACAAACGGCAGTAAAGTTCGACTATATCCTTCGCTCCCTTTTGTAGAGATTCCTCAATTCTAAACACGGCCATGTCGTCCTGCATAATTTTCTGCATCTCCAAGCGAAGTTGCGCCACCGATGTACAACCCTCCGCATACCTCACATTATCAAGAAGAGCTATAGACTCTTCCCCAATGTCCTAAAATATTCAATAATTTCGTAAAGTTGATGGCTAAACGCCTACCTTGCAAATATCTCCAATCTTGTCGCCAGGTTTACAATTGTTTCTAATGGCGTGGGCGCAAGCACGGCCAAATATGACGACTTCTAAAAGAGAATTGGCCCCTAACCGATTGGCACCGTGTACGCTGGCGCAAGCATTTTCTCCGCAAGCATACAATCCGGGCACTTTGCAGAAATCTTCGCCTTGTTTTGATAATACCTACAGAATTCGATTACCCAAACATACCGAGGAAACTTCATTTACCTCGCCCATATAAGTCGTAGGTATTCCTCCCATACAGTAATGAACAGTCGGTAATACCGGCACAGACTCTTTGGTAACATCCACTCCGGCGAAGATTTTTGCAGTCTCCGTAATGCCGGGAAGTCGTACTGTCAAAGTCTCTTTGGGAAGATGGTGCAGTTGCAGATGTATGTAGTCCTTGTTCTTGCCACATCCCCTCCCTAAAACGTGAGGTGCGGGCAATTGATCACAAAGTACAAGATTATACCCTCCCGAATTTCGATTGTCATTGCTCTAGATACAACATCTCTAGAAGCCAATTCCAAAGCGTTAGGGGCGTAGTTTTGCATAAACCGTTCCCCCTTTCCGTTAACCAGAAAACCACCCTCTCCTCTGCATCCTTCGGTCATCAGGCAACCGCTTCCGTATATTCCAGTTGGATGAAATTGAATAAATTCCATGTCTTGCATGTGCATTCCGGCACGTGTCAACATTCCGATACCGTCACCAGTACACATATGTGCACCCGTGCATTGGGCGTAAGTCCTTCCGAATCCACCAGTCGCGATTACCTATAATATATAGCGGGTGTTAGTTTGTAAAACAGCTCAAGTGTAGTAAGTACAGTGCTTTTAGCAAAAAATCGATGCAAAGTCCCATCGTCCATTGACAAAGCCACGACTCCAACGCAAGCACCCTTATGCATCATTATGTCAATTACGAAGTATTCGATGTAGTAATGGCAATCATACTTCAGAGATTCGCCGTAGAGCGTATGAAGCATACTATGTCCAGTCCGATCGGCCACAGCACAAGTTCTGGTAGCTATCCCTCCTGTTCCCCGATTAAGTGACTGTCCACCAAATTGGCGCTGGTAAATTTTTCCCTCTTTCGTACGCGAGAACGGCATACCGTAGTTCTCGAGCTCCAGTATCGCATTCGGCGCATTTTCGCACATGTAGTGAATAGCGTTCTGATCGCCTAGCCAATCCGAACCTTTCACGCTATCGTAAAAATGCCAATCCCAATGATCTTCGCCCATACTACCTATTGGACTAATTTTCCCTTTTAGTTCTTCACGCCGGCGTGCTTACCTATAGCGGCGTTGATGCCACCTTGAGCGGCGACGGTGTGCGATCGCGTGGGGAACATCTTCGTAATCACTGCCGTCTTGTAGCACGACGCCACCAAACCGAAAGCGGCTCGTAAACCGCCACCTCCGGCGCCCACAACCACGGCATCGTATATGTGATCGTAAACCGTATATGACGCGCTCGGTCCCGTTGCCTTCTTTGAGTATGCCTTATTTCTGCCGATGTGCAATAATCTTTTGATTAAGAAAGTGTTCATCTTAATTTGACGTTTTTCAAAAATCGGTTTTTGTTACTAACTTGATTTTGAAAGCAAGTCCATGTACGCATCCTGTCGTTACCATGGTTGCTGGAGCCGTCGACGGACCACTGCACATCGTTATTTATTATGGACGTGGTTTCCTTGGCCACTGTAAACGGCGGCCGTCGACGGCCCCAGCAAAACCGTACCTTTTACCCAGACACAAACAGTTGTAGAAGTTAGAACTAATATCCAGTACACAACTATACCAGAAGGGTGATAGTTGGCGATAGATACTTATACTTAGAACATTGAGCAGGTGGAAGATATGTCATGGCAACAGTGAATTTAACCCAAGGTTGCATAGTCGTACCTCAACAGATGGTCCTTACAGTTGAATTAAATTTGAGATTGAACTAAAATTAAAACCCTAAAAGAAATCAAAGGTAACCCCTCTTTTTGATACCCTAAAATGTACATACCTCTTAAATACGGGGGCTCATTACATTATAGATGAAGCAACAATTGTGGATGGAAAATTGTCGTATTGTTATACACAACCGAACCTAAAGAAAAAATACACTTCAATAAGTAAATGAAACGCAAATGGCGGTAAGTACTTACGATAAGGAAGGAAATACGCAAATTATATCCTCTCTACGGAGTTAAAAGTGAATCCGTTTACTAATTATACCAGAATGCCTAATTTAATGAATACAATTGCCAGAGATGAATAAAATATGGATGAAATATGGTTCTCGACAGAAAAGAAAGATGAAGGTCGACAATCGACAATCAAAAATCACGGCGCGGTAGAATGGCGTGGTTAAAATTTCAACAATAGATGGAGTCCGGAGACATATCCATGCTAAAACTTTCGTACTTCAAGGAATATCCCGTGCCAACAATTCCAACAATAGATGGAGTCCGGAGACATATCCATGCTAAAACTTTCCTACTTCAAGGAATATCCCTTGCCATCTCACGTGGAAACGCCGCCAGCATCAGACGCAACCTCCCAGATCGTCTTATAAGTAATTTAATTATTTTTATGGAACGTTGTGTTACATTAATCAGAGACATTATATTTGGAAAATTTTCACGTAAGAATAGTTTGATTTTGAACATTCCAATCAAAGGGCACTGGAAGGACCAAAAATTAAGTAATTACGTTCCAGTAGAACTTACCGAATTTTTTTGAAAGAATTTGTTGAAAGCTATTATATAAACAGCGGAAGATTTGTTGTTGTTTTTAGTGTCGTGGGACCTCCCTCGTGCGATTTGCTTGAAATCGGTGTCACCCCCGAGTAATAAACTTTTAACAAGCAGTAAGCCATGCAAGTGAGAAATTTCGTACTCATGATATGACACATCCTGTATATCATTTCACCACAATGAACCTCCATGTTTTCTGTACTCTGTGGTCTTTCCTAACCTCTTTTTTCACACGTGAAAATGTATTGAATTTGAATCACAACAGTTTAGAAGAATTTGATTGAAATTAAAATGATCAACAGCAAGAAAAGGGAGATTGAATCTGATTCATTAAAAGAGAAACCGAAAAAGAAACTAAAAACTAAGCAAGTGCAACCGAAAACCGACAGTGTTGAGGATGTGAAATCTACAGCTAAAACCTCGATCAGTAAGAAAAGGGAATCTGAGTCTAGTACCACAAAAGAAGCCCCAAAGAAGAAACTGAAAACTGAGCATGTTAAACCAAAAGGTAAGAGTGGATCTAAACGTCCCACTCAGACCACAACCGAAAAACCAGATTGGCGTAATTTTAAGCAAAAGAAGAAGGAATTACGATTGAAGCGTAAGCAAACTAATAAATTTTACGACACCATCGTGGAGGCGAAGAAAATTTTTGAAGTATTGCGACAGAGAAGCCTACGAGGAAACCTAGGCGAACGTAACAAATCAATTTCTAAGCTGCACGATCTGATTGTCGGCAAAGGCCAGTATTGCAAAGTGATTTTTGCGCATGACATGGCACGTATAGTCCAATTCTTGTTTAAGTTTGGCAATGAGAGTATTCGCAAGGCGATTTCCGACGAGCTCATACCCGTCACCGTGGAAATGTTGCATTCGAAATATGGCCGAAACTGTCTTAAGAGTATGCTCAAGTATGGGAACGGTGACATTCGTTCGGCGGCCATTAAGAAAATGTATGGTAACGCTGTGAAATTTTGCAGTCATCTGATTAGCGCGTCTGTGTTCGAGTACGCGTACTCTACGTGGGCCACGCCGCAACACAAGCATGATTTAATGCAAGAGTTTTTCGGAGATATTTATAAAAACGCAAAGGATCCCAGCGTGAAACATTTGAAAGACGTGTATAGAGACAGTCCGACCATGCGAGACGCCGCACTTCAGACTACCAAATCGAATTTACTGAAGGTACTAAATAAGGAGTTGTTAGATTCCGCCCTCGTACAAACCGTAATCTACCAGTACTTGTCAGAGTGTAACTCGGAGGATAAGGCTGAGCTTATAACTCAATTGGCTCCACATATTGTCGTCATAAGTAACAGTAGGGATGGTGCCCGTGCCGCTATGCAATGCATTTGGCACAGTACGAATAAGGAGAAAAAGGTTTGTAGACGCTTTCTGCTAATTTATTTATTAATCGATTTCTAGGTGATTATGAAAGCTGTCAAGGAACATATTACTGAGCTGTCGAAACATGAACACGGGCATTGTATGGTGATCACACTCCTGGATACCGTCGATGATACGGTGTTGTTAAACAAAATGATTATATCCCAATTGACGACTGATATTAATGAATTAGTGGCAGATGAACATTCTCGGAAGGTACAATTTTCTGTTTAGTCCAGGGAGGGAGAACAAAAAGGTCTCATACATGCTCCGAGACCTGATAGATGACTTGTGATTCATGTTTGTTTTTTGCATATATTTCGCACTCACTTTTCCGTGCTGTTGATGATAATGATCAATCTACAATTTTCCGCTTTCTTATAATCAAAGTTGTGATAGGAAACAACTGAATTTAATTTAGACGTTAAAAATAGCAAGCTTAGGACATCGCGGTAATTTCCATAGAAACAGCATTGTCAATTGTCATATGTTCTGAACTTCATTTTATATCGTACTCCGCGTCCCATTTGAAAAAATAATGAGAGTATTTGAATGCACAATCATTCGTTTTACTTTAGCTACCCTTACTATTAAAGAGCGGCTTAGCCTACTTATTCAAACCTATAAAACATCTGCATAAAATAAAGAAAATATTTTTTGCGCGTCATTGTTCTAGTACGTAATAATTAATGCAACTCTGCTAAATATTATCTAATTGATGTTTCCAGGTATTATTGTGGCTAATCGCCCCAGGCGATTCAGCACATTTTCATCCACAATTTATTCAAGAGTTAGATGCAGGCCGCACGGTTTCGACGAGCAAAAAGGACGTTACGCAACGGCGGCAAGAGCTCTTAAATTATGTAATATTTATGTTAACGAATGAAGTCATCGCAAAACCAGAATTTTGGCTCTCGACGCCGTCGGTAACGTTGGTTACTTTGGCGATTATAAAAGCCGGTAAGTCGCCGTCAGTGTCGTTTATTTGATCTACAATTTTGCGTTCAGCTCCAGATAACTTTCTCGGCGACATTCTGGGCGCAGTTGCAAAAACGGTCACGAATATCGAATGGTGCATTGAAAAGGAAGGCGAGCAGTTAGCGGTCGAGAGTCCCGCTTTGCACATGATGCTGAAAAAATTGTTGCAACACGATAAGACACTTGCAGCAGACGGCAAGGTAACCTTTGGGAAGACACTGCTCGCAGAGATATCATCCGAAACGGTGGGTTTAGTTTTAGATTTTTGCCTCGGATTTAATTTCTTTTATTTTAGATGCAAAAATGGTTAACTTTGAATCGCGGCTGTTTTCTTTTAGTCGCCCTCTACGAAAACAGTACGAATGAGGAACAGGATGAGTTGAAATCAAAATTGAATGCACATTTAAAAATATTGGAGAAGCAAAAGACTGCGGGTGCAAAAATTTTAATTAAAAAGCTAAAAGAAAGATAAAGTTATACTTACTCTATAATAAATCGGTTACTGTATTTTGATTTTTATTTATGTGTACAATTAGCACAGACTTTAAGATACAACACTTTGTTAAGTTATGCTTATCGTGAGTTGCGTAATTACACTGATCACGATCATGAATTTGTAACCTGCATTTGATTATTTATGCATTTCCTCTTACATTTTGTTGCTGTAGTTGGCTATACCGGGGTTTTTGTCCCGTAGAAGGTTTCCCTGGTATTGTCTCGTGTGCACAAAATTCTGCATTTTATTTCATTCCCCTCCCGATTATGTCTTACGCTCCAACTAATAAAGGAACCGATTACACAATGTAGGAGTTCATCAATCATAGCAACAATATTCAAATTAATTAACATGGCAGCAAGATCTTCATTTGTTTTAAGAAGTTATATTGAATGCATAAAATTAGGCGCACTTCAGAAGAGATTTATTTAAAGGTAGACAAAGGGAAAAACAATACACGCATAAATATATCTGTATATAATTTGTTAGAAGTAGAATAATTTAAAAGAATTAGGGTGTCTTATTGGTTTTTGCATATTTTTTCTAACAGTGTGTAATTATTTTATAAATACCTATAACTATAACAACCCTTTCCAGAACAAACAAAGTAACAAGTACAGCAAATTAGTTCTTCCAGCACCAGTATTGAGCAAACTAAAATTTGGTACAAAACCAACAAAATTATTTGGCGCCCAACATGGAGCATATATGGTAGGCACCCCTTTCGATAACTTGTCTACTTGTGCAGTGGAATGACCAAAAAAATATTAAAGCAAAATTATAATTTATTTTGTAATTTACAATGTTTGCCTTAATCTCCCTTTTGCCTTTTGCTTTTCAGCATTCTATACGCATTAATAATTTCGGTTTGTTGTTTCTCCATTTTTCTTCTCAAAGCATTTGGCAGATTTTTTCGTTTACCCTTTTTGTCAATAACTTTACTTGCAGTTCCTTTTTTGTCAATAGTTTTACTTCTATCATTTTTATCATCAACTATCGTCTTCAATAGCAAGTTTTTTCTGCCAGGCTAATCAAGAAATCGCAACCTAAATGAAAGTATCTAAACTGTTCACAATCTTACCCGAGCAGCACCTCCTTCCTTCGATGCATATCTTGGCTTAACTAAATTAGGCGGCGCGTGCACAATCTCTCCAAACTTGATATTATCCTTCTTACTCGCGAAATCAACCTCGTCGCGTGATTCACGCTCCTGCTGTTTTTGCAAACGTTTCATTTTACGTTTCTGCGATTTGGTTACTTTAGGCTTAAGAAGTTCTTCTTCCAATTTCTTCAGCTTGCCGTCACGTTTACGTTTCCGATTGTTCACCGCTTCATCTTCGTCTCTCTCAGTGAAATTTTCAATCTTAAAGAACGGCTAAGAATGAGAATTCCAAACTGAGCTACTTACTTCGCCAGTTTTATCGTTTCGTGTAAAATCGAGGTGGCGATTTTCTTCTATGATATCGTCACAGATGCTTTCAACGCGACTAAGGTAGTCTCTTTCCGATTCTCCTTTTTCCCGTTCGATATTGAACTGGTTTCGCTTCTTTTTCGGCTTCCTCTGTTCTGAACTCTTTTTCTTTAAGGCGATTAAACGATTTAGACTTCTAGGAATTTCTTGTACGTCTGGATTTACAGGGGGAGCGTTAATTTTCCCTTTAAGGCTATAATGGCTATTAGATCATAGGAGTGTGAAATAACAATCCTTACCTTTGAAGCCTTAATTCCCGTTGCTTTTCCGGGTCTCGCACACCCCTATGCTTCTTTCCGGGTATTTTTCGTCCCATGTTTTTAAAAATGAGTACAACATAACCTCAAAACAGTTGAACATAACCTTTCACTACCACACATTTTGGCATATATATAAGAGTATATATATGCATTTTGGTTACGTTCTATTTTACGAGGGCGCATTCTATTACCTCAGTTTTAGTAACAGGAGAAGGCGAAATAAATTTAAAACGTAAAAGTGTAAATGGCTACATGAAATCTATGAAAAAATAGTTTTTATAGATTCCTTGCTTCTTTAAGTATTTCCTGCATAGCTAAATGAATGATTCTAAGGATTGTTTAGAAGATTAATCATTTCACTACCAACAAGACAACTCCTCATTACAGCTTTGAATATAAAAAGTATTATATTCTAAGATTACGGTTTATTTCTACTTATATGAGAACTTTATACGTTTCACTTTTCCTCTGTAAAGGTACCTTCACACTATCATACCTCTCATGCGATTTGTCATATGATAAGCATTCAGATTTGTGTTTACACTATACTATTTTGGGTATTTTGGCTGTCATAAGACAAATCATAAGGAAAAATATGGAAATAATACGTAAATCGTGGAATAAGGATGTTTCTATTTCTCCATGACAAATGACATGACTTATTTTAAATATCCAAAGTGATCCCGCCCTTTTATGGTTACTTTTGGCATTTTACTGTTGTACTTATCTGAAAAGGCTGAATACTTGAGTAAACCAGTAAACTTTTGATTATATCATTGATTATAGGTGTGTATAATCAATGATTATGGGTATATTAGTTACTAATGCAAGAATAAATTACCTACATAAACAATAAATCGAGCAATAAATATTTACGAGCATATTGGTATTTGGTTGTCTGGTTGTAGTGGTGTTTTCAGACACACATCATCAAATAGTGTCTTGATTGGTAATTAACCCTTCAAATGTTTGGGGTAATCTTTCAAATAAGAGTACACTCATCCTTAATGTCGACCAAGGGGACGACTCTGTTTGCTTTGTTAATGAAACGCATAACGGAGAAATTATTTTTAAAATAATTGTTAAACTTTTTTCCTTAAAAATGTAGTATGATTTTTGAGGCACTTTAGAAGTTCACCTATTTGTGCTTTACAGGTGATTTTTTTGAGTTCTAAGTTAGCCTGAAGGTACTTTTTTGTTGAATACTTATTGTGATAATTAGCGATCTATTTTAATACAGAAGTTAACCGCACAAAATTGCTTATTTGCCATTTATTTAAAATTTTGCGGGATCCCGCAAATACCGGGTTCCCGCGGGATTAACATCTAACGATCCCGCAAATACCGGGATTGAGATTTTGTTGCGGGATTGCATTCCCTAGCTGTAACTTTTGAACTAGTAGCCCAATCTTGGAACTGTTTGAAATTATGGATTCTACAGGCCACGTTCTATAAGAAAAATTTTTTCCCGGGACGATCTGAGCCAATTTTTTTTTCGGGGCAAAAAAAGGCTGTGTATAACCTTCATTTTTTCCAAAAATCGACTGCACCAAAATTTCTCGGGAAAACACTTTTTCTTATTAATTTTGGTGCGTAGAATCCAAAACAATTCGTACTTTTTCGAACAGACTTCTCAATCAAAAGTTATAGACTAGAAACCAATTTCGAGAGAAAATTCAAAGGGCTGTAACTTTTGAACTAGTAGCGCAATCTTTGAACTTGGAACATTTTAATTTAGAGAAGTTATATATGGTTTCGTAGCTTCTTGTATTAAAGTCATATGAAAAACCTGTCAAGTGTAAATTAAAACATTAAAACTCTTATGAAAAATATGTTGGTAGTAAATATCATATAACATACCTATCATATAAAAAATCATGTGAGATATATTATAGTGTAAAGGTACCTTAACACTTTAACAGTTTCTCTTTATAAAAGAAGGCAGAGGTCGGATGACTCAACATATCGACCCAACCGCAGACGAAGAAGGGCACACCACAGCTCTAACCAAAGGCCAGTATAAAAGGTTGGAGCACAGCCCTTCTGGGTCTGCTTCCCCTAGATCTCCATGGAACGTGAAAGAGATGGTCGCCATGCAAAAGAAGCCTTCAAGGAACCTTATCGTTACGTATAGCCTGGTGCGCTTTTGCACAGGGCTTCCAACGTCCTTTTGGTTTATTTGTGTGTTGTGGCTTGAGTGACGTTGTGCAGTCCGTCGACGCTAGTCAGTGAGGTAGTAGAAAGGGCCCGAATTTGAGGCCTATGTACGGGTGTCGTAATCCAAAATCCAGACCACCCCAACATATTACTGTAATAATTTAATACAATGCTGTAAGTCCTGTGGAGTGGTCGGACAAATCTGTGTGAATATGCCATACACGAAAAGTGAAAAGTGATTTTAACTATGTCCTAACTTTGCTTCGTTTTCTAGATACAGGGTGTAAAGTTTTAAAAAAATTGGCTTTTTATCAATTATTCAAAAACCTTTCAGCGGATTTAAATAAAATTTAGTAGGCTTATTTGTCGTCACACGAGCCTTCCTTTATTGGGAATAAAATAAATAAAAATCGATATTTAAAAAAAATTTTACACCCTGTATCTAGAAAACAAAGCAAGTTAGGACATACGATTATATGAAAAAAATTTCTTATTTTTGGCTGGTAAATAGGTCCTTAAAATCTTTGCACTCAATTTTGAATCACCCTGTATAATGACGAGTATTAGGGGATAAGAATTGGTGGAGGTTCCTTTTCACCCCATCCCCAGGCAGGAAGAAGTCTCCGTTTCGCAAATAAAATCAGCGATTTCGATTACACTTTTTGAACCTTAGGCCCATTGAGGGATGTCAGGTTTCAGAAAATTCATTATAAATTCAGAACATTTGACGATGTGTTTTACATTGATTTTTGGCATGACTTATCAGGACCTTCAAAACTATTGATGATCTTTCCAGAACTAAAAAAAACTTTGGACACAGTTAAGGACTGCGTGAAGTTCCTCTTTTGAAGACTTCATTGTTGAAACTCTTACCAAGATTTATGAAGAAGTCTTAGACCTTTATGGGAGGCCTTTTAATTGAAATATTTTGTAAATTGGAGATTGAAAGTAACCAAAGAAAAGTCTTTCTGGAAATCTGTGGGACTATTTCGGATACCTAAAAATTATTAATAATTTTATTTAAAAATAATAAATAATTACTACAGGCACATATTGGTATAACAATATTCACAATATATTTTATTTATGTGACTAATATAGAACTGAGTTCAGTGAGCAACGAACATTCCAATAAAATTTAAATGTACATATACAATACAATTATTAAAAAGAGTTATTAATACTTAGCATTTCTCCTTAGTGGTTGTTACAAACTAAAAAGATTTTGTTCTAAATGCATAATATACATAAAAATCACAATTGGTAGCAACTTTATAATCATTTAAATACCCTCCAAAGTAACACTAATTGCGAAAATGGAGTTGGTATACGACTATAACAGAAAGCAAAACTAACATTCACACATTTCAAAAAGAAAAACGGTGATTTGACGTAGATTACGACATCTTGTACAGAAAAAAACGTTATCAACATCGTTTACAAATCTGACTGACCTGGACCTAAAACGAAAGAACGAGATTAATATAGTCACATAAGTCAGGAAGGGAAAATTCAAACGATTTCAATATTTACTTGCATTTGATATCCATTTTTGGTTCATGAAAGTGACAATGACAAAAATGCAGTACCTAGTTCACAAAACTCATGCAATGAATCATATTAACATATAATCATGCGATGTCAGCCGACTTGTAATTGGATTAGTAACAGAAGATAATAATAATAATAACATCACACATGAAAAATGAAAGCAGATTCTGACTTTGTGTTAGTAAAGGATGAATAAGATTAATTTTATTTTAAATAAACGAAATTATCTCTTGAAGCAAACTGCACCTTTTTTTATATTAAAAAGTGTACTGTGTAATGTTTAAATAGTAATTTGTTATTATGTGTGTATGTTTCTATATTTCTATTTAGCCTTTATTAAATAGCTACAATTTACATCCCAAGATTAAATCAATAGTTAAATTACACACAAACACATTAATGCGTTTTTCTCAATAGTCTTTAGAGTTATGATATGTTAATTTGGTGTAACTTGCATTCGTTATTAAGTTTATATAAACAATCTTGTCGACATTTGGATATTCCGAAGGCACCTCGGAGTTTATTGAAGAAGTAAACCCATGCTAGTCAGGATCACTCAGTTGAAAATTTCACCTCGATGAAGTTGTGCAAGATTTTGGAAATTGTATGGTAGAGTGCAACGAAGCCGTTCAGGATAATATTCAATTACTTTTGCGCGTCCGAATCAAATTTACTCGAGAGACAAATTTGGAAATCACAAGCAAAAGTGATAACAGCAAAAAGCAAAAGTTACACTCGAGTGATATACGTGCAATTATTAATTAATGCCAATTAAAAATCTTGCCGCAATCAAATGCAAATAAATATAGAAAATGTATTTTGTGGTAAATGAATGTGGTAAAATTTGTTTGAAATACATTGTTAAAAGGTGGAGTTTACTCCAAAGAGATCATTTTTAACCATCGCCCTAGATTGTTTTGGAATATGTAAACATTTGCATATTCAAAAACCGTCCGTCGATGTGCATTTAAACCTACCAACTCAAAAAGTAGCTATAAAACAGAACAAAACCTAACTGTAACAACGACGAAAAATGCGGAAATTAAAATAAACCAATTCTCACAGAAAAAGTAACAACCAATTTTATTTGTACCTCATCGAAAACCCAGGACTTCGATATTTGTTTAGACAATTTCTAATTTCAAAATTTCCACCTCCTCGATTTAGTTTCAAGAGGCGTTTGCTGCCTCGTTCGCATTGGGGAATGGGGAGGATTCTGGAATGGGCGAAGGAGCTTCGGCACTTTCGATAAGCTTCAACAATTCTTTTTGTACGTTCTTGTTGCTTACGACCCGCGGACAACGCGCCAACAACCCGGCGAAAGCGCCAGTTTTGTTTGTGACCGAATGCTCTTGGAGCAATCGGAAAGCTTTCGAAGGTAAAATATCCTGCTGCCCTTCGCAGTACTTAGCCGCCTCATTCCAGGACTCATAATATTGGTTGTAGTCGTTTAAGTATTGCGCGGTGGTAGGCGAACTCCCGACTTCACCCCTCTTCGACGACAAGAAGCTACCCTCCTCCGAAGAACTGAGCGTTTCCAAGCCATCCATGTCTTCTTGTAAAATTCTCAAAGCGGCCGCCTGTAACTTTTCCATCGTAACATTCTTAAAAACGCGTCCTTGCTTTTTCATCAACAAACTCTGTATTAACTCACTAACTAACCTATCGTTAATAGTGGGAGATCCTGGAGAAGTAAATCCACTGGAAGAGAAGCTTTCGGGATCGCTACCTGGTTGTCTCAGCGGCAAACTCAACTGATCTCTTCTGCGTAGCATGCTCTTACACGCGTCGACACTTTTGACCTCGTCGACCTCATCTTCATTATCACATTCGTCTTGGAGGAGTTTAAAAAGTCTGGAATGCGTGGAAGCCCTTTGGTACTTGTTTGACTGTTTCGCTTCTAAGAAATCCAAATCGGTTTCGACTTCGGATATATGCCGACTCACATCGGAAGTAACACCCGAATCTCCCTCTTCTTCGCTGCATTCCTCGCACGATTTCAAACTGCTCTTTCTCGAACAGTCCGTATCTGGCGTAATTTGCAACTCAGTTTTACGCTCTTTGATCGCCTTGTTTTCGTTAGCTCCCAATTGTTTTTTCTTGGCCGCAATCGACTCTTGCAACATTTGAATGCGTTCTTGAATTGACAAAGGTGTCTCATCACAGTTTTGATTCTCGCTTTCTGGTAATTCAGTCTTATTATCTTCTGGAGTGATATCTTTTTGAGGTACCGCGCCGCTCCCACTTAAGTTACTATGACTAGAACAAGTAGAGCGCGCGTCTTGTTTTTGCTGTGTTACTGTCGGGTCTTCGTCGGTTATAATTTCCGCCCAAAAGTCAACTTCTGACTTTTCCTCGTCACTACTACTAACAATACTGACTTCCTTCGCTATTTGGGAGTGCTCCCCGTTACTACTGCTAGTAATACTATTTTGCTGAACGTTTGGCGATTCCTCTTCAATAATCCTTTCGTGCACCAACTTCTTCGGTGTAACAAAAACGTCGGATCTAGAAGCATCCTTAGCTAAATGCGCCCAAAAGTCGATGCCGGACTCGGAATGAGCCAAATGAGTTAGATCATCATAACCGTTTGATGCGTCTTTGAAACTCTCACTACTATCAGTCTTGTAAGGTACTTCATTATCACAATTTTCAATTTCTCCAAGCTTGGCTGTCTGTTCACTTTCTGTCCCGACAAACTTAACGAACACTGTCGAGTCGGACTCCTCCGCCCCCTCGTCTTCGCTATTTTCGATTGTGGCGGTTCCTTCGCTTATGGTGGTGGAAACACTAGACTCCCTACCCAAACGTACACTTTCGGTCCTTTCGCTTTCCTCGAAAATAACACTAAGCTGATGAGGTATAACGTCGTCGGCAGCGCACAGAGACGAACTGTCCTCGTTTCCTTCCGTGGTGTCCTCCGATTCGTCGTCGGAACACTGCGAGCTCTCCTCTGCTTCGTAGACCTTGATGTCGGATACGGAACGAATCGCCTGCAAGCCGGGTGTTTTTCTGCACACCTCGTAACCTATCATTTCGGCGTCGGAGTCCGATGTCTCGCCGTCATCGTCGGTTAACTCGTGCTTTCGCACCTCCGTCTTCTCTATGGAGGATTTTTTAGGAACTTCAGGTTTCGGCGCGGCCGAGCCGTTGACAGTTGGCGGCATTACGGCGAATCTCGCGCCGTAGTATGCCATTTCTTCATTGGAAGAATATCCGGATACCTCCTCCGCGTCACTGTGCGGCGGGTAGAAAGGGTAAGGGGAGTATGGAGGTGGATACATTGCTCCATAGTAGTAACCGTAGTAGTAGGGGTTCCAATATTGAGGGTACATGCAATTTTGTTGGTCTTCCGATTCGGGATTTTGAGGCTTTGTATTGTTATCGGCATACCCTGGGTAATAGTAAGGCCATTGTGGGATGTGCGTGGTCTCCCCACTCTGCCAAGGGACAGGGGTGGTTCCTTGACTACGTTTGTTAACTGATTCTGAACTGTTAGCTTTCTCTTTCTGTCCGTAGTAGTAGGGAGGGTAGTAGTAAGGAAAGGGGACTGGAGTCATCCTGGGATTTTGATTCGGATCGACACCATCGCCATTTGGGGGAAAATTCTGACTATAATAAGACCAGTACGGATCAAAACAGTAGGGCGGTGGAGGATGTTGATTGGGATCGAATCCCCATTGTGTATACGAGGAGGGGTCGTTCGTATAATTTTCGCTAGCTTGACCGGGATTCGCTATAACAGATGAAACGGTGCTATTAAAAAATATTGGGTAGGTCTTAAAAATCGTTGCTTTAACTTCTTTTTTATTATTCAACTGGTGAAATGACAAAATTAATCACGAGATTATGAAAGAATTAATTTCGATCTTTAGCTGATGATCTGGTGATACAATGAAACACTTACCACATTCATCAGGTGCAGTCATTGCTTGTAACATTTTAAAGGAGCGACTAGGTATTGAACTGCCCATGTACTTTTTTGGCTCCTGAACGGTTTGTTCGCTTGGTGGGACATAGTTTTTGACAGATCCATTACCTAAATTAGAAGAAAATGCATTCGAGCCTATAGCTGATCGATTACGCTACCTTCTATCTGAATCGGTATCGTCCGCACTTTAGGCCCCGCGACTGCAGACTGCTGATACTCTTGAGGAACTGTGGAAAAACGTTGCTTTATTACGGAAAAAAACTAGGCAAATGCGTCAAGCGAAGAAGCAAGACAAGACACACCAAAGCGTACCGTCAGTTTGGTCTTGGCCGCTCGTCATGTTTTGCAGTAGTTTGAACGCCTTGGAGGGAATGTTAGGACCGCGATATCTCGGATCTACTTCGTTATGAAGGGTGTTATTTTCGTCAAAACCTGGTTACGTTAAAAGAGTGTTAATAAGCAATAGATCGTGCGAGCAGTAAGTAAGCGATTACCCCCACCGTACAAAAAAATTGTTTACCGCTATCGTCTAGCATCCAAAATAATTTTGACGGTATGTGCCCACCCCTATATCTTGGATTTTCGAAATTGTCTAAATGTGACTCTGAAAAGGCGCCTGGCTGAAACTCGCATGCTTCCTCACAAAACGGCCTACCTTGCCTAAACGAATTCATCAGGGCCTGATCGCCCTGATCCCACTTGCGCTGCTGCTGCTGCGGGAATTGATGGTACATCTTTGGCGAGTGTTCGGTAGCGATCTGATAGTCGTCATCGTCCCCATCCGTCTGGGTGATCTTCTGTAGCACCCTAAAGGTGTTTGATTGAGTTGGGGTTGAATTCTGGCGGTTAAATGACCGAGCGTCACTAGGGACACAAGGTCAAGCTAGATTGTAAGGCGCGAGTGGTGGCAATTTACCTGTTGTGTTGTGGCGAACGGACTTGTCCATTAGTAGCTCTGCCCTCTACTTGCATTGGTATAACGCGTACACCAGGTTCCTGTTGCTGATAGGGCACTTGGCGCGTTACTCGTTGCTGGGTTTGTCCGGGATGTTGGAACACCATAGGAGGATCGTTGACAATGACGATTTCTGTTTTTTCGGCAGGGAAATACTCTTGCGGCCTTTCCCGGTTATCAATTTGTCTTCTCACGCCCCCTTGTTTTTGGGGTGAAGGAGCTGGTGGTTCCGGTCTGAACTGCTGCGGTTGTTGCCGTTGATATTGTGTTGGCGGTGGACCGTATTGCTCTGGCAGGGAGACTTGTCGATGTTGCCAAGGCTGCATTTCAGGTTGCTGTTGCTGCTGTTGTTGTTGCCAGGGGCGTACCGGTTTTGCTTGTGGTGGAGGTTCTTGTTTCTCGGGCGGCGTCCACGGTTGCTGTTGTGGCTCTTGTTGGGCCGGAGGAGATTGCACGCGATGGTCATTTACCGCCCACTCGGGATGATCTTGAGAGGTTTGCCTTCTCTGGGTGAGCCAAGGCGTTGGCGCTTTGCTCAAAGACGGCTTGGGGCTATTGAGACTGTCGGGACTTTGCGGTTGCGGCTTTGGAGATTCCGGCTGGGGAGTAGATGGTTGCCGCTTGTAATATGCGGGTGGACTGTAACTTGCGGGAGGCGACGTTTCAACTAGTTGAGGCTTGTGACTTATGGGAGGCGAAGGCTCCGCTGGTTGAGGCCTGTTATTAATTGGCGGGACGTAAATTGCACCAACTCCTGAAATTGGTTTTGGTGGAGGTACTTCCGTGCTTATTTGACGTGTCGGTTGTACTTGTGGGTAATGACCCCCTGTATTTTGCGGATGGGGTGGTGCTCGTTCTGTGGGGTTCTCCGAGCCGATGGTTCTACATTTATTTAGAATAGGATCTTGTTTGACTACAGGTCCAGCTGTTTTCCGTAGTAATGCCATCGGATTATCGGGTATGATTTTTGTCATATCAGGCCGTTCGTAACAATCTGTAGGCAAAGGCGACGTTTTCATTGGGGGTGCTTTGGGCGGAGGTGGCGGCGGTGCCGGTGCACCACTATGTGGTAGTTGAGGAACACCGCCCGATGGAAACACCTGTACGGGCAATTGCGGTTGCATGGCAGCTAAGGCGGAAGGTGGAAGTGGCCCAGTTGGATAATGCTGTGGCTGAGGAACCGTCGATACCCCCTCATTCATTGCGTTACGTTCCAACCTTCTCGCCATTCTGGGGGATTTAATTTCTGACAAATCTATTCCACCTGGTGTGTATGTAAAGGGTTTCTTGTCTTTCGTAAGCATTGCGTTTTGTACGCAAAGGGGTGGTTCCACTCTACGATCTGAAATCTAAGAAAAACAATAAATATATGAAACCGTCTAGAAAACTGGCCTATCGTTTTTAAATTAAAAAAAAGTGATTACTAAACGTGCATTAAGTTCCCCCAAGTACAAGAACGGAAATAGTGCCTATATTACGTCATAACTCATAAGATTGTCATAGTGGCTATCTTTTTACAAAATATAAGAATTCAAGGAAACAAAAGAAGCTCAACCAATTTTAAGTGTGAAGAATCGGAAGAGAAAGAGAATAGGAAGAATCCGAAGAAACAGAATACCAGGAACATGATGCGTTGGAAGAATTTCGATCACCCGAAGCGCCCAAGGCGAAGAATCAAAAGATTTTGAAAAATTCAAAAAATTAGCAATGTTTTTTAAATGGTCACACTGTCATTGAAGCATCCAAAAAGAAGAATACAATTATAAACATAAGGGGATGTACCTAATTAACATCTTTACATAGGTTATTGAGTATGCCCTTTTTCAAGGATTCTACCCTAAGATCTAACGAAATTGCCAAAATTTAGTACCTATGGATCTTTTAACATATAAGTCAAACAATTTTATTCCAACTTTTGGATAAGTATAATTAACGTAATTAGTTGAAAGCCTTCGATTAAATCGAGATCATATCCGTTAAGTGCGCCCTTAAAAAAATTGAATTTTGGCACTGGTCCCGTACTTTTAAAACGTCTGGGAAGGACGTAATTAACTAAAGAAGTTGTAATTTTTGGATGTAGATAACCAAATATGCTGTGTCGGTTGAAAAAACCGTCGTTCACCCCATGGCATAGCCGACTTTTGGATAAACGCTTAATTTAAAGAGGGTCTTTTGCATTTAGTGGTTAACCGAAACTTAAGTATAACCGAAACGTTAAATCTTTCGCCTTTTCATTTGGTGCTTTTGGTGTTTTAACCGTATTTAAACCTTTCTGCCTTTTGCACTTTCGCCTGTTACGTTTTGTAAGTACCGTATTAAATTTTATTTTGCATTCTGACCGTCTAATTTTTGTATTTGCATTAAGTATACAGCACCGTATCTATAGCTTTCGCTTTTTCTTACAAAGTAATTCCTACCGCTTCGTTAATTGCAAGGTAAGCTTTTTGCTGCTTTCCGTTACATTAATTATAAGAAAGGGGGGACTTGTCTCGCTTCCTGCATTTATTTTCCCGTAGAAACCACTACCAAATCCGATTATTTACTGTTCCCGCTTAGGGAAATTACCCACCGCTTTCCCTTTAGAATTCCTGGGACCGCAGTTCTCCATTCGAGTTACCTGGAGCTTACCATCGCCGACCGCATCTTGTCGAGAAGCAAGAGAGATCAAAAACGTCTGGTGGATTTGCATGCCATAAACACGATGCTAGCGGTAAACCACGTGTGCTGGTAGCCGATTAAGTCTTCATTATTAGTTAAGGTTCGCAATCCACCAAGTTCTAAATAATTACACGTCAGCATATCAGCCATTTGGCGACCATACTCCGGAGACATTGCCGCGTCGGCATATCAAGCATATGGCAGCCAAGCCATTTTCGAGCTATCCACATTGACTGAATGAAGTACAACAGTGATAAGGTACAATTTCGGTATAATTAAGGACCATTTATTACCAAATTTGAATTTGTTCTTTAGACATAATTCCCATGTTGTTTTAAGGAGTTAAGTCAATGTATGTATATGTGAGCAAAATGACACACAGGAATGGCGCTTTAACGTGAGGACCCTTACAATACACCACTACAAAGAATCGAAACAATTCGAGTAATCCGAAAAATCTGAAAGTAAAGAACCATAAGAATCCAACGAAAGGTGTGGACGAATCCAAAAAATCAAAAATATAGGGACTACCAAAGAATGAAGAATCGGAATAATTCGAATAAGCTGGAGAATACGAAGCTTCAGCAGTACTGGAAAGGTCCTCCGAACATAAAGAAACTGTATAGTTCAATCTGAAGAATTACAAGGGACTGTCGGATTTGAAGTATGCGAAAAATCGAAGAATTAGAAGACTCAAGAGAAACTCAACGAATTTTAAGAATACTCGTATAATGGATCTACAGGATTGTAAGAAGCGGAAAAATGCCAGAATCCTAATCAGATGTATTTGAACAATCTGAAGCAGGTAACGACTCTGAAGAACCGCAAGAGTGTGAAGAATACGAAAAGTCTGATGTATCCGATGAAATGCAAGAAGTCAAGGATCTGATGCATCTTACAAAATACAAGTATCCGAAGGGCCCAAGGCGAAAAATTTAAAAATTTTGAAAAATGTGAATAAACGGAATATTCTGAAGAAGTCGTAGTGTAGTAGAAGAAAACAAAGAGAAGAATTGACGCAACTATAACACAAAAGAGAATGGAATTAACAGTTTTATACGCAGGTTTTTTTAGGTAAATTTGATTACGTGATTTACAATTAATTCGCAACAAATTCATAACAGTTTTGAAATGAATTAATTTATAACAGTCAAAATATTATATTATCACTCACATATACACAATTTATAACGGCGAAAACTATTTATTACTTCGGCGTTGAAATTGGAACTGCCATGAAACGCAATTCGATTTGCTTATATAGCAAACTCGAGCGTTCCCGAATGCTTCCCAATTTTCTTGCATAAAACACATTATGAGCTGAATTTCTTTTATGGCAATATTACGGTAAAAAGTTATAACAAAAGGAAAAATTTTCACTTTTTTTGTCAGGAACTAATTAGGTTACAGAGCCCGTATATACCTCATCTTTTAGGTAATTTAAAAGTGCTCATTCCTCCTCAGAACACTCATTTACATCTTTTCTTTGCGAGAAACTGAAAAATGTCCAAAATTTTCTAGAGTTTCACCCTGTATATCGGCTGGCTCACGTTTCTGGGGGTTGCAAATAGAGATTTATACTCTCTAGATCAGTGTCTCTTAAACTTTTTTTCTGGCGGCACACTAAAATGAAACAAAATTCGCGGCACCCCTAAGTATTATTATTTTTTTGATTCTTTTTACAAGAAAAGATATGAAGGATGAGAAATCTTTAAAAAAATAAATTTTGTAAGTTAGCTTTTTTTAAACACAAATACATTTAAAACAAACGTTACTATTTCAATTGGAGGAATCTGGCGATAATGTGAACTGATGCTCCTAGTCCTGGTGGGATTTGCATTTTGTTCCTTGGTTAATTTTTCTCTGGGTGACTTGTTTTGGACGGGAGTAAAATAATCTCGTACGTAAAACTCGGCAGCCGCGGCGAGCTCGACTCGCTCGCCTGGCTCACAATTGTTTAAAGCGCATTTGTCCATTTAAAAGGAAATGTGGCATTAAAATCGTTGATGTGTCTTTGAAATTGACTAATATACGCATTTAAAGTTTCGGAATAAATAAAATGATTTTAATATTATTGTTAATTATATTTACGTATTAGCTTGTCGCTTAATAAGCGTTATTTAAGATTAAATAGGCTGGTGCATAGCGCAAACTGCAAGTGCAAGACTGCCGCCTTTCGATTATGATGACGCGGGTTTGAACCCCCCGAGCGAGGTTTTTTTTTCTATAATAGTTCGCGGTAAAGAGAAGGGAGCGAAGGATTGTGAGAGAGAAGTGCCATTTTAGACATACTTAACAAGATTAGTTGAAAAGACATATTGAAAGTGGGAGTTATAAGAGTGAGAAAGTGAGACGTAATGCAATACCGGCATATGATTGATTAATAAATTATGAACCATAGAAATAAATAAAATAGAAACTGAAAAACAGAATTGTAATAAAAAACGAATATTCATTTTTTAGCGCATTTTTTAAGAATTAAAAAAAATGTGCTATTGTTTGCGTTTTGTCCGTCCGTCCGGACCCACTTCTGCCGTTTCGAACTACTTCTAGGGGAATGGTCCTAAAGTCCTGGAATTTCTTGCAGTAGGTAGCATATACATTGAAGGTGTGCCAGACGGCTATCAAATTTCGCTGTCTAAAAGCCCCCCCCCCCCTCACGAATTATTTCCTGAGATGCTGTTTTTGAAAGTAAAACGTACATTTTACATACGACAACCAATTGGTCTCAGATTTTGCATACGCATGCCTTTAGTGGTGCCAAGTTAAACTTTAGAAAATGGGTAGTCGGGAGGGGGTAAACGCATATTCTGCCCTTCATGGTATTCTAATGAAAAGTCTCAACGAAATAATTTGGTTTGTACAAACTATAACTTTCCTGTGCGACTCATTTTCGAGATCAGTGAGCGACGGAGCCTGAGAGGGGGGGGGGGGAGTGGAACTAGTTTTATCCTTCATGGTACTCTAATGAAAGGTCTCAACGAAAGGAATTAATTTCTACCAACCATAGCCCTCCTCCTCGACCTCTTATCCATTGGTGATGTCAAAGCAAAAGCTATTTCGGATAAAAAATGCCCTTTATCTGCACAAGAGTTGTGTACAATTTATACTTGTTAAGTTAATTATGTATTTAAAAATTTCGCGACACCCTTATGAATTACTTACGGCACCCACTTTGAAAACCACTGCTCTAGATAGCCCCTAAGGTTTACAGTATTTATTGCAATGTTTGGCACAAAAATTGTCTATTATAACTGGCCTAGTTGTCATATTCTCCCACAAAGCACAAAGCAGCACAATACGTGCACAAATTCGGTTATTGAATTGGACGAACAATTTAATGCAAGTGTCGCTAATGGGTTGACAGTTGCATAGAGCGCCACGTGACTCATTGCATTTAAATCTAAATGTGGGTAGAGTCATATGATTACGTTATAAAGTACTCATATGTGACCTGTAACAATGGACTAAATTATTAGCATTACATATTTAGAGTCTGAACGTTGACAGGTTGTGGAATGTTACCCACAAGATGACTAAAGTAAAGCAATACGCACCTCTGATTTTAATTTTCCTGCAGGTAAGTGTCCGGTCGCGCCGGGTGGTGGCGGAGGAACTGCAGCTTGTCTGCAAAAGAAAAATTGCATATAATCGCATGATTAATCTAAACACGCACATTTTTATACGCACAAGTAACTAATAGAGAATTCGGGCGTAAAATGCCTGATAATGAGTATGAGGGAAAGTTTCTTACTTTTCCTATAAAACTGCAAAAATGCATTTTTTGCAACGCAGTTTGTCTAAAGTGTTCCAAAACAGTAAGTGATGATTACTTGGGTAAGTGGATCGTCGACAAGTTTGATGATTGCTCAATTAATACTTTCCAGATTTTTACCATTCTGTTAGTGATTACTTTGGGGATGGAAGGTGAACCAAGACCGCAATTTCACGACAAATACGACACTCCGCTTCGTTATACAACTATACCATACGAACTGCAGCACCAGGTCAGACAAGATCCACAGCAGTTTCTGGATCGGTCGACGTTGGCAAAACTGTTTCAGCGAAACTTTTATGAAAATCTGCTGAAACCGCAAAAACTGGACAATGACATTCAGGCTCGATACGGTCAGATGGAGGACTCCGACGGATTGTACGGTGGTGGTAATTACAGAAAATCGCACTCTGTGAACCTTTTGGGCCCGGGTCACATCGAAACCATTGAAAGCGAGCACTATCAACGCAAAGTACCAGCGTTTGACGTTTCCGGTTTTCAACACCACGGCCATCAATCGGAAGACTCCCACGCGGAAGTGCACTACCACGAACACAAACACATTCACAAGCACGAGCACAAACAGGAGCACGCTCACATGCATAAAAACCAACACCAGCACAAACACAGCCATCAACAGCAACATAAACACGACCACCATTCCGAACACAAACACGGACACGAACACAAGCACGACCACCACCAGCAGCACAAACACGACCACCACCACAAGCACAAACATGGACACGAACAGAAGCACAAACACGACCATCACCATGGTCACAAGCACCAGCATCAGACCCACAGCCATCACGGGCACGAGCACGGCCATAAGCGCTACGATCACAAATTCTAATCATTCTTTTTTTGCACTGTTACGTTTGTCCTAATTGATGGGGTTATTAAAGATTTGTTACGGCTACCGTTTATTTAAATGAGAACAATGACTTCGAAGAGAAAAATGTCAATAACATCTAACTTGTTTGAAACCTGCTCAACCACCCTTCGACTGAGAAATTTCTCATTGAACCTGTCCACGCCAATTTTCCGTGTATCAAAATTTCAAACGGACGGTGCTCTCTGTTATTATAATCTCGAAAAAGTTGCTCTTTGAAAGTACGGTAGGCGGCAAGACAGGTTGATTACAACTTCAAAGTGACATGAACGCCGCCGAGGTCCATCGATGGTCTCCTATAAAAATTGTTTCGATAAAAAACTGTGACCTTCAACTGAATCGCTTTGGTAGATATAGATTTGGTCTGACATTCTAAAATGTAGCTCAAGAGCGTCCAGTGATAATATCTTCATTGGCGTTGTACGTATCTAATTGAACAATAAGAGACGAAGAGTAGTTGCCAATTGCCCAACAGTTTTCTCTTCACTTTCCAATAATAAACAGAAAACACAACACTGGAGGACACGTTTATCTCTGTATGTGGATGTATACAGGGTGTTACATAACTGCATGTAAAAAAAATTGGGTGATAGAGGGGATCAAGACAAGCACTTTTTCCAAATAAACCGAGGGTCCAACGTGTTTAGTTTAGGAACCACCCCCAAAGAAGTGGTGAAATTTGGATTTCTTCTTTGATTTTGTTCTCAGCAACCATAACAGTTACAAAGATGGGTGGCACGTCTTAATAGGTTTTCGGGTATGCCCTAACCGATTTTGAGAAAATTTTTTTAAATTCCAATCACGAAAAGGCGTTATTCTATCGTGCCCTGTTACTTTTCCATTCTTTTCACTCCACTTTTATTGGGTTATCTCTCTGTCTAAGTAATTTTTGGATATTTTTCGTCAGAAGTTGCTTCAATTTCTGTTTATTGTTCAATAATTCTTGAAAATACTAATCCCGTCTCTTCATAATCCATGCTCGTCTGTAATTATTTTGTTGTCCTTTTCTTTGATGAACTTTGACGTATAGTTGTTAGGTTTCCTCAAGCTCTTAAGTACTTTACAAATAGTTTTTGATCACCTACTGTGCTTATTTTCTTCTACTCTGTTTCCAAATTCATCCCAGGCCTTTTGTTTTGCTTCTATTACCATGAGTTTTACTTTCACTCGTTGTTGTTCTTGTTTATATTCGGAATAGGTTTCAGCAGTTTTTCTACTCAAATACTGTTTCTATTTTCCTTTCTTTTTCTGAACTTCCACCATCTTGTTTGTGTTCTGTTTTTATTTTTCACGCTTCGACTGCTGTTGGTAGTACTATTTCTTTAAATTTTTGCCACATTTGTTCAACATTCATCTTCTCCCATTCTTGATCGATATCTCTTACCTTTAGCTCCATATCTCAATTCTCCCACATTATACACTTGCCGTTCCCTTGTCCGTTAGCCTATATGACTTTATTGTTTCGTTTGTCTTTTGCACGTTTGTCTTTAGTTTTTGCTCTTCTTGTGTTTTTGCTCGTTTTTCGCTTCTACAAAATAATGATTCCTATTAGTCCAGGCTATATAATATTTTTATATTAAAAAAATTAGTTACCGGGCGAAACTGGGTTTTTCAGGCAGATGAAATGAATAGAAATTGGGAAAAAATAATTAAAACAGCTGAATTTTACCGCGGGTGAAATCACGGGGGTTGAAAAGGGTGGAAAGCGGTGTTATGCAAATTGTGGCAAAACTATTAATTTTAGACGAAAATGTTCAATGTAAAAGTTATAAAGATTAAAAAAATGAGCAACTTTTGTATCTACACTATTTTCACATAACCTCCAATTTTCCTAGAAAAACCAGAAAAACTGTTTTTTTCGTTTTTTATTCTTATTTTTGCGAAACAAAGTCATAGCAGTTTGAAATATGGAGGAAACATAGCTTGTTTTAGGATAAAAAAGGAGAAAATTTTGTTACCCTGCTCACCTCTGTACGATGAAAAACGTATATTTTTCATCCCCTTGAAAAAGAGGTGATTTATTTCAGAAATCGTGAAATCTTGGAAACGGTTCAACTTTACGGGCCCAAAAAATTATCTCCTTTTTTATCATAAAACAAGGTATGTTTCCTCCAAATTTCAAAACCCTACGATATTTTTTCGCAAAAATAAGAATAAAAAACGAAAAAAAACAGTTTTTCCGGTTTTCCTAGGAAAATTGGAGGTTATGTGAAAATAGTGTAGATACAAAAGTTGCTCATTTTTTAATCTCAATAACTTTTGTATTTAACATTTTCGTTAATAGTTTTACCACAATTTTCAAAACACCACTTTTCACCCCTTTCAACCCCCGTGATTTCACCCGCGGAAAAATTCAGCTGTTTTTCGCTCGGTAACTAATTTTTTTGGAAATAAATTAATTTAGAGCTATTTAGCCTGGACAATATGTAAAATTAGAAATTTTGATACTGCTAAGAGTACCTCAAGTACCATATAAATTGCAGAGTATGAAAAAAGCGGGTTGAACTGGTTTACTTGGTGGAAATTCAAAAAATAAATTTGTCAACTGCGATGTAGATGTGCCGCGTTTTTTGCGTCGTTTAATTTCCGTGAAACATTGTTTCTTCATGGGATTTGGAAGCATCTCGAGCCGAGATGTTTGGGATTTAATTTATATATTTTGTCTTCTTAATTGGTGCTATTGGGTTACAAATACTAGCTCGGCATTACGATTCCTGGTAAAATTTGGGAAAGAGTTTGAAGCAACTAAATTCCACCGTATCGGTAGCAAAAATATCGATTATGACGAAAATTAAGCTTCCTTAGCTTTTTGGCCTGTTGTCCTTGTACCCTCTGCCAGTTTTGGATCCCATTCATCTCCTCCCATTGGTTTAGGGCGTCTTTTATGCGTTTTTTGTGCAGTCCACAGAAGGAATCCGGCCCTATTGGCTTCCGCTTGGTTCCTCATTTGACCAGTTCATAGAGCTTCATGCTGTCTGCAATGTCCGAATGCCCTTCTTACCTATTTCTATGTTTATGAGAGCACAGAGGCTTATGGTATCACATGATAACGATAACATGAAATAAATAGAAAAAGAAACAGGCCCGGATTAAGGAATAGCAAGTTTAGAACGTAGGCAGATAACAGCGAATTTCACTGATCTGTTGAAGAGGAGAACCTTTTTGTAATAGGTGAAAAAAGAAAAGACTAAAATTCTAGAGAATGGGAAGAACGGCTCTGACGGACCATGAGGGGCGACTTTTCTGCTACACCTTCGCATGTACAAAAAACGTAGTTAAATCTTGTTTTGCGTTAGGGTTGTTACGGTATCCGAGCTCAGCGAAGACATCAGTAAAAATTGGAGAGAAGGAACTTAGTAAGTCGAACGCGGCATTTTAGATCGCGTAACGTTTCAATTTAACTGAAAGTGGCAAGACGAATTCGTATAATCGAGATATACGAAAGATTTTAAACCGCCGCGTATCGACATATCGCACGTGATTTTTTACCATGAAGGTTGAAGTTAAATCCCGCATTACAATAGAAAACTGTGCTACCATTTCGACGAAACTATTGTCGTGGGTGCATTTAAATCCATTCCGAATTGCCTTTAAGTAAAACTAATATAAAGAGGCGTATTTACATAAGAGAAGATTTTCGTGTTATTGCATTAGCGTGATAGCACTTAAATAAACTTTACCACGAAAGTGTTGTGGTCCAAGGTGCGGAACGTTCATTGCGTTTAGATTTGGAGTAGTGATTGCGATTGCGATAAAAAAAAACAACTTGTGTAACCAAATTTGTGAAACCTATCATATTTGTATGCGCCGATAATGAGATTCTAATCTCTCTCTCTAATCCATAATTACTGCTTTTGCTAACTGTTAAAACCCTGAGATTATAAGTGTAAAATTAACATGCTCATATTGAAGAACCTTGGTAAATTATTCCAGTGAATAAACAAATGTTGAAAAAGAAAGAGCAATAACAAAAGCAAAAAGAAAAACTGGAAACGTGAATAACATAGTTCACATGGGAAAACCAATTCACAACCAGGGATAAAAAAGGGAGCAAAACGTGATATAATAACAACAGTAAAAAATGGGGAAAAGGAATAGACGAGACGAAGGGCATAAAAGAAATAGAGAAAGATGGAGGTGGGAGAAAAAGGATGAGAGTGACAAGGATTTATAAACACAGGGAAAAAATCTAAGAAAGAAAAAGGGTTATATTGGGAGCAAAAATAAACTCTAGAATAGAGATTTAATGATGAACAGCAACAGATAAAGATGGAGAATAATGAATGGAAACATGTTGGGTGATAGAGGGCGACAATACATATAGAGAAGAGCCAAAGCATTCAGGATAAGAATAAGGGCGGCTGAAATTTTAGAACCTTGGGGTCAAGACACAAAAATTGGGAGTACTGGAAACAGATTTCAAGTCACATTATGTGTAAGTCTTTCATTTGGCAGATTTCCTTGTGTGTTTGCGCTGTTTTCCTGATTGGGGTTTTGTTTAAACAAATATATAAATATGATAAAAGCAGGATGAACCTATTTACTTACAATGTATTTAAGAATAGGGATGCAACTTTGTCTGCGTATTCCATAAAGAAATCGTAATTCAGCAATTAGCTAAGTAATCGTTATTAAAATCAATTTATTGTAACATTACGAAGCGCAATAAAATCTTTATTGCCCTCCACCGATATCGATAAATCTCAATAGAAGTTCAATAGAAACGACGTGTTAAGATCTTTTTAATAAATCGCCCGCTAAGTATGAAGAAAAAGGGTTATTACACTGGGATGTCTTTTTGCATAATTTTATCGGCAGCCTCAACATGAAAACCAGTCTTTTCCTGTCGAAATTGATTATTCATAAAAGAGAATCGGTTTTTTATAACTTTCTACGTAATTAATGTTCTTCATTCACCAGATCCATTAATCTTCGCGGAATTCATATTAATTAAAATATTCAGTTTCGATTATATGTAAATATTACAATTAAAATCAATCTTGTGAAAGGAATTCTAATTGTTATCTTACTATATAAGCTTACATTTGACATGTAATCAATCAGTTGTTTGTTTAACAGCGCGAGGGAAAATGTGGACTTTGGTATGGGGTGAGATTGTGGGGGTGATGAGACTGAGGTCATTGTTTTCAGGTTCTGGTGTGCCTAGCCTTTGGGTTACAAGCTGATGGTGGCGAAATGAATCTCGAGCGGTACCTACGAATTCACGACCAGTTCTTTGGGCAGCCTCAGAACTATCAAGGCATTGATAGGTCAGAAACACAGCCAATGGGGCTGAGTCGATATTACCAGGAGCCTCACGTAAGGGTTGCGCTTGTTTTCTAAAGGGCAAGTTATTGGTTTCAGATCGAGGTGCAGAAGAAGAATGGCGATATTCATTACCACAAGCACGAGCACGTTCACGACCATCAGCATAAACAGGGGCACATGCACAAGCATGAGCAAATCCATGAGCACAAGCACGATCATCAGCAAAAGCATGCGCACGATCATCACGAGGAGAATAACCATGGCCACAAGCACAGCCATGACCATCACCAAGAGCACAAACACGGGCACGACCATGGACACGAGCACAAGCACGAGGAGTGGGGGAAGCACAGTCACAAACACGAGCACGGTCATAAACATCAAGCGAACGCAAATCACAAGCACAAATACTACAAACATTAAATGAAAAGGTCGATGACGTTTCCAAAGATTTTTAGCTTAAAAAAACGGCACAGAAGTGCTCATTTATAATTACGCGAAGAAACACACCCATTCTCCTTTATTAGACAGTCGCGTAATACGGCGCCAAGTTTCATCCACTTCCTTTTTTGATTATTATCCCAATAAGGAACGAATCGCCGCGCCGTTCGACTTTTATCTCAGAAAAACTGCATCTGTCACGGACTAATTTAATTTGTTGAATTGCGACACGAGTTTGTTTTTGTTGTTATAATAGTTATAAAATTCTACGGTTTATTTGCATTTTATATTTTATCGAAGAACATTGAACCGGACCTTGAGATGCACCTACTTAAAAAAACGCGCCATTAATTTATTCACGGTGCAGTATAAAAGGACGGTAATTCGAAATGCAGGAGAATATTATTTCAAACATTTGCATATGCTAATTATCCAATCGTTAAGGGATTTACAGAATTAAAGGTAAATTTGTAGTGCCTTCAACCTGATATCCGGGCCGGGCATGTCTTACCCCTCCCTCCCCCCAGCCCTTGCACGTTACTCAAGCTTTTGTGGACTGGCAGAAGTTTTCAGAGATTATTAACTCTTTGGTTTTCATTTGTCTGGAAGAATCTTTAAATTGAAATGCCAATCATCCAGTTTCAGGTGTACCTCAGGGTAAAACATGGGGTCCTATCTTACACTGAAGATATGACTATTGGAACTGAGATCATCTTTTTTTGTGAAGAAGACATTACTTGTGTTTTAAACAGCTTTCACAGATAAGGCACTTATACAGGGTGCCACTGAGTCCATTACGATATTGTTTTGCAAATGCTGCCCCTCACCAAATAAATTTACGTTCGTAGTGAAAGCGAAATAGGCTCATCATCATCACATTGAGATCAATTTCGTGGCAGAATTTTCGAGTTGTAACAAAGATACCTATTTTCAGACCCGCGTCGAGGAACACCCGGTATATGGACTCAACGTGGAAGCGCTTTATTATGCAGCTCTGAACATATTTAGTTTTGTTTTAGGAATCGGAATTAACAGCGAAAAGGAAGTTTTCCGTAGTCGCTGTTTTAATTTATCCCTTTTTAAATAGTTCCCGTAGGGATATGTAAATTGGTGTTGTACCATCCGACAGCACCTGACATTGGGAAAATGACGCGGATTTAATATTTTAAAATTTCAGCTTCATTTATTAGGCAATTAACCACCGATTTCAGATTCCATGTGTTAAATAAACCCAGGATAAAAAAACCGATTTCACTTAAATTTCGATTAAACAGGTGTTAATTGGATTAACGAATATTAGAGTTGGAAAGCGCTCAATTGAGTAAGCATAATTAACGACTGACATTTAAATGAGTTGCAGAAAACGCGTTCGATTACGCTGGGCCTTATCTAAAAAAGTGCTCTTAATTATCTGGAATTTTGAAACCAGTTCCGTATTTTTAAGGCGCATGGAAAGAATTTTAATTTGTTTGAACGTATCGAAGGTATAAACCGACAGAGTGGAAAGTGGAAGCCGTTGTTTAGAGGGGATCTTTTTGTTTTTGGCGTTTAATCGAATAATATGTTTATTGAGACGGGGAACTTTATCAGTCGATCTTTCGCCTTTTCTGTATCAGCCGGTGACTATAGCACTTTGGCACCTCCAGATACAATACGGTGCTTATGGATATACAGTGCATGCTTGCCAAGAAGCACAAGGAGATTATGTTGTGTTTCATTCAATCATATGCCAGTTTGGCGTCATTGCGGCGAGGAACAAGGATAAAGTTATCGAAGAATGGCGTAAATTAGTAAGAGAGGCATTTAGTCCATAGACTCCATACTGCATCCGGAGGTGCGAACGGGCAATCGATCGCGTCATCACTCGAAAAAAGATGAAGGGACATCTCTCGCATCTTCCATAGATCGCCTCTTTGTTAGCGACCGCCGATTAACTTCAAACGCCTTTTCTGTATTAGCCGGTGACCAGCATCGATCGCCTCATCACTTAAAAGGGTTAAGGAACATCTTAATGTACACATGAATTATGTAAAACATGTAGAGAACTCCTTACTACTATTATGGTATAATTAGAAACACATGTATGATTACACATCATTTTTTAACGTTTATGAAATCGTGGAAAAATATCATACTCATACACACTCCTACCAACTTAAAACTAATCATGAAATATAAGTAACAACTTCACAATTTGACGAAATTATGTATTAAAATTGTGGAAAATTTAGGGCTTCTCCCGCAAATTTTTTTGTCGACAACGCTTAATTAGGGTTCGCTCTAGCCATTTATATCAATTTAATGATCGTACCTGGGTGGAGGGGGCTTAATTACATTAAGTAACCCGTTTTGCTTTGTTGTCCTTGTCTAACTGTTCCGCAGATGAATTTTATAGGAGTTGGAAATAGAAGGTAAAAGTAGGTAATAACTTTAATTTGTAGCGCCGTTTTAGCCGCCAATAAGGAAATCACAGATACTGTAACTAATTTACCGTTTGTAGCCCTGTTCCCGTAGAGATATGACAATTATTTTTATAGCATTCCACAGCCCTCGGCATGGGGAAGCAGGGGAACGTATTTTAGGATCTCATCTCTGTTAGTTAGGTACATATTAGTCGATTTTAGTTTCCCTATTTAGTTGAGTATAATTATTTGATTTGATTGTGTCTAGTGTCAAATGAAGCGCGCTTAATTGAGGGACTGGCAGAGCTGGGCAGTATTCGATTTTGTAGATAGTTTTTAGTATTCAAATCCTTTAAAGTATTCAAATACTTTGTAATTAAATACTTTTATGGAAGCAGTATTTGTATTTGTAACTCAAATACTTTCACAAATATTTAGTATTCGAATACTTCGCAAGGTATTTGAATACTTTGAGAAGTATTTGAATACTTAACCTTCCTTTTTTTTTACCAAAAATCGACTACACCAAAATTTCTCGGGAAAACACTTTTTCTTATTAATTTTGGTGCGTAGAATCCAAACAATTCGTACTTTTTCGATCAGACTTCTCAATCAAAAGTTATAGACTAGAAACCAATTTCGAAAGAAAATTCAAAGGGCTGTAACTTTTGAAATAGTAGCCCAATCTTGGAACTGTTTGAAAAATTTCGAAGTATTTGAATACTTTTTACTGTATTCGAATACTTTTCAAAGTATTGGAATACTTTTTATAGTATTCGAATACCTTTGACAGTATTAGAATACTTTTGAAAGTATTCGAATACATTCTAAAGTATTTGAATACTTATTTTTTAAAGTATTTGAATACTTTTTATGTATCTGTATCTAGTGTTCGCTTGTGCTGGACGTAAAAGTATTTAGTATTCAAATACCTTTGATTTGTGTAAAGTATTTACTATTTAGTATTCAAATACTTTTTGAAAGTATTCTGCCCAGCTCTAGGGACTGGTCCCGGATTTTTTTGTCATCAGAAGACAAGAAATTAATGAAAGAAGTTTTAATTTTGAACGTCATCACCCGAGAGCGCTAGCCGGCTGGAAAATACGACTGTTTAAGAAAATTAGTTCTCGCCATACCTTAAAACTTTACAGATTTTTCGTTAAAATTACACATTTGCTGATATAGGAAGTTTGATACGTGTGCCGCTCCATAATGGAAGCGAACAGAACTCATATTCGAGAAATAAAGCGCGTTAAGATAAGAAAACAGTGTTCATGCAGATAAGAGCCGAAACGTTACAGTGTTTCCGCCACTAGAAACCATCGCCACAAAGCCTGAGAGAGGCTATACCTTTGCGTGTATAAAAAACAGAGTACACTTCGGTTGCGGTGGTTCCATTTCAGAACTTTATAGATTAGAAAAGATTCGGTGGGAGAGAAGGATATAAGCCGAACTTTGCAAGCAACACCACGTTACTTGTGTGTGCCAATTTTACATTGCGTAAAATTAATTCGTAATTGAACCGTGAAAGTGAAACGATACAAGTTCCATGCGATTTTAGATCGCGAAAAGTTGGAAATTAAACGAGTTCGTGTCATACAAGGATAGGAAAGAATTATTAACCGCAGTACTGTACGTGAAACGTTCTTGCAAGGGCAAAAATAATTACCGAAGTCGAGATACTGGTACATGCTAAAACCAATATAAAGTGGTAAGTGTGGTAAGTGTAAGTGTGAAAAATGGGGACTTCATTGCGTGGTGCGTGGTGATTTGTAACCGCAAATATTGCGCGAATTTGTTTTAAAGCGCAAGCGAACAATTTCAATCGTTGTATTCTTGGAGCTACGTTTTTTCGCGTAAAAATAAATGATTACCAAGAAGGCGTTAGGGTCCAAGATGCAAAGCGTTTAATTGAGCTATATTTAGAGTAGCTAGTTAAGATTAAAAAGCTAGTGTATTAATCAAAATCGTGCACCTAAGTTGTTTAGATAAAGTGTGAACAAAATTATGAACAAAACGGCTACCGGTAAAAAGATTAAAGACAATTAATTCAAGTTTCTGTTTGCTGTTACAACCCTAAATTACAAAGGCTGAATCAAATTACGTCAACCATTCTTCGAAATTAATTTTCAACCGGTAATCCAATTCAAGCTTGGTGAAAATTAGTCGCGTCATGGATCTACTCGGTCCAGGATTAGGGGATTTTACAATAATCATTTCACATTAATTTCCTTCTTGTTGTTTGAAGTGCAATCGTTCACCCACAATTGCAAATAGAATAATGTAAGAATGTTGCTGTGGGATTTGGTAACGTATCCGTGATTTTGGGGCAACCCCTTCGGAAACAGACGTAAATTTCAGTAACAGCTGCATTTGTATAATGGAAACCCAAATAAACAAATCGTCCCAATTTTATTCTAGCGCAAAAACTAATATAACTTGTATACACCAGCCTCGCCTTTTGTTTTTAGTTTGTGGCATACTTGGCCGAACAGTGTATAGTAATTTAACAAGTTTTAAAGGCATCTTGAAGGTCCACAGCTTCATGCGCGCATTTATTTATAGATGCACCTGATGTTAAAGGTCTTCGGATTCTTTTCTTATTGTTTTTCCTCGGTGGTGTCGGGGCCGTAGTATTCAAGTTTCTCGAGTCTACAGATTATCATGATACAGCGCGAGATTTCTACTACAAGTGTATCTGCTGCTGCTATTAAAATTAACCTTTTATCTTCGATGTTCGGTCTCTATTTATATCTTCAGAGTGTACGGAGATCGTCTGAAAACTCGTTTCGTAAAAATCAACGTGTTTTAATGGGCCATGGTCGATAAACTTTGCAATTTTCAAGTTTTGGCCGTCGTCGGTCGACGTAAATGTTTTTGAGATCGTCCGATAAATTAGTAACAATGACCTAAAATTTGATTAATTTGGGCCAGGACCACAATACCATTTCTGTTTTGGTCATTCGTACCCTGAATTCTAAAGAGCTGTGAAATATCAAACCAAATTGTCTGAACCCGTCAAACCACATGGGACACATATTTAAAAATTTTCTTTTTTCAATCTAAGTTCTCTGTTTTGAGACCATTATACAGTACTGTCACCCTAAAGTGAAAACAATCGTTAACAATTTGGAACACGCTCCCGAATTTTCATTATCATTAATAAAGGTTGCATGGTAGGGTAAGGTTGCCTTAGGTATAGAAAATCATGCGATTTAAACTTATCTTTTAACAAAACGAAGTAGCAACAATGGAACCAAGAGTTTTTCATGTTGGTAGAAAGTAAAAACTAGTTCACTTTGAACCAGAAACTTTGTAATTTTTTCCATAATTGCACAAGGCAAAGCGTGTCTTGATGGTTGGCCCTTGGCCATCGATATAATAATATGATATACACTCAATAATTTTTATTAATAAAGGCGGCGTGATAGGGTAAGGTTGCCATAGCAAAATAGTGCTATTTTAGTTTCTTTTGACAAAACGAATTGTCTCACCCAAGGGAATTTACAATTTAGACCAGGAGATTTGCATATGACTGAGTACTTTAATTTCCGAGTCAAGAATGTCATTTTACTGACGAGCTATGTGTTAAATTTTTCCCGAAATCATCATTTTTAATATAAAATTTCAATTTTAATAGAACTTTTGATTAAAGTCAATCTGTCAGTATTAACAGGTGTCATTAGACATTTGGCTGTGATCAGTGCGGCCGGAAAAGTGACAGGTGCGGACAGTGAAGTGGCAGGCGGCAGGAAAAGTAGTCTGGTCTGCCTCTGTCATGGAAACGAAAATTTCCTGACATAAAGCAGGCATGAAAATGAAGGTTTCCTGACGATTTTGGGTAAAAGTTATTAAAATAAAAATCAGGAAAATGATACATTACTAGCGAGGAAATATTGAATTAATTAATGTCTTCTTCTATTTTTTCGATTTTCCGGTTTCTTCCAATCTCTTGGATCCTTTAGGTTACCCTGTCTGTCAGATCGTTCAGATTCTTTCCTCCAGGTTTTTCCGTTTTATAAAAACTATCATCTGCATTTTTTAGGTTTTTCCGTTTCTTCGAATTCCTCCAAGGTTCTTCACATTTTTAAATTCTCCCAACCCTTTAATCCGTGTGATCCTGCGGATTCTCATATTTATTCATTTCTGCTTATCCGTCAAATTTGTTCAATTCTTCTCTTAGTATTTTTCTAATCTTTCAAGATGTTTGAAGTTCAATATTCTTCAAAATCTTCCGGTTCTTCGCTTTGGGTTTGTTTATAAATTCTTTTGTTTTATTTTGTTCCTTATTCCCTAGAATACCTACAGACAGTGATAACTATATATAAGAGAGAAGGATTGAAATAGTTAAAAAATTAAATAGAAAATATGGTACACGAAAGGGAGGAGGAGGGTCTAATATTTGGGGAATATATAAAGGCCAGAATAGGGAAAAATAGAAAATAAGAAGAGATGGGAAGAGGAACACAAGATCGAAAGTCAAGAGGTCAAAAATGCAACAAAGAGGGGGAACTGTTACTGGAAAGAGAGGATGAAGAATTGTAATATGTGGAAAGAAGATAGGAGTCGGTAATTGATTACATATTAGTCAAAGAAAAAATCATAGAAGAAGTAAAAGGATACTAATGTTATAATCGAATCACCAACCGATGGAAATGAGTCTAAAAGAAGAGATAAAAAGATCAAGAAATGGAAAGATACAAGGAAGAAGGAAGATACAGGGAGAAAGGGAGAGATAATAGAAAAGAGTGGTGGGACAGAGAGTGTACAGAAGAGAGAAACAGATACAGAACACCGATGGAGAATGAAAGATAAGGAAAGACAGAGGAATTGGGGACCAGGAGAAGGTGCAAAGGAAAATGTAAGGAAAAAAGATTAGGAAACAGAAAGAATAAGAAAACAGACAAAAAAAACAGAGAAGGACTTTTGGAAGGTAATAAAGAGAGGAAAAGCGAAAAACATAGCAGGTGGAGGACAAATACAAATAGAAGACTAAAGACGATGTTAGATGAAACACAAATTGGATTCAGAAAAGGGAGACGAATGATCGATTGTACATATGTATCACACAGGCTGAATAAAAAAGGGAAAAACGACGGAAAAGTGAACGTCTTCTTCATGGATTTAAAGGCAGCGTTTGACAGCGGAAAGGGAAAGAGCGTGAAAAATGATGGATGGGAAAATAGATAATAAAATAAAGGACAGAATCAAGAGGAGATATATGGAGACTGGAGAGCCTTAAGTGTTCTGAATTTTAAAAAGACTGAGACAGAGATGTCCACTTAGCCCAAATTTAGAGATATGATGAAAATACTAAGACAGGGTGAAGTAGAGGAATCATAGTGAGAAGAAGGATGGTCCCTGTCATACGCTGACAACACGGTAATAATGGTCTGAGAGGTAGAACAAATGAAGGCATGAATGGAGAGGTATTGTGAAAGAAAAATGCTGAAAAATCGAAGACGATGAGATGGGGGGCGGGGGGGGGGGAATAGAATGGAAATGAAGAGAGGAAAGAGTAGAGAAAGTAACAGAACTTATAATACTTAGATTACCACCAGACACAACGAAATAATGAGCCAAATGCGCAAATAAGGGAATTAAGGAGAAAGGGAGAACTGGTGATGAGTCAGGTGTTCTGAATAGGAAAGAAAAAATTCAAAAACGAGTTCAGAATAAGAAAATACCTCTTCGCAGCAATGGTGAGAAGAGAACGAAGATATGGGGTTGGAACGAATGGGATGGTATTGCAAATGGATAACAGAAGGACACCAAATTACATAGAGGAAGCAAACATGGAGAAGATAAGGATAAAATCTGGACGCAAGGCGGTAAGATTCGAATTCGAGGAAAGTAGATAAAGAGAAGGCAATATATTGGTGAAAGAAATTAAAGGAAAGAAACAAAAATGAAACAAATGGATACGGATGGGCGGAGGTCGAAAGGAGAGAAATAAGGCAAATGAACTTTGTAACAGGTAGTTCACATTTCAAATTTTACAAAAAATGCTGGTATAAGAAATTTATATGTGTACCGCTCCATATTGAAAGAGAACAGAACTAATATGCGAGAGAATGAAGCGCGTTAAGATAAGAACCGAGTGTACCACCGGATAAGAGTAAAAACGATCCGCTCTGGTGGAGCATGAGAGATGCACTTTGTGTGCTATACCTTCGCACGTGTAAAGAACAGAGTTGATGCCGGTAAATGGTGTGCGGCATTTTTAGATCGCGGAAAATTTTATCTTCAATTAAAGGATCGAGATGAAGGCGCGTAGTTGTACGTGATATTTTATCGCGAAGTTGAAGTTAATTACTCATTCCACGGGAAAACTGTACCGCTTTTCGACGAAATTATTGTCGTGAGTGTTTTAAATTTAATGTGATTTGGCATTACAAGCCGTGCTTAAAGTGCATCACATTTCATTGCGCTACATTTGAAGTGGCTAGTGATGATAAAGAACAAGTTTATTAATCAAATTTGTGCACCTCTCTTGTGTATACGAGGTGATAATAGATTCGGAATAAAATGGTAACCGGTAAAAAGATTAAAGACGAATAATTCGCGTTTTTGCGGGCTGTTAAAACCCTAAATTATCTGGGTAATTTTGACATTTCCCTACCCTACCTATTAAAATTCGAGAAATCTGAAGCCCAGTTTGTTCCTAATTTGAGTAATCAACCGTTTCTCAGAATTCACTTTCAACGAGCAATATACCAAGGTTTCAATATTTTCAAAAGGAGAGAATCAACTCTTAATTGGAAAACCCAACACATCAATAAAAGTCTGTTAATTAGATTTTTTGCATTGTATTTTTGGGGATTTTGTATAAACATTTTATCCTCAAAGTCATTTTAACATTCCTGAAGAAGTCGATCCACGGAAGTTTATTCCGTGAACCGATTTGTATATTTGCCTCTGAATGAAAGACCAACGCAAATAAAAGATTTTGCTGATTTTTTTCTCAGTAATTATTATAAAGTGGAATTTTTAAGTTCATTGATGCCCCTCTTTTGTGTGGGTTAAATTTTATTTAACATCCAGAGGTGTGTTAATCATTTGAATAAGAAAATGTACCAGGAGTAATTACAATAGTAAAAACCTAGATAAATAATTAGATTTGGAGCGTGAACGCGAACGATAATATTTTCAGTAATACAGGGTGGAACAACGAAAACGAAACCGACTGAATAACTCGCAAGGAAATAGTCGATGGAAAAAACGTAAAAACATGTCGAGTTTTGTAGCAAGGGGGACATTTTTTACTTCAAATTTACATCCCCGCAGCAAGGTTGCCACCCCTTCAACAATTTTAAATTGAACGTTAGGTCGAGTGCCAAATCATTGGAAAGGGCTCTTAATTTCCCAAATGCCTATGGTTTAGTTTCTAGTTCTAATTACGTGGACTGTAATTCCATGATTGCCATAGAATGTCACGACTTATACAAATCACCGTCTTTGTAAATAACATGATTGGAGAAGATAAACACCGTCCATTCAGTTGCTTGTTGCAGAAGCAGAGAAAAATTTGTTAGGTACAAAATCCAAAACCAGTAAATCATTTTATAAAGAATAAGTGTTATGGATAGCTAATACGAAAGAAATGTCAAACCTGTTTAAATCTTCTATCAATTGGTGCATGCGTTCAAAACATCAAACAATGCTGTGATTAATTAATGGAACAGATTTGGCAGCATACCCTAAATTACACGTGTTTGTGAAAGCTGCAAAGGCAGGATAGGTACAAATCAAACTACTTTGTTGCATTTACAAAAGGGACCCAAGAAGATTTTTTATTTCAGCCTCAGATGACACTCTCATTTCAATTTCAAATAAAAATTGGTACACATCATTAAACTGTTGGTGATAAATGGTATACAGTTTCACAATTCGAGATGTTTCGCACCCCATTCAATTCAGTGACATCGAAAGGACATATCAAAATGATTTTAGCACCCCACTCAGTGTGAAATTACAGTAAAACACATACCTATATCTCGACGTCCCGCAAATACCAAAGAAGAGCACAAAAGGTAGATTCTCAGTCATTAAAGTGACTATTTTATAACGCGATCCAAGTAAAGTACGTGATTATAAGCGAAAAGATTAACAATCACCATCAGTAATTCGTGCCTCCGAAGCACTTACTGAAGTTTAAAAAATCCTCTCTTGCCGTGTCCATTCAGTGTCGACATATATGGAAGTCAATGCCGTTTAAATTGTGTCGTAGGCTCTAATTCGTTTGAATTTTATTTCTGTCGTTAAAAGTAGCGAATTGCGTAATTAAGTTAGCGAAATTTACTATTGTAATATAAATGTCACGCGCGTAAAATGATTACGCTTGAAAAGAAAATGGATAATCGTTATGGGGACGTCGTTAAACGGCGACATTTGTATCAGCTGGCGAACTTTCGTTTTAAGAGTTTACATCACGGCAATAACGGCCAATTTGTGCCATCGAGTTATATAAACGCGACCGTAGCGTACAACGTAATTAATTCTTTCCGAAATGGACAATAAATTACTACAGTTGCGCAGATTTGTTCTCAATTTCTGGGTGAATCTAAGAGCATAGTGGGATGGTCAAATTCTTCGTCGTTTTTTGACCGCTTCATTATCATAACAAATGCCCAATAGGTAAGTCCGCTGTATGAAAACCCTGACCCTACTCTCAACAACGAGTTCCCGTAAAGATTTTAGAACTGTTGAGCGGCTCTTTTCGATTTTCCCGCAGAAATACGTAAAGTGTAAAGGTTCTAAAGTGACTTCCCAAACAATTATTGGTTTTTATTAACGTAAAGAATTTATCTAGATGATTGGAGTCAACGAAATATGTGTCATTTTTACGCATTTTCAATGAGACTTTTGTTCTTTAATTGCGTCTCGATTGCGGGAGGTAGGGATAGGACTACAACCGTTTTAAGAAAGATATTTCGAACCAAAGTCCACGTGGAATTTGCTGAAAGTGCAGGTTCTGAACAGAGGTGGGATTGATTAACAACCGTTCGCGATTGGTGGTGCATGGGATATTAACCAATCGAAAATTTAGACATCGTCATTTTTAAGTTAATGCACCATTGTGAGTATGAAAAATTTACTCAGGAATTAAGTCATAGGGAAGAGATCGTCGGATTTACGTAAAAGTGAATTTAGGTTTTGAATTAGTCATCTTATTTCCGAACGGTAGTTTCGAATGCTAAGGGAGGTTCGGGTAAAGTGAAATATTCCGTACCATATGTTACATCGAGTTACTGATTGGAGAAGTTAGGTTTTGAATATACATAAAAGGTTTCCTATTAGGTCATAGTAAGCTGAGAAAATTCAAAATTCTCTAAGTGTCGAATTGCAGACCTAAATTTATATAGACTATTGAAGCAAACGTGTGCATCCAGCGAATTCCTCATTACGCGTTAAAGAAAAATTTAAACTTAAATAAATCGCGGGATACGTATATTTAAATCACCTCAAGTGGTAAAATTGTAACTAAAACTGTCGATAGTTTAATAATGGCTATAAGAATGCACTTAAGAATCGATTTAGAAGTCTCTTCTTTAGGTATGTTTATGAAATTTGATTAAATCAATTGCATGAATCCTGTGGAGAATTTGAGATCTTCATAGCTAGAATTCATTACAGTTTGCCTCTTCTCAATTACAAATAATTTATTCTTAATTTTAACCTTTTCTGATCTCTCAATCCATAAATAAACAAGAATCCCCTCGGAAATCTCCTTAAAATGTATCCTTAAAACTTTAAAAACCGCGATTACTCCTTAGGTCACTAGGAACCTCCTAGGCCTTTATTGTGACACATCAGAAGCCTGCTGAACGTTCTTATACATTTTCTTGGAAGCCGCCGACTGTTTGTTGAAAACGTCTTCTAAGAAATACTAGGTATCACTTTATAAACCTCCACAACGGTCTGCTAAGGCCCTTAAGGATCCTTTTATAAATATCCTTAGGACTCGATTATCGAATTTCCTACTCTCAACGTATCTAGGGACCTTGGACCTTAAGTTTTTTAAAAATTTCTCCTCTGCGATACCTTCAAGATTCATCAGTAGTACTTTCATGGTGAATATGCTTCAAAAATCACTTTAATCACTTTAATGCTTCTTGTCTCAAAGCCCGATTTAGAAATTTCACTCAGAATCAGGTTTTTGGAATTTGTTTGTAAATCGTACAAATATCCGTAAAAATCTCCATAGGAATTAGCTTAATATTGTGGCGATCCTTCAAGAACATCGCGGCGCCACCAAGTCGGTAAAGGATTAGTTATCGACGATAAGGAATAAAAGAGAATGTGATTCATTCTTTCTGTGAAATATGATCTGATCTTGAATCACTGTACACAATTAAGTTCACTATTTTTTTGAAAAATAAATGCACGGTGCTCAAAGCAAAACAAGGCGCTCACTCACGTGGTATTCCTCTAACTTAAAATTCCAAATATAATTTACTATGTACGTATTTGATATCCTGGTAACTTGAACGCAAACTAGACAGCTAACAAACTCCTACATATTTTATTTCTTTTTGTTTGTTCAAACTTTGGCACGATGTTCAACAAATTAAAGATGATTCATTTCAGTTTCGCCTCATTTCGGTTTCAATTTACCCCCACCCCATAATGTACCAATTTCCTCGTGTAATGTAATCATCATGTTTACCCTAACCTTCCGCACGTACGTGACACGTCCTTGCATTGTTACGTACACACCCGCATTGAGAACAAGAAGGAACCCCGATATCCGCATTCAGTTAATTTATATTTTAAAATCAAAGACCAACCCGAGCCTAAACTGCCAATAAAACAACAAAAGTGAATCACTTGCATAAAATGTAATCCTATGTGCTTGCGATTATTCTTAGCATAACCGTGTCTAAATTTGGAGACGTCGTTATCCGCTGGCCGCCTCTTCCCGTCTCACTGCCGAACAGAAAAAAAATTGGAAAATACGTCATTACAAAACGAGAAATACTACAAATCGAACACGGAAGCGCGCCTTTAATTTAAACTATTAGCGATGAAAATAGACGACCTCTTCCACGTACTATACTTTTTTCCAGAGTCGCAAGTGGACCGTCCTTTTTTAAATTTTATTAACGGGTCAAGGTTTTCACGTTGCCAAAAACAAAATGTTGTTAGAAAGTAATTATATAATTAACATAATCTCGCACTTTCGCGAAGATCTTCAAAAATTTATGATCGATTGCGTACGATTTAATTATTTATGGTGTACACTATCAAATGTCGAATTCTTGAAATTTTTTCAATTTATTTAAGTGAAAGTATGAGGATACCAAAGCAGACAGGGTTCGCGACCTCTAGTTATAAATTCAAATTGATTCGAAATACCTGCCTAATTATTTCAGCGTTTGTACACCAGCTGCTTCGGTTTCAAATGTCTCTTTTCCTGGGCTTGAGAAATTCAATTTAAATCTTTCCATTTATTAACGCAGGATTAAACGATTTGACAGCTTCTCTATGGTTTGATTAATTGAAGATGGGGTGATTCAGTCTATTCTAGCCCTTTCAGTAATTTTTCCTCCTTCCTTTTTCAACAGAGGATTGTCATCATTATGTTGTTTTCGTGTGCATTCTGTACCTATCTCTAACTTTGACAGGAAACCATTCTCTGATTTTCACTGAGATATTGACAGAAATTTTTAGGAGGTTCAAAGTAAATATTTGGAATCGAGACGAGAGTATATTATCAAATTTGTTGGTTTTTGTATTTGGCTCTCGAACATTCTGATAATAGCCACTTTGTTCTGAAGCGGTGGGCCGATTAAGTCATAAGTGCCATTACCTGTGATAGAAGCTTACCACGAGTCAAGCGATGCCCTTCAGGTGTTGGTCAAGTAATTGTGTACCCAGCTCTGCGGCTTGGGTTGTTTGCAAGTTTTGGAATCCGAGAACTGAGCTCACTTCTTGGCGTCAACGTTTAATTTTATGCATGGTAAGCCATTACTTTACCCCGGGCGCAAACCTCCGATCAAATTACATTAGCTCACGCGCAAACTTCATGACGCTGGCGAGGTTCAAAACCACTCAATTCTAGTAACTTTTATGGGGACTTTTCCCCCCACTTCTAGTAACTTTTCTATGACCAGGACCTTTGACGTTAGCTCAGGCGCAAACCTCGCTAGCGCAGTTCAGAACCACTCAATTCTAGTGACTTTTCTAGGGGGGTTTTCATCTAGCGTGATTTAGAATCGGCCGTACACTATCATCGACAAGAATCCTCGACTCAGGCGCAAACCAAATTACTTTAGCTCGGACGCAAACCTCCGATACTTTATCTCGGGCACAAACCTCGACCCCTTGACCTTGACGTTAGCACAGGCACAAACCTCGCTAGCGCAGTTCAGAACCATTCAATTCTAGTGACTTTTCTAGGGGGATTTTCATCTAGTGTGATTTAGAATCGGCCGTACACTACCATCGATAAGAACCCTCGACTCAGGCGCAAACCAAATTACATTAGCTCGGACGCAAACTTCCGATACTTTATCTCGAGCACAAACCTCGACCACTTGACCTTGACGTTAGCACAGGCGCAAACTTCGCTAGCAGAGTTCCAACCCTAGTTACTTTTCTAGTGACTTTTTGGCGTCTAGTGACTTTTAGATTTAGAATCGGACCTATATTACTACTATCGACATTATTGGCCAGGGAGATCTTGCGATCTAACCCCAGAGACTGTTTCAACAGACATCAGACGTGCAATTGCTGAAATCGAACCGCATTTATTGGAATTTGTAACGCCAAACTGATTACTATGAAGATGAACTGATTATAGAAACACACCATAAGTGAAGGTGAACTACTGTCTACTATAATAATTGGTTACAGTTGTCAATTTCTTTGTCAATTTTCTGTATAAAGTACTGTATAAAGTTTCCACCTTTACATAACACAGTTCCTACTGAATAAGACACGATAACAATCATTTGACAGTAGGTAAGTTGGTGACACAGAAAGTAAATGAGAGTTGCCAAAAATTGACGGAAAAATAGAATTTGACCTTCCTCCAATTTTATTTGTTTAAAATTGAACTTAGAATTGATCAAGTAATTGCGATCTTCAATTTTAAGGACTCCAGTGCCGAAGTTCTTGAAACTGAAGACCATATTGACACGTGTTATTTAACCTTTAGAAAGATACGTAAGGCGATTGCTAATAAGATTGTTAAGGCGATTCGTAACATTTTTTTGAGGTTGCTAAAGATATTTGTAAGCTTGTCAAACAAATTCCTTAGCAAATCTATATGGAGAAGTGAATTTGATAAATAGATCTCTAGAGAGTACTTATTATTTGTAATACCAAAAATATGCGATTACCGAAAATTCTAAAAATTGATTTCTCGGCGAATTGGTTGTAGATATTCATAAAATTCATAATATTGTTTTGAAAGAGCAAGGATATAAAGAAGATTTTCATAAGGATTTCTAATAACCAAAAAGTATATTCCTTAGTAGTAGATGAGTCCAATAGGGGGTTTTTGGTTGGGATTTAATCGAGCGCGTCAGATTAAAGTAAGGTGGGCTGACTGCGTGTTGAAAGGTGTGCATTTCAATAGCCGAACGATTTGAACGAAGGAAATTATTCAAGAATAACAGAAGTAATCTAATCTACGATTACCCAAATCGTCAATAAAGTTCAATGCGTTCAACAGTTGAAGAATGTGAATTGACTGAAACCATAGGCGGTCGTGTCATAAATTATACGTACAACGCTCTAAATACCTGACATACTCGAATAAATCCCATTTTCTACCCTTCCGTACAGCCTCCCCCACCATGCAAACTGGCAGATTAACATACCTACAATATCAGAGACACGGCATATACACAATCAATATCTGACGCGACCGATATTTTCATGTGACTATTTTTTGTACATTATATAAGTGTAGACCCCCCCCCCCCACATCGGTAGAGGAATGTACATCATATTTACCACTCCCCTAGTGTAGGAAAGTTTTAGTTTCTATAATCAGCTCTAATAACATGTCTGAACAAATTTCGAGATGGAGATTCTTCAAAAAAAGTTTTGAAAATATATCCACATAATATTTTAATATTTTAGATACACTCCTTATATATGATCATATATGATATACAACAATCGTGATGTATTCGACGAAAATATTCCAGAAATCCCGATAGACATCGAAGCGTCATGAAAGATTAGTCATCGGCGATAAAGAACAAAGGCGAATGTGGCGCAATCTTTCCGGGAAATACGATGTGTCTTGTTCTAGAATGTTCGAGAACATTCGATAGAACTCGAAATACTCAAGTTTGCCATATAAGCAAATCTAATTAGGTAATAAACAGTTTGCGCTGTTATAAATTGTACATATGTTAGTGATAAATAATATTTTAAGTGTTTTATTTCATTTTAAAGTGCAATACCCCTAAAAAAACACCCTTTACAATAAGGATCGTCGTCAGTGGCCCGACGAAAATATTCCAGAAATCTCGATAAATATCTAAGCGTCATGAAAGATTAGTCATCGGCGATAAAGAACAAAGGCGAATGTGGCGCAATCTTTCTGGGAAATACGATGTGTCTTGTATAGAACTCGAAACACTCAAGTTTGCCATATAAGCAAATCGAATTGGGTAATAAATAGTTTGCGCTGTTATAAATTGTGCATATGTTAGTGATAAATGATATTTTAAGTGTTTTATTTCATTCTAAAGTTCAATACCCCTAAAAAACACCCTTTACAATAAGGATCGTCGTTAGTGGTCCGACGAAAATATTCCAGAAATCCCGATAGGCATCGAAGCGTCATGAAAGATTTGTCATCGGCGATAAAGAACGGGAAATACGATGTGTCTTGTTCTAGAATATTCGAGAGCATTCACACTCAAGTATAAGCAAATCGAATTGGGTTTCAGTTCAATCCCAATTTCAACGTGGATGTAATAAATAGTTTGCGCTGTTATAAATTGTGCATATGTGAGTGATAATATTTTAACTCTTATAAATCAACTATTTTCAAGACTGTTATAATTATTGTTAATCTTTACATATCAAATTCTTCAGTACGTGTGTTTGTGACTGAACTCCTCCTAAAGGGCTGGGACGGATTGAAATTAAATTTTGTTTATGCGTTTCTGTGTGCCTCGACTGATGGTTTAGGTTCACAATTGGGCTCGATGGGATTATTGTATTTTTTAAATTCTTTTTTCGTTGATGTCGCACTCTGCAATTTCAGTTTACATTTTTATATTCTTTACGCTGGGTTTCCGTTATCATATATCCCTCAATATTGGACGTACGAAGTCGCAGGGAAAATGTAGTTAATTGTAAATAAATAAATCACGTAATTACATTTATACGTTACACTATGCATTTTTTTCTACGTAACTACCTCTCTTGTCATGCAAAATTCATGTCATATTCACCAGCACAGATTCTCATTGGTTGTTGGTGTCAGGTACATTTTCCTCTGGAACATTGGCCCCAGAAAATTTTACTAAAACATTTACCATTGTAAAAGTTCAGGGGTGTACCCTATCTGTAGATTGGATGAATTGCAGAAAACACAATGGCGGTCATATTCCGAAACTATTATTATTTATCTTGGTGACAGTTAAAAGGGGAGCGGGATTTTTACAAGAAAATTCCGGAGGCGAATATAACACGCATTGTATGGAGCAAATTTTCCGATATATGTCTTGTAGGGGGTGGGTTTTCTTCAAAGTTTAGATTCATCTTATCGTATGCATAAAAAAGTGAAATTTAAGTTTCATTATTATTTATGGTCGTGCAACCCTAATGAGAATAGTATTCGAAAACCTGCCGAAAAGTACCTACAAGCCAAACACATATTTAGCCTCCCCATTTGGTAAGTAAACAGCACCAAAAACAGCTTTGAGCTCTCGTTTACCTTCTAACATTTAAAATTGTTTCTAGTCGCTTACGCAACACCCCCTCGTGTTATTTTCATATGAAATTCATTATACTGTTAGGAAATCGCTCCTCAACGTCATGGAGATTAAACAATTAATTAGCTGAATGAGATTAAATGGCACCGTGTCATTAGAACTTTTATTTATAATAAATTACCATCATTTTTTACATATAAATATTACATAAGCCTATTTCATTATAACATAATAGCGCATAGTTTCAAGGAATTCTCACACCGCAAATCTGTAGACCGAGGTACAACTTCCATCACGACTGACGTACAAAGTTTAATTACTGGAATGAGTATTGCAAATAGGATGAAATACGATCTTGTTTAATTTCTCTTGTTGTCACAACTTTTAACATGCCAAAGATAGGTTTGTCAAGAACACTGAACCAACACAATAATTTCCACGTCGAATTTTGCTCCAAATGAGTCCAAAATATGGCTAAGAACAGAAGAACTAAGACAGTCGCCGAAGTGGTGACCGAAAAGGGATGTTTCTCCACATTTTATGTAGATGTGTGCTGATGCGAAACTCAGACAGCGGAAGTGGCGTTCTTAAAGCTACGTCTGCATAACCGCTACCAACGAACTTCTGGAAATGACACAATCACATCGGATCTTTAAAAAAATAGGTAAAATCGACCTCCGACATTGGTCATTTTAAGCCAACGGATTCCTCAGACTTTCTTAAAAGAAATTTCATGTGCCGTAGTGACCTTCTTTTCCGAGCATCTAAAATTCGCTTTCCAAAATGCTCAGTAAATTGTGTCTAACAAATTCGCCGAAAATTGTCGTAGCAACAAAAAAAAACCGTTTGATGTACGTAAAGATTTAAACATTTTTCACTTCTTCGCATTAAAGTAATAAGCCTTCCGAACAATTGTGTTGACGTTCTAAATACATACTTTGGCCGAAACTCGGATCATAAATAAAATTTATCGCGCCCCAAAAAAACGCAGGATTTCCTCGCAATTTCCACGTACTAAAATGTAACCGTGTCCCGGAATAGCGATTCGATTATAATTTTAGCCGGTGACAATATTTTGATTTTGGACCGATTACTGATTGCGGGATTCTTCCTTACCGCAACATCCTCGAGGTGCTCGAGATATTTTTAGAAAAGAAATTTTTCTGCGGTATTGTTTATGTTATGCAAATATAAAAGTTAATCCTTCCCAGAGTTCCTTGTGGATTGACGCAATCCAAGTTTATTCCGGTTGAATAAATTTACTGGAATCAAATGGGTCAAGTTTCTTTCGAAACTTTGATAAACAATTGGTCTTCACTTGAAATTAGCACTGTAATTGCAATTGAGGATTAAAAATCCTATTCAATCTTTTGACTTCAGCTATATGAGCAGCATAGGTATCATTTTCTAAATTTGTCATGGAAAAATCTCGAATTTGCATTTTCGTGGACAAATATCCTAAATTTAAGATGTTGATCTTAGATAGCTCTAAACGTACCAATAACATTAAAAAAACCCGACTCCAAGAACCCCAACAATAAATTCTTAATTCCACTTTTAAGCCCTACGGTTGCGCGTCATTATGCAACGGGTTTTGCATATAAAGGCGTTGCTCGCCTTTATATTTTGTTACGTAAACTTTGAACAAACTTTAAATCAGAAACTTATTTTTTCTACCTAATCCAATTCTAATGGGTTCATACATGGTAAAAATACATGCAATACAGACGGCTTCAAATTTGCCCAGAGATTGATATCTTTAAGAAAACACAGATCCAATCAAGTTTTAAACTTCGATCAACATTGATCTAAAAAACAAACTCGGTCGGCCGTTTTACATCGACAATATTTCGGGAAAATCAAAGAAGGAAGTTGTAGATTGGAACTTACCTTCGGCGAAATCCTTCAGTACAGAACCAAATGTTCTCTGGGCGTAATCTTTTTGAAACGAGAATCTTTGTGTTAAGGGTTACAGGCAAGCAAACTTTTATAAACACGTCGGTTTCTTGCTAATGAGTTTTATAAAAGCCCTAAATGTTTTTCTCGCTTCGAAAATATTTATTTCTGTTTAGGAGTTGGAAATTAGGGGTTCATTTGTAGAGCCGCCCTTTAAGGAAAATAAGAAAAGAGAGAATAAATCTTGTTAAGTTGTAGGTCCGTTAATTATCTATTAATCGATTTTAGCTTTCTAATGGTATATTTACGAAAACCAACATTAAGCCGGCACGGTCGTGTATCAACGTGATAACAGATTACGCGCTGGACCTCACGTTCCAAAAAAGAAAGGGGCATTACTGGACTGCCGAATTTGGAGATTTCATTTCGACTAAATAGTCAGTATATTTAACCGCAATTCGTTGAATGGGTTACAGTAACACCCTCCGATTAAGTTCGAGATTACATCCGTTAGATGGGCCCTTAAAAAACTTTTCACACCGGTCCCGTATTTTTAAAACGTCTGAGAAGGACGTAATTAATTAAAGAAGTTATAATTTTGAACGCTTTCATATTTAGTACTCTGTGTCGGCTGGAAAAACTGTCGTTTCCTCCATGGTATAACCGAATTTTAGAAAAGGTAAAGTGGTTGTTTAGAGGGGATCCTTCTGCCTTTGTAAGTACCGTAATTTTGAGCTTTTCCGTAAATTTAATTTGCATTCATACGCTTTTTTAAATTAAGTTGACCGCAAAATAATTTCTACCGCTCCGTTTAATTGCAAGGTAAGCTTTTTGTTACTTTCCGTTTCATTTATTATAGGGGGGATATTGTTTCGCTTTCCTGCATTTGCTTTTCCGTAGATACCGGTACCGAATCCCATTATTTACTGTTCCCCGCGTAGGGAAATTGGTTTCCGCCGATTGCCGCTACTTTCGTCGATCATTTAATGATTTATTTATTTTTCTTGTACATTAAATTATCATATCATTATTCATCGCAACTTCCCCGGATTAACTACCCAAGGAAAATCTCTCAGAGAACAAATTTACTTTTTCCCTAAACACTGCTTACTCTGGTAACCCAAATTAGCATGAATGTAAAATCTTACTCTGGCCCACGTACACTGGTCGCATCGGTGTCTCAAACGCAAAACTGAATTACACATTTTACATATCTCAGGATAGGAGATGGCCGACTGCTTAATTCGTAGTTGCAATCAAGTATCCCCCCCCCCCCTCATCCAAACCCCAGACATACGGGAGACACCAATTTCCGGAAGATTACAAGATTGCGAGGAGCGCCTCCTTCTTCTGTGCTTTCATGAATATGACGATTACAATTGGCGCAATGAAATAATATGGCGGATTTGGTTATTACACGTGATATTAAAACTGGGCAGTACTTTGTAATGGTAATAGTGGGAATTAGTTTGGTGGGAGATTTTAGGATTCATTCGCGTTTTAGGCTACCAGGGTAATCGATGTGTAGTTTGAAAATTAGACTTCTTAAAATTCGCGTCTTGACCACAGGAAAGCCAATAGTATCGCGTGATTCCTGGTGGAACCTACTAGTAATGCGGGACCCTTAACCAGTTGTATTAATAAAAATTGTGGTTTGCTCGTAACTTTTAAAATACAAGGATACACCAGAAAAGAAGTTTCGTGTTGCCGTGGATGAGATCGCAATGTGCACGATCCGTCACCTATATTTCCTAATTAATTGTCACTGAAGCAGGGTTGTATAAAACACAATTCTTAATCAACATTGTAACCTGTAAAAGCACCGTCGTATATGACGTACCATTTCTTTTCATTTATGTAAAATTAAAAGTCTAAATTTAAACAAATCAACGTAATTTTAAATTTGATTGATGCTTAAAACCTCATTCAGAAATTTGTTATTATACCTGCATCAGAATCGACGTTTAAAGCACGCCTGAGCGTCCGAAAACTGGCCTTACTTCAAATACAAAGTATGAAACTGTAACGAAACACCCGTTTCGTGTATAAAATCTACCAGTTTTAATGACTACCCGATATGTATGGAATGGACGAGTAATTGGACGCTTTGTTACTAAGAAACCATAGCTTCAAGGTTTATTTATTTCTTCTAGGAGTGAGAAATAGGAGGTAAAAGTAGAACCGCTTTAACCGCTGATAAGGAAAATCAGCTGTTTCTAATTGTTCCCGTAGAGGTATATAAACTATTTTTGTAGCATCCGACAGCCTTAGGCATGGAGAAGCGGGGGAAGAATTAATAGTTTAGGATTTCAACTCCGTCAATTTTTTTAATTAATAGCCTTGTATTTCCTATATTATTTTAAACCTAGCGCAGAAACAGCCATGGTCGCTCGTTACTCGGAGGTAAACCTGATAAGATAACCTGTCGCCCAAAATTCCAGGACGCGATCGCTACTAATTGAACTACCGAATTTCAACGCGACCAAGTAGCTAATTAAATGGGTTGCAAAAACGTTATCAGAATGGGTCGAGAAGCCTAGAAATTAATTAAAGAAGTTTTCATTTATTTAACTGAGTGCCGGTGAGTACCGATTTCTCCAAAACCCCGAAACCTTTGTCTCGCCGCCAACCCTAGGGTTGGATTTTGCAGGTACCATATTTTCTTCTACTTCTGCAACAAGCCACTGAACAGATGGTGTATTTTCTTTACAAAATGACAATCGTGCAATTGCGAAATACTAGCCCATTTTATCAGATATGTATTCGAGTGTAACGTCAATATAATTTCCTTCTATTTCCCTAGTTATGAAATTTGATTGCAAAACTCGCCGTGCCTTTAAACTGGAGAAAGTCTTTAAAAAATCAAACAATCAAATCATCACGTAATTTTGATTTGAAAATGGGTTAAAATCAAAACGACATCGCGAAAATTAACATTCTAGTGTTTTATGCCAATTCAAATGTAGAAATATTGTCCTAATTGAGCAATGTTTCACACTTGCGACCCATACAGAGACCTTGGTACCTATAATTGCGATTTCGTGGGAAAAAGGCAGAGAACTCTGAACGATTCGCATAACACAAAGATCTACGAACTTAAAAATTCGTTTTTTCTTTCCAAAAAAATAACGACTCTTGCTAATTTGCACTTAAAGCGGAACCCCCATGATTTAACATTATTTTTCGACGTAAAAAACCGGTGGGCGCGCGCTTACACGAAAATAATGGACACTTCGAATTATAAACGATGTAAGGATGTGTGGAAATACGAGGACCAGTCGACGACGTTAGAAAAATAGACAGTAGGTGCTCCCGTCGAAAAAAAAGCACTTCGTTTTAATGTTTCCGTCTGCGTGAACCCTCTTGAGTCGATTATATTCAAATTAAAATTGCGAAGATAAGTGTAATTTGCAAAACCACTCCACCCACATATTCGTCGTCTTTCATAAACTAATTTTTTTTCGTTGCTGGATACTTTATTTTTAAAAGAGTGCGTGCTTGACTTGCAAATAACGTCATCCTCACTTGCGATGTACCAAATGTCGGTTGCTGAAATCAATTGCCCTTCTGTAAACGTGTAGCAAAGTGAAGCCCGGTACTATTTATTTACTTTTCAAGAAGATTTAATTGCAATTCTTGAATTGTAATTACACAATCCCTTACATCTCTTAACAGTTTATTTAACCTCATTCTGTAATTGTTATTAAGTATAAACAAAATTATGTAATGGTGCAATTGTAAAAGAAAAGATCCACACGTCTGATAAACTCCAAACCTCCACAAAGTGTCTTCAAGTTGATGACATTGCAATTATTTTTATTTTCATGGCACTGGATGTTAGTAATTATAGTCGTTACCGCCTGTAATTGCGACAGAAATAACATAGACTAATGAATGTAGTTTTGATCTACGTGTCAAAATGCAAGGACGGGCATAAGAGTTATTTGGATCATCTGATAGTATACAGTGGGGTTCCCCAAGACAACGTGATCGGACCATTTGTGCCAAAATGCCATACTTGTTATTTTTAGTTACAATTTCTTGTAAATGATTCATTCCATTTCATTTTCATTTGTAAATTAGACTTTAAGTACAATTTTCTCGAAGTGTCTCCGGCGGTACTAAAGATCAGTTTCCATTTGTAGAAAACTCGTTTCATGAATATACCAAATTTACCCTCAAGTAAACTGTTTCAGGTAAATTCACTCGCGCAATCTCCCTTCTCATTGTGTTTAACTTCGAAATATTTGCTGGTAGGAAAACTCGACTCGAGCTAAACCCGGCTAGGAATACTCGCTTTCCTTATAAGAGTAGGGGAATGTGAGTGGAATCCCGTTTAAATTTTGCTTTCCGCGTATTTTAATTGAAATTTCAATTCATACAAACTACCCAAGGGTTCTTAAAAGCCCTTCAAGGTTCTTCTTGCAAACACTACTAAGGACTAAGAGTTCTAAAAGGTTACCTGTCTATTACAGGTCCTAAAATCCTCTTGGGGACTTTTGAGAACTGATAAATAAATTCCTTGTTAAAGGCTCTTCACAATTCTTTAACAACGACTCTTAAAAAGCTCTAAAATGGCAACAGAATCTCCCTAGAATATTTTTGAGACTCCTTGCCGCCCTTGAACTCTCTTAAAAACTGTTAGCAACTCTATTAAAGTTTTTAAATATTAGAGAATCGTAAAAACTCTTCAAGACAGATCTGTTGAACACTGTATAATAGTCATTTAAAGGGTCTTAAAGACTCTCAGAGGCTCCCAAAGCCTCTACTTTAAAACACGCGCTTGCAAGCTAAAAAGAGCCGATGTTAAACCTTTAAAAACCCTTATAAATGCGTTTAGAGAACCTTAAAGCTGACAAAGTGTCTTAAAGGCTCTTGTAGCTTAATGATTCTTAAAAGTTGTCAAAGAACCTGAAGGTATCCTAAAATCCTAGCTAAAATCTTTTAATGACTAGTTAGGGGCCCTAACGATAGTGACCCCTAACTTTAAGATTTCCTATGAGTGTTGAAAGGACCTCTTGTGATTCTTAAAGGATCTTCAAAATTATTCGATTTTCAAGTGTCTCAAGAGTTTCTAGGATCCTGCGTTACAATACTATAGGGTCTTCAAGTTTTGTTTAGGACCTTCAAGGGACTAGCCTTTAAAGCTTTTCAAGTCATGCGGATCAGTTGATTATTTAGCGTATCTGTTATTTTTAGGGTCTTTAGAGTCCGTTAGAGTTTTCAAGAGTCTGCCAGGCAAAAATAAGTAGGCATTACCAGCCTAATACCGAAAAGTGGTTCTGTGATACTGCTATAGAAAGTACTTAATCGAACAAACTATCTGCCGTCACCCTAGAAATCCTTTGAGAATCAAAAAACGCGAGATAGGCAGATGGTACATTTTGTAAAAAAAAGTATACAGGGTGTGTCATACAAGTAATAATATAGTATGGGAGAGAAAAACCAAAATGAACACTTTTTCCAAAATTTTATGGATGGACGTTTAAATGGGCCTAAAAGAAGTTTTTGGTTACTATTTTTTCAACACAAATAGGTTGCTGTTGCATAAAAAACCTCTTATTATTGTTAGAATTACGGAAAATGTGATATACAGTGGGTATAATATAAGGTGTATATAATAAATTTGTTCAGACTTGGATCTCCATGTTCTGAGGATCGATATCGAAAAAATAAGTCAAATCAATTAATATACAGGGTGTTTTTGGCCGAATTCTAAAAATTAGTCAAAAGTTGTGCTAGACTTTCAATGTTCTTACCTACTTGGAATTTTGTTACAAACATAAGTTCAAAAGTATTGGATTGTGATGCAAAAAATCAAAGTATATAAAGCATTTGTATGAAAATTGAAAGTCTAACTAAGTCTAACTTTTAATTCTAAACAATTTTATTTAATACATTTTTCTTCTATCTGCTAAAATAGACCGTAAGTAATTAGTAAGTAAGTAAGTAATTATATTACATAATTGATTTGGCTCATTTTGAGACTAAGCAAGAGCGCTCCCCAGAACATTAAAATCCAACTCTAAAAAATTTCTCATGCACTCAATCCGTGGACACACTGTATATATAATTATAACGGTTGGGTTTTTAATAATCAGATTTGTAATAGGTGGTCGCTTTAGGCTTGGAAAGTTTTGGAAATTGTATACGTGCACCTCTTCATAACGAAGGAGAACGGAACTCATATGCGAGAAAATGAAGCGCGTTAAGATATGAAACGAGTGTTCAAGCAGATAAGAGTCGGAACGCTACAGTTGCTGGTTCTAAACCCTCGTAAATGATCATGAGGGACGGTGTTTCTACGTTGCATTGCGTTCTACGTTGGATCCGTTTCTGGTGTAGGATTTGGCGAGTAAAAATATGGCGGGAGAGAGACACTCTTGAGGGCGAATCTATGCATGATCGCGATCGCGTATTGCACTATTAGCCAAACTTTCAGGGTAAAACATAAATCGCACAACACGAAATTCTTTGCCAAGCTTGCAAGGCAATTCATGTGCGTTGTGTGCCCCATTTTTGAGATCGCATGAAGAATGAAAGTTCGAACCGAAAGCCGTATAAACGCAATATATGAAAGAATTGTTAGCCGCACAACCGGAAAGCTGTGTCGTCATTTTTGACGAAATTTTTGTCGTGGGTACGTGAATATTTGCTTTTTATTGTGTTGCTGCATTTAAATAAATTGTGACCACGAAAGCGTTAAGGTCCAAGGTGCAGAACGTTCATTGGAGATATATTTGGAGCGGCTAAACGATTAAAAAACAAGTTTTTTAGTTAAATTGCACACCTCTCTAGTGTATACGGCGTGTTAATAGATTTCGTATTTAATGGTAACTGTTAAAAAAGTTTAAAGACAATTAATGCGTGCTTTTGAGGGGTATTAAATGTTAAGTTATGAGGGTAATTTTTTACATGTCTCTACTGTTGAATATTGGTCAAATATTTAAATGAATAAATAAAAGTTTATCTGTTAATGTTAGAGAAACCTGAAGCCCAGTTGATTCCGGATTCACTTTTAGCTTACCAAGCGATACAGAAGGTTCGATTGCATTGCACCAAACGTTTCACCATCGAATTTTCTGAATGTTGGCTACCTTTCAAAAAGAGAAGCAGCTGTCAATGAAAAAAAAACTTATCTATAAATGTAAGTTATTTTATTATTGATTGATTTATTATTATATTATTGAATTTTTGCATTGTGTAACCATAGGAGTCGATCGTTTTGGGGATTTTCTATAAAAGATTTACACTTAAAAGTTGTATTAACATTCCTGAAGAGGTCGGCCCATGGGAATTTATTGCTTGCCCATTAATTGTGAAGTTAAATATTTAGTTCATTAACACTATTGTTTTGTGTGGGTTAATTTTTATTTAGCATCCAGAGTCGTGTAAATTTATTTTTGACTAGGAAAATATACCAGGTGTTGGAGTAATTACAAATAGTAGATAAATAATTAGATTTGGAAAGAGATCAAGGGATAAACCCCCCATTATGTTAATTGCTCTTTAAATTGTAAGTTTGAAAATAATTGCATGGTAATGAAATAGAAATCGTTTCGGGGTGTCAGGCTACTTGCAAATAAATTTATTGCTAATAAACTACTCCTTATATTATTGGTTTACAAAAGTGCAAGTGCTCCATTTATAATTTGCTCACTAAATGGAAACTGTTTGGAGGTACCAGCCACTCGCAAGAGTAGGGTCCCAAATAAATTTATTGCCACTATACATAATATATTTGTATCTTAATGTAACCATATATCAATAGTTTATTAACAGATTTTACCAGGCTAAGTGCATTCCTTAGTTGACGTTAATCCTAGACTGTACACCCGTCACCCATTGTCAAAAGTTTTAAGAAATCAGACATTTGAAATCCCTTTCGTCTGAAATTTTGTGACTCATCTCGTTCGAGGAAAGGCTTCTTCCACCCTTTCGGCACGGAGAACATCTTTACTAATGTAGTTTCTCAGAAAATGAGAACTACCCAATTATGAAAAGGGATGCTGCAACCATAAAACCAGTGTAAATGTTGCTAACACTAGAATGGCCTTAAACAGATTGACTATGACCTATACACCGATTCATGTACCCCCTTATTGCTTACCTTGTGTTTGACTGCTACTTTTGTTCAAATTTGCGTAATTTAAATATGAAATGTTGTATAAACAAATACTACTACGTAATAATATATAGAGAAAGAATTAATTAAGGCCATTGAATAAGTATGTGCAATAAGTGTCACTCACGAACAGTCTCAACTTATACGTAGAACCATTAATTTCAAACAATTAACATTAGCAAGTGGTCTAGCAATGAAATCGCTGGCACCCCCAAACAGTTCCCATTTAATTAACAAGGTATAAATGTGGCAATTAATTTCACACTTGCAATTTAGTAAAAAATTAATGTGGTTAATCTACGAGTAGAATGGTGTGGTGTAGCATAAAAATAATAACCGAAATTAATTTATTTGTGGCACTTCACTCTTGTAAATATCTGGCACCTCCAAACGTTAACCCACAATTTGCCACAGCAATGATTATTTCGAAACTTTGCAAGCACATAGTTTAGAATCTGTTACCAATAAGTTAGCAAAAATTCTATAATCATCGTTTCTAATTTATTTCGAGTCTAAGTGCATTTCAACCATTTCTGGAGGTTCAGTTTAAAGTTAAGCTAGCAACCCCAATTCTGTCACAAACACTATACTACTTCGACGTATTTTGTATTTATCCAAGTATTTTGCCACCCCTGATCTGTGGCAACTTACATCGTAAGTCAGAACTGCAACTTTTTATCTGGAAAAACGGCATTGGGAGGAACGAACTGAACCGAAACCGCCGTTTACCATTTAAAACCACCTACAAGGCGAGACTATTTTTACGCGATTGTTTAAGGGTAAATCATAAATCCTTTGAAGAGCTAAAAATACACTTTTAATGAACGCCGAGGTTGATGCGATCAAAAATATAAACGATGAGCAATCATTTTGACCTATCTAACTTTGGCCAGAGCCCATAACGAAACGTCTCCATCGACTATTAGCGTTGGGCATTGTTTATCACAATTAAATGCGAAATTTGCATAGAGCATAAAAGATCTTCGCCACCCATGAATGGAATTTGTTTAGAGAAACCCGAGACCACCCATGGACTAAAATCTACAATCTTTCGGAGTGTAGGTATAGTGTGCGTGTTTTTTAAATCCACGTAAATAAAGAGAAAGAGGTCTAGTTTATTGACAACGGTAATGGGTTGTTATTTCGGGGCATTATGCGGTAAGCCAGTAAGATAGACAAAACAAATGTTAAATTCTTTAAATAAACGGATGTATCCACGAGTAACCTGTCAAGGAAGTCGATTATTTCCTGACTTTATAAACGTTGGCACTGAAAAGTTATTCGAGAAGGCTCTTGGCATTGACCGAATATACCTACTTGAAAAGGAAATAATTACCCTTTTCACTTTCTAGACAGCGTTATTGGAGTCGTGATGGAATTTCATTACCGGAAACATCTCAAGAAAATTGTGCTCCACTGATAGTGAACTTTTTTTCGCTACACTACCCATTTGCAAACCCATTTAGAAATTGCGGAAGGAGATTGCCGAAACATGTGCTTTAAAACGCACAAATAGCCTTGTGACGCATACACAAATTTTGACAGTTTATTCACCTAATACTTTCCATTTTTTCCTCTCATTTTTAATCAAGACGCCCACCGCTCCCAAACGAGTTTTAAAAAGTTGCTAAAAATAGAGTGCTTGCGAAAAATGCCTCGTTGCACATGTGCAACAATTTGCTTACATAACGATCCCGTATTCTTAGCGACTTCTGGGTATTTTTGGATGGCCTAAAGGCGAGCTGCTGCAAGTGTGTCGGCCGAGAGTGTCTCGGAACGGGATTTCCATTGAAAAAATGACCTATTTTTCTAACACGTCCCGTATAAAAATGTCTCCGTGGGCCGTTTATTTATCTTGGAATAGTCGAGGGATTTTTATGAGTCGTTAAGCTGGCAATTAATATAGGTATTGGCAATTAGAGGTTCCGTCGTTTATTGCCTGCACAGACGTTAAGTAAAAGATGTATTAAATGTCACTCGTAGTGGATTCTCGAGGAATCCTGTTCGTTTTTTTTTCTAACCTGGGTTATAACAACCGATAATGTGGCCAGTGGCGGAATTTTCCATAACCCAAGAGTTAGCAAGAGGGCCTACAGGAACTTATTTGTTTCAAAGAATGATGCGTTAGATTCAAACATTTTATTGGCGATGGAATTAGACATTTTAAAGTCTGGCTGGTCAACAATTTCCATTGAATTTCAGGGATACCCCTACGATTTGTTGCCCCGAACATGGAATGATTGGCCGAACGATTCTATCCATGAGCGAGAATTTGAGGAACTGAAACGAAATTTGATGGGAACAAACTTCTAGAAGTGTACGACTTTTTCACCTTCCACCCCTTCCATCACGTCCTCCGCTCCCAACACCAGGAATAAGTCGGCCACGACGACCTTCTGACCATTTTACATCAAGTGAAGCTCTTCTAAGCCAGAGATCATTATTTTTCCACTGTTTTCCCCACCTCTCCCGCCACCAAAATCGAAAATACGCAAGTCATGACATCTCTCTTGTATTTCTATCAAGTGATGCTGTTCTAATCCCAAAACAATTATTATTTTTAACCTTTAGAACCCGTTTCTCCATTTTATACATCTCCAAGACCAAGAATAGGTAGGGTACAGGTACAGCAATTGGACTCTAGACATTTTCCACCGAGTGAGGCTAGTGGGGTACGCCTCATAAATTTCTGAGAACCTAATTCGATAAAGCTGAGCTAAACTTGAATGGAACGACATAGGAACTTGAAGAGAGCGTTCGGAGGCTTTGAGCGGAACTTGGGAAGACTTTTATGGGAGTTTAATTTGAGATGTTCTACCCTGTATATACAGTATGTTGCAAATGAAAGGAATAAATTCATCTTCATTATTTATTAACTTAGAGACTCGGAAGACAATTTGCAAACTACTGACCCTGACCCCTTGAATAAAGAATGAGTAGGTACTAGTCGCTTTTTATGTTTTTAACAATGGTGATTAATGCATATAACGTCCTTGACGTTAGAAAATTAGTCATATTTGTTATTTGCCAACGGCAAACAACGTGTAAGTGAAGAAAATATTATTTGTTGTGAGAGACATCTTCTCCTAATAGTTACTCAGTAAGTGTTCATAATTGTTACTGTAAACAATTGCAATTTCAAGTATTTTTAATGCTTGAATCATCCGATGTTACCACAAAATCGTACTCAATTTTTGGAAATATTGTAACCGTGTGTTCTTCCGTTTGTTACTTTCTGTATGAGCACATGGGATTTGCCTTCGAATTATGGATGAAGATATGTCCAGAACGCGTTTTGGTTAAAAAGTTTTACCCATTCGTCGGAAAACTAAACTCTTATAGCTTGTGAGATGTACAGGGTGAGTCAACGATTGCGCGGAGTAACTTAATGCCTTGAAGATAAGATTTTTCGATAGAGTGGTTTTGTATTATGCAATGGTTGAATATTCTCCACATTTTAAAAATATTTGGAATTATACAGGGTGCGCCCACAAAGTAGGGCGCCAAAATGGTACATTTTTTTTAATAGAACCCCCTGTATTTGAATGCATTTTTGAATTCTACGTGTAATTGTACGTCTTTTTTATTATATGGTTAATATCCGAAAAACGAGTAGTTTTAAAGATAATTGGATTTGTAAGAAAAAATGGGCATTTGCAAGCGTCAGTGTATTGTCAAAATTATTACGTAATTTTTGATTCCAGATGTTATATCTTTTATCCTGGGTTAAGTAAAAGTCAAATAAATACATCTACTATCTACTACTACATCATTTAGCTCCTCCAAAAACCTTCAACTTTTGATAATTCTTATACCTATCTATATTTTTCAAAATATCTTGCTTTTTCTGGTTTTTATATTCTAATCTTAAATAAGTTATAGGTAATTTACATAATTGTGAGGTGGCCATGCAAAAAAAGGCAATTTTTATCTGCCTCGTCGAAAGCTAAAATCATATTTATTCATTCATTTTTCGAATAATTCATTTAAGTCTAAAAAGTGGAGAATAAATTTGATAGTAAAAATATAAACAAATATCTTGGTTTTCCTAGTTTTTATATTTTAAGCTGAAATAAGTTCTAATTTACATAATAACGAGGTGAATATGAAAAAAAATGAAACTAATATCACTGACTGGATGACATTAGGAGTTAAATTAAATTTGCTTTGTAGTCAAATGATTTTACTATTCTCCAGTTTTTGGACTTAAAATAAATTGTTTGAAAAATAAATTAATCGACATGATTTTTGTTTTGGATGAGATAGATAAAAATTCTCTTTTTTTGTATGGCCACCTCACAATTATGTAAATTACATATAACTTATTTAAGATTAGAATATAAAAACCAGAAAAACCAAGATATTTTGAAAAATATCAGAGATAGGTATAGGACATTATTATCAAAAGTTGAAGGTTTTTGGAGGAGCTAAAAGATGGCAGAAAAATATACAGGGTGTTCCATTTAAAAAAAGTGAGATTTTTTAATATGAAGTTGGACCTACCAAAAAACCACCCTGTAAGCTATTTTTTTAATGTTTCATAGTAGATGTATTTATTTGACTTTTACTTAACCCAGGATAAAAGATATAACATCTGGAATCAAAAATTACGTAATAATTTTGACAATATACTGACGCTTGCAAATGCCAAATTTTTCTTACAAAGCGAATTATCTTTAAAACTACTAGTTTTTCGGATATTAATCATATAATAAAAAAGACGTACAATTACACGTAGAATTCAAAAATGCATTCAAACACAGGGGGCTCTATTTAAAAAAATGTGCCATTTTGGCGCCCTACTTTGTGGGCGCACCCTGTATAATTCCAAATATTTTTAAAATGTGGAGAACATTCAAACATATCGTAATACAAAAGCACTCCATCGAAAAATCTTATCTTCAAAAGGCATTAAATCCGCGCAATCGTTGACTCACCCTGTACACTATTTTTGCACAAGCACGAATTTAACTACCAGTGTCAATTTGAAAAAAACCATTTGCTCTAGAATGTAACGGGAACCCACGATGCGGTTCAAATTTTAATTTTGAAATTTCATTTGGGTGGAATTATGACTGTGTAAAATCCCTTTATACGAATAATAGTAGGTGCGCGTGCGAGTCAGTTCATTAACAATAAACATGCGCTTCTTGAATGGGTGGATTTTGCGATTGTTTGTTGATAACGTAAATAAATAAGAATGAGGGCTACCGATTGGCGAAAAAGATACAGTGGCCGTGCGCGTTGTGGCGGTTCCGGCTACAACAAGAAGGGAGGCGACAATCATTCGCCATAGCGAAAAGTCTGTGAAATTTGTAATCGCGATTCGCGGTACAAGCGAAAAAGCACAGCTACAGGTGTAAACAATTTATTTAGGTACGCTAAGTCTCGAATCTGGAGAAAGTTAATCACCTTATCAATAATTGTGTCGATTTGGCGTACTAAGTTTGTGTTTGTGTTAGTGAAAATCCGCGAGAAAAAACTTGCGTAAATGAATTGCATTTATTGCGGTTTGCACGCGTATTTCATATTTGAATTTGGAAATATTTATTTTATTTTGCCTTTATTTTTGAGTGGGCGGGGTTTCAGTCAAGGCTACTCTACCCAAGGTTAGGTTAGTATTACTATTAACCTTGTACTCTACCAACCCAACCCACTCATAACCCCCTATACATTTATAAATATCCATGCCCGAACCCGGATTCGAACCAGGTACCCTTAGCACCACAGTTCAGCTTTAACTGAACTGCGCCACACGGGCCGGCTGAATACCACAATTTAGGCAACCGTAAAACTAAAGAATAATATATTCAACAGAAGATAATGCGGGTTCAGTATAAACCAAATTCAAAATCAAATCGCGACTAGCTCTCTGAAACACACCGCGTAAATTTAACAACTTTGGCCGACAAGTACGAACTCGTCTATCGAGATCTTTGACCGAGTGGAATGCCGAGATTGCTGCATAAGCGAATTGGAGTCTTTTTAATCTGGGACAAATTGCGTTTCAAATTGTCGACACATTTTGAAGTTTTTCCATTTCTCGTAATGAAGGAAGCTGCACATACCAAAGGACGCTGGGCTTATCCTAGGGGAATTTTTCCACTATGGAGACATCTCTGAATCTCGGCAATTCCCAATAATCCGGACTAAAATGGTATTTTGGTTTTTGTGTATTTTGTTATCATTCAGAACACCGGGAAAACTAAGGAACGTTCTTTAATATTTAAATTAATTGGATTGTTTATTATTAGATTAGAGTTTAAGTTTATGAATCTATTGCCATTTAAGTTTACCAATATATTAGCGCCTTAGGATTAAAATTCCAAAGTAATTAGATCAAGCTCGAGATCAAAGTTATTCTAAAACAAAGGTTAGTTTATTTGTGAATATGATCACTAGACATATTACCTTCTCTTTTTATTACCCAACCGAATTCTCAAAATTCCGAGTAAATTTTATTTGATTAATATGTCACAACAAATCATTACAAGGAGAATCCTGGTAAATGTAAAACAACAAAAGAAGAGGTTACTGGCAATTGGATACATTCTTTTGGGGAGGTGATAGAATCAGAGGTAAGGAGTTGATTTAACCCTAATATGCAATATAGAAAACTGATTACTGAATAGGTTTTGGATTTCATTTTTAGTTTTCTTAAAAAAAGTAGGGTTAAATTCACTCCTTAATCTTGTTCTATCAGATCCCTAAAGGAATGTAACCCTGTATATAGTCATTTATTAAAATCTTTTATATTATCTTATCGACCAGAGTGAGCAATATATTCGATTGGAATCAGATTTCCTGGGTCTAGAAACATTAAAAAGTAATGTTAGCCCTCTGCGAGAATCACAAGATAAGTTTAAATTATTTTTGTTTAGTTGATAAATTCTAAAGCAGTCAGTTCAAATGATGTAATTAACCGTGAGGCTTAAAAAGCGAAGTGTTAAATTGTTATATCATATTGTTAAAATATAGATAAACAAGTCAGTTTAAAATGACTATTATTGAGTATTCATGAAATACACTGAAGAATATGTGAGTTAGTTCAGTTATTACCTGGAGGGTTTTGCTCCAAGCTAGAATTAGAATATACACTGTGTCCAAGATAAGTATGTCTATCATGGGGATCTCCTAAACCATAGAAGATACGACGATGGTTAAATTAGAGAAAAGCTGCCCGTTTAAAGAGTTATTATCACCAAAAAATTCCGATTACTTCCGAATAGATGTCAGAAAAACCGAAATTTCCCGATTTCGTTTTTATTTTTTTCTCATGTTATTTGAACAGATACAAAAAAATATGTAAAAAAGACAGTTTCTTATTGCCACTTTTTGAGCTTTACAAGACACCGTTGAGAGATTTTCAATACACCGACTCTGCAGCTCGGCGGTAGAGCTTGGGCGACTGATGGGAATTTACTTAGATCAATTTCGAGTACTCTGCCGGATACTCCGAATTTTGTTTACTTGCAGTTTTCCTAATTCGTAAGGTAAATACCGGAGTAGTATAGAACAACTTAACACCTTCTGCAGGGGCATCTCTACGAATACAATGATGTACCACCACACACACAAAAACAACAAAAGTTGGCAACTCTGTTGGTGTCAACAGGATGGTACTTCTGCGCAAAACGCCCTCTAATCGTTCTATAGGTATTTTATTTTCGCACGATTAGGGCGTTGTGCGCGGGGGCACCATCCTATTCAAACTTTCGCCCTGTGCTAGGGGTTGCAACCTCCACAAATTTTTAAATGAAACGAGGGGTCCAAGGATTATAATTTAGAAGGGATTTTCAATATTTACACAATCTTTTTATTTTTTTAAAATCGATCGATTAGTTACCATTGCACTCTATAGTTTCAAAGTAGGTAGTTTAAGCTAACGATGGGTTTGAGTGTATTTTAACACGCCCCTCCCCCATCATTTTTCAAAAATACGACTAAAATTAATGTGACAATGATAATGTCAACAAAGGTACAATTAAGCAGCACAACTGAAATGGTAATTAGATTTTGAATGGGAAGAGCATTTCTTATACCCTCCGCCATTTTACCAAAATATGAGAAAAACGAACGAGTCAATGATCAATTTAATTCAGTTCTTAAAGTCAAAAAAATTAAAATTTTAACACCCCATAGCCCTTATAGAATACTGGAAAAACTAATTGGTCAATTGGAAAATAACAGCTCAATGAAGTACCATTAAAATAGTATTTGCGATGAAAGTAAAAATCTTGGTGGGAGTGAGCTGTCTTTTAGCCCCCGAATGATTATTCAAAATATTTCCGAAACGAAAATGACGCAAAATTTTCTGTGACCCACCTCATCATTGAACTGAAGAAAATATCACGATCTTCACCAAGATTGCAGAAAGTTAGATTCTTTTAATGAATGTCTACCTGTATCAGTTGGTTGTTTACTAGATTCCTCATTTAAGTGCCTTTCATGCGGTACTTAATCTTTCGTGCATGTCTAATTACTCTCATTTTACAAATGAGTTCATTCCCATGCAGATTTGACATGCACTAGAGATTTGAATATCTATTACTTTGTGTAAATAGATGTTTAATCCGATCTCCAGTGTTTGATGCTGGTTGGAGGAATAAAGGCCGCGACCAATACACTTTTTTTTGCATTACAAAATCTTAGAGTAATTTATTCTCGCTGTCGGCTTGCGGCATTGAGGCGAAACAAAGGCTATGACTAATCCAGGTAGAATACCGGACATTATTGCGATCAACAAAGCCAGATCCAACATATTTCGCGCCCTACTTTTTGAATGCAACTTGTATAAGTATTATAAACACGTCGCGTGGGGAAAATAATTTGTTATAAATAAATATTTGCACACGAGTATTTCTAATTTTACTCGAAAAATTCAATATATCATTGCACAATATCGACATCCCCAGAATGAGACCTTCGGAGCGTGACTCTATTTAAAAATGTGGACAAGCGTGCCAATTTAACACTAATAATGCAATGCACGATTTTAATTTCTTATTTTTAACCTTAAACGCACGTAAAACAATTCAAGGCGGCGATTAAATGTTATGAATCAGCAACGACGCTTAGGTCGCGGGCATCGTCTATATTTGCATATGCATCATCCTGGGAACGGAAACTAATGCGACTGATGCGGCAAATATTCATTACACGTACTGCATGAATTTATTATTTTCACTCACGCATAAAACAGTTTGAACAACCGCAAATTCGTAGTATGTGATGTATGTCTGAGAAGAATCATTCATCGTCATTCGATGCCTATCGTTTAACCACAGTTTCCTTTCAGATGTGACTAAACTTCTTGTTGGTGGAAAGTAAGAAAATACCACTCATAACAACAAAACAAATCTGGTCAAAGTGCATTATGAAAATGCAGTGTATTTGTCTTAACTCGAGTTCTGAAAAGGTCGCCAATAGGTAGTTCTAACTTATCTCATCAGTCATTAAAAACTTGTGTAGTGTGATACGGACCTGTGGCCAGAACTCCAAAATTCCACCAAAAAATTTTGTTGAAAATCATACATTGTCTATATAAACTCTACGCCATGCGGACGTTTTGTTTGGTTTCAGCACCTAAAATAACGATGGCTCACCCTGTATATTGAATTTCATTTATTTTAAGGTCATTAATTTGAGATTGAAAACACTTTCGATTATGGTATTTCAATTTTAAGTAAATATGATTTTGTTTGTGAATAATTTAATGTTGTTAATTTCATTGAAATAAATTGTTTATTTAATTGTAAAAAAATACGTGTTAAGAGATGAAGCTTATTCTTTTGTAAAAATGTGATCTCCGGCCAGTGCGATGAGGTTTCGTAATCGCTGCTTAAGCTAATTTATGGTGGGTTTACACAATCATTATCATTAGTTCACTATCATTAGATCATTAGCAAATAGAAACAAAGGTATGGTTTCATTGGTTAGCGACGCACAATATATGTCCCATGTTGGGTTTAATCGAGCCCAAATTACGACATAATTTCCCAAATATTGGGGAAGTCTCCACAGAACGACCTGATGTACTCTAATCCGCTACGGGACAATCGTCTAGCATTATTATTATTAGCTTCCAGCCACTTGAATTAACCATCCGGAACTCTACTAGAACAGAAATTCCGAATATCTATTCCTTTAGCACATGAAATACAAAAAAAGATCAACTTTTTATACTAAGGTTTATCACAAAGCCATTATGGACAGTTTTAGAACTATTGAGAAGGTGTTTCAAACTCGAACCGTAAAACTGTTGTTTCTTAAAGCCCAAAGTAAAAACACTCCACAGCATTTTATTACACGCTGTCAGCCATAACTCTAGTCATAACTCCAATCCGAACTCCAATCCTTCACAAGCAATAAGTTCGTGTTTTTCTGTTCCAAAAGTAATTTCTTATTATCAGTCGCTGGTCATGAATATTTTGGTTATTTAGAATGTGAAAAGGTCTCCCCCACCACCATAATATAGGTAATAATATACAGGGTGTTACACACAAGTAAGTAAAAAAAAATGGGTGTTTTAGAGAGGATCAAAACAAATAAGAAAGGCGTATTTCGGACCATTTTTGGTTAGAGTTCCACATAGCCCCTTAAGAGTTATATAATAAAGCTTTGGCTGGGGAAAAATCTGTGAAGGTTTTTACATTCGGTTTTGAGAAATACCAATGTTCTTGGGGAGAGTTCTAGCTCCAACTTTTTAGTTCCGATTAGGGTTCTTTTTAGAGGTTGGGCCCTCAAGAGTTCTGGAAGTTTCTCTAATAAGGTTTTGGTTGACCCCTTATAATAGAAAAAGTAGATTAAGGATTTCTACCTTTGTCGCTAAGAAATACATTACAGATTTTCTTCCACAGAGTTCTAAACACTTTTTTGTGAATATTCAAGGACGGCAGAATGCTCGAAACTGATCCAAAGAAATTCCCATCACTGCTACAGATTGAAAATTCTTACCTAAACTCAGGTTCGAACACCCGACCTCCGGCTATGTAGCCCCACGTTTTACCACTGAGCTACACAGTCGGATAGTTGATGCCTTAGTAAGCTTCTCAGTAGATCATTTAAAGATTCCCTGAAGAATTTTTTTGCAACGGTTCGCGTTGTTGAATTGTACATAGTCAATGTTATTATTACTCATTACGCTAACCATCGGTACTTAATAGCTCTAAATGTTGACGTTTTCAAGTTGTAAAAAGTGTCAAGGTTCTGGAGTGGCTCCCAAACAAATGTTGGTCGTAATGATGTAAAGAATTTATTTGGTTGATTGCGGTCAACGAAATATGTGTCATTTTTAACTACTTAGTCATTTTCAATGGGCTCTTGTTCTTTAATTACCTGAGGCGTCAAGATAACGGTAGTAAACTCATTATGAGATAAAAGCCAACATGGAAATTTTTGAGTCAGTTTGTTTTGAGAAAAAGATGGGATGGATTAGCGACCTTTAAAATCATCTAGGATTGGTAGAAAAAGACACTAACCAATAGAAAATTAAACATCGTCATTTTGGAATATAATTCGCCATTTATGGGCGTGGGAAACAGCTCAGTAATTAAAAAGGGGATCATTTATCATTAACGGACGAAATCTCTCAGCAATCGAGGAGGGATCGCAAGATTTCAATAACATAGAAAGGAATTTAGACTTTCTGTGTGAAAAATTTGAATTAGTTGTTTTGTTTCTTGAACGACAGTTTCGAATACTTTATTTATTTATTTATTCTCGAAATCTTAAACAAAATTTTGTGTACTTAGTAGTAGTAGTAGTACATTGATGTTAATAATGACACTCTTGGGAACCTTGAGCAATCTGGAAACTGAAAATCTTACTGGACCTGGGAAGGCTGCGAGAAAAAGAATCTACGGGATCTCAATTCTCGGAGTTATTATAGGTATACTAAAAGACTGGGTAGCGGTATTCGCTAGATTCTGGCCGAGATTCATGTAAGAACCTCGGTAGCGTAAAATGTCTATGAACCTTTACTTTTCAGAACCCGAAGAAACTCCCAAAGTCCCGATTGCCTTAAAGGCGCTCCAGGTTCTAAAGATTTTCGTGAGCTTTGTAGGAGTTCTTTCTAAGATCAGGGTGTTTATCCTTTCTATGTTTAAACGTGTGATTTATAATACTTTTACGTATTTCCGCTGACCTCACAAAACTTATTGAGATTTTAATTTTAGAATTTCCGTATGAATTCAAAATAGAGAATTTCGTGAACATCTTACTCACAGAATGTTTTACAATTCTGAAGACGCTAAACATTTCTATGACTTCCGAAATGGAGCCAAAAAAAAGGAATTTACAAAAAATAAATCCAGAATTTTGACAACTGTATAAATAAACAAACAAACGGTTGTACGGCAAAGTCATCGTCGTTTAGTTGTTAGTCCACGTAATCAACTTGCCAAAATGTGAGCAAAAGTACAGATGAATGGCCAGAGCTGGGCAGAATACTTTCAAAAAGTATTTGAATACTAAATACTTTTACGTCCAGCACAAGCGAATACTAGATACAGATACATTGAAAAGTATTCAAATACTTAAAAAAATAAGTATTCAAATACTTTAGAATGTATTCGAATACTTTCAAAAGTATTCTAATACTTTCAAAGGTATTCGAATACTTTCAAAAGTATTTCATTATCTTACTTTGAAAAGTATTCGAATACTTGTCACTCAAATACATTAAAAATTTAAAATAGTATACTAGATAAAAGTTATACTTTGTATGGGGTTACCTTTTTTTATATTTCTATTGTTATATACAAATTTAAGGGAAGTAAATGCGTATTATTATTATTATTATTATTATTATATTGTTATATACGAGTACCTACCAGGACCTTTCTTATACCAGTTATATCCTTAAGAATACGTGTACCAGTTTTCAAAGCGATCGTACGTCGTGCACATGATAGGTACGCCTTTCTGAAATTAATCCTAGCGATTTTGGAACAGATCCATTTTTGACCATCCGTTTGTCCGTGTGCATGATAACTTGTTTAGAAACGTGCGATCGCATTGAAAATTGGTACACATGGTTTTAAAATATAAGAAAGGTCCCTATTGTTTTTAAGTTACGTAGACTATCGAGTTCGGTATTCAGATGTATCGGATTTTTATATTTGATTTTGTGACAATGGAAACTTTCCCTGCCTTTTTTTGATGCCGGAAAAAAAATTGTCTGAGATCGACCGGGAAAAAACATTTTCCTATAGAATTTGGCCCGTAGAATCCATAATTTCAAACAGTTTGAAGATTAGGCTACTATATCAAAAGTTACAGCCCTTTGAATGTTTTTTCGAAATTTGTTTTTCGTCCATAACTATTTATTGAGAGGTCTAATCGAAAAAGTACGAATTGTTTTGGATTCTACGCACCAAAATTAATAAGAAAAAGTGTTTTCCCGAGAAATTTTGGTGTAGTCGATTTTTTGTAAAAAAGGAAGGTTATACACTGCCTTTTTTTGAGCCCCGAAAAAAAATTGTCTCAGATCGACCCGGAAAAAAATGTTCTTATAGAATGTGGCCTGTAGAATCCATAATTTCAAACAGTTCCAAGATTGGGCTACTAGTTCAAAAGTTACAGCCCTTTGAATTTTTTTTCCAAATTGGTTTCTAGTCTATAACTTTGGATTGAGAAATCTGATCGAAAAAGTACGAATTGTTTTGGATTCTACGCACCAAAATTAATAGAAAAGTGTTTTCCCGAGAAATTTTGGTGTAGTCAATTTTTGGTAAAAGAGGAAGATTATACACCGCCTTTTTTGAGACCCGAAAAAAAAATTGTCTCAGATCGACCCGGAAAAAAATTTTCTTATAGAATGTGGCCTGTAGAATCCATAATTTCAAACAGTTCCAAGATTGGGCTACTAGTTCAAAAGTTACAGCCCTTTGAATTTTCTTTCGAAATTGGTTTCTAGTCTATAACTTTTGATTGTGAAGTCTGATCGAAAAAGTACGAATTGTTTTGGATTCTACGCACCAAAATTAATAAGAAAAAGTTTTTTCCCGAGAAATTTTGGAGTAGTCGATTTTTGGTAAAAAAAGGAATGCGAAGTATTCGAATACTAAATATTTGTGAAAGTATTTGAGTTACAAATACAAATACTGCTTCCATAAAAGTATTTAATTACAAAGTATTTGAATACTTTTAAGGATTTGAATACTAAAAAGTATTTCCAAAATCGAATACTGCCCAGCTCTGTGAATGGCAAAATATCAAAAACAGGGTGGATTACTGATTGTCTGAAAAATTTATTGAACGGATGAAGTCACAACTTCCTAACATTAACGAAGAGTACGAAATCATTACGAAAACCAGCAATTGCTTGATTTTTGACTTGCCGAAAGTAAGGTTGACTGTAGAATGAGATTTCGGGGTTGGTCGGAAACATGACGTCGACAATTTGGTTTGATCGACTTCCAATTGTTATAGTGATTTCCGTCATCTTGAATTTCAGGACCTGCAGCCAAAATCCGACTTGGTCGCAACCAGATTAGGATTCAGCAGGGTGCACAATCAAGCACTGTGTATACGTTACAGATTCGATCTTCAAGTTTAAGAACACAATTAGATCTAGTCACGCTTGAGTCGCCAAAAATGCAACCAAGAGAATATATCACCGCGTGTAACTTGAGAATAGGAGGAACTACATGTACGAGAAAATGTGTCTTAGTAGAATAGGTACCAGTGTATGTACCATCATAAATCACCACCAACGGTCACAAGCAAAATTGTATACGGAGAAGAAAGGATGTCAAAGTGCATAATAAATTAGCGTAAGAAGAAGAAGAAATCGCAATTGTGCTAAGAGACAAAGAAGTGAAGCAAAGCGTTACTTCCTGTGTAATCCCTCCATTGGTGCGGATCGATCGCCACTTGGAATCCTAAAACTCCACCTTCATTTTTGTCGTTAAAGTCGAATCAAAACATAAATTTCCACCTACAGTTTGCCACCAACACATTTTTACACCCAAGCAAAATTTTTAATAGGCCGCGTATAGCAAAACGAATTACAACCGTAATCTTTTACTTTCTAATCTCCACTTAAAAATGCTAATCCATACGCATCCAGATTACGTTATAGTTTGAAAAATGGGCACCGTTGAGGCTTCACCGGTATAACAAATGTATCTCGTTATGTGAAAAAATGATCGTCAATTTAGATTAGCATAAGTTATTGAGCCGTTGCCAATTGTTTATAAGAGGATGAATGCGAAATGAGGTTCGATACGGAAAACGTAAAAGGCCCCACGTTCATCATCATTCATCGTAATTTTCCCGCTGCGTTCTGGCCGAACCGAGGAGAAATTAGTCCGACTACCTACGCTTCACCTTGATGGCGATAAGATTATGTAATAATTTAAATTGTGACAGAAAACTCAATTAGCCGAAAAATTGCATAGATTATTTTTTGATTCATGGGTACCATAAGATTGTGTTCCACATATTTTTATTATTTGACAATTTTGTTATTTCCAATTGCTCATTTTTTTCCACGCCGAATCCAACATAGAGTTTACAGTTCCCGAGCTAGGACAAACTATTCTCGTAGAGAGATGAACTTCGTAAAAACGTAAGAGTAACTAACATGAGAGGAACAAGGAATTTTAGAAAAAGAATGTGATGGAAAGAGTGTCTTAGCGTCTTTGTAACCCTAAGGGTAGATAAAGTGATCAATTTAACGGCAAGGGTAGAAAAAGTGAAACAAATTATGTCATTGTTATTAGAAATGGGACGCGGAGCACGAAATAAGATTATGTTCAAAACTGATAACAATATTGTTCCCATTGAAACTACGGGAGAAGCTAAGCTTGCTATTTTGAACATCTAAATTATATAGCTACAGAATTTTCAGAAGTGTTGTAATGATACCTATGGCTTTTGCTATAAAATAAAGTTTTGTATTATACACGACGATAAAGGGAAACTAACCAAACATGCCTATATCGTCTTGTATAATACATATTTTGAATTATTTGATTGTCTCAACCGAAATTTGTACCCCTGAACAAACCAATTTCTCGAGAATTGTCAAAACGTATCAAATTTGTATCGATAAGGAACCTAGCTAATTTCGTCTTATCGTAGGTGAATTATTAAACCCATTTAGAGAGCACACGGGATAGTACAGGGCCCAATTTGAAAGCTCGATCAATTCTAATCTACAGATCTACTTTGTTTTTTCCATCTATTTCAATAAAAACTGCAACTTTTTCCTTAGCCTTCAAATTATCAGGATGAAAGTTATCCGCCGCTTACTTTGCGGTTTCGCAAATTAAAACCATTTGCTTAATTGGTTTTAATTGGAACAACGCATAAGTTAATGAAAACACCACTTGAATATAACGGAAATGCTGAGTTAAATATGTACAACCTCCCTCCGGGAAAGAAAAATTAATGCTGGACCTCAGGACCTCGCAAGAGAATAGCTTTCAAATGATGTTCTTGTAATTTTTAAGGAGCGTCAGGTTAAATTTGGTCCTTGTTCGGTGCAAATTTAACGTGCTTGAACAATATTTTTGTTAATTATACGGAAAGTGATATATTAGGAGTGTAAATTTTAGGTGAGACACCCTGTATGTTAAAAACTACACCAAGCACTGTATTGTATGAGACTCGCCTTTAATGTTACACTACTATTACAAGATTTCTTGATATAGGGTATAGGTATACTGCAAAAGTGTGAACCTGGATTCTAACCCAAACTTCCGTTTAATTAAAAAGGCCTTTTTGATGTATTTCCTAATTTTAGAACATTTAAAGAATATTTACTCTGGACCTTTAAGGAGACTTTTAATAATAGATACCTGCATGTATTCACATAGCAGGTAATCTATCTGATAAATATACCAATGGACAAGATAATAACGGGTCCTTAGGACGTAGCAGGCAATTTTTAAAATTGAGAACAAGCGACAGAAACTAGGAAAATTGAGGGAAAAAGAAAATTGGGAAAGAAAAGGTACTTAACTCGGAACCTGTAAGAAGTTTAAAGAAATTAGAGCACATTTTAGACAAATGCAGTAAGGTTTTTAAAGAAGAGGAAATTTTGAGAGGAAAAAGTTTGTTTTGAGGAAATAATCATGGGAGTTCTGGAGATATACTGAAGAAATTTTAGTATAGAAATTCGGGAAATATAAACCAGTGCAAGATATTTTAGGGAAATTAAAAAAACATTTTTGAGCAACGAAAAAATTGTGATCGAGACTAAAAGTATTGAACAAGGAACCTGAACGATCGTTTACGGGTAAAAAAAATACTTTTGAAATGAGCTTACGGAGAATTTTGACCGGGAACAAGAAATTTCGGAACTCGGAGTGTGGTCGAAAAGCGAAATTTTACAATGCTGTTATAACGTCAACGAGAATTTAAATTTGTGGTTTATTTCCTTAATTTTTTAGTTTATCGAAGATAATGTGACTATTTGGGTTAGATCCCCACGTATTTTTAAAGTTGGAATCTATACGCCGGCTTTTGACGAACCCTACGCAATTCAGTAAAAAAAGTAACAGTTTCCATTTTCATACCTTTGTGTTGAATTGAAAACGACCTCTACTGTCCCATGCACACTCACCAAACACAATGAGTAATTTAAATCACTACCGTCAATTAACATTGCAAAAATTCGTCATTTAAAAAAGTACGATAACAGTATACAATGCACCGAAACGTGATCACCGTTCAATTGGTAACAAATATACCTATTCAAAATTACGTGTCATCACCTGAAACTGGTTTTTTCTAGTCAATACATTCGTCGATTAAATCAATTACTCACGTTTATCTGTATTAGTTTCCGACCTAAAGCCGTTTCCCTGGATGTTATCTCTTTCCAAAATAAGCAAACGGATTGTTTCGGATTTTTTGAGATTTATATTTGCAATTGAGTCAGCAATTTTGGTAGACACAAGAAGCGTGCTTCTAAATGAAAAGTTTAGAGAAATAGTTCAGGCTAAAGGGCTCTAAAATAATTTATTTAAAAAACAAAAATTAGTTACCGGACGAAACCGGGTTTTTCAGGTGAAATGGTTAGAAATTGGGAAAAACTAAACAGCTGAATTTTTCCGCGGGTGAAATCCCGGGGGTTGAAAGGGGTGAAAAGTGGTGTTTTACAAATTGTGGCAAAACTATTAAGTTTAGACGAAAATGTTCAATGTAAAAGTTATAGAGATTAAACAAATGAGCTACTTTTGTTATCTGCATTATTTTCACATAACGTCCAATTTTCCTAGAAAAACCGGAAAAACGGTTTTTTTCGATTGTTATTCTTATTTTTGCGAAAAAAAAGTCGTAGGGGTTTGAAATTTGGAGGAAACATAGCTTGTTTTATGATAAAATGGATATTTGTAAATGTAGCGGGGTGGGTTGATAAAGCGGCCTTGGCTGAAACCCAGCCCACTTAAAAATAAAGCCAAACAAATACTTCTTGCCTTCACCCTCAAAGTGCTATTTGCTATTTCTCATTTCCATTTCAAAAATTTTTATTTTCTAGTGAGAATTAGTCTTTAATTACATGAATCCTTTTTTAACCTTACCAATGAAAACTAGGGAGGTTATTGAAATCACTCCCAATCCGGTTCTTTACGTTTCAAGGACCCAGGAATTCAAAAAAGTGGTTTTTAAAAAATGTCTGTAGGTACCTAGTTTGTGTGTATGTGATGTTCCCTTAAATCGTCTTGTGAGCTGAAAAGCTTTTGGAAGCGATTCGAAAATGACAAATGCCTTTTTGGCAGAAAATCAATATTTATTGAATTATTACGTTATATAGGTACTCTTTGGTATAACTTTGTAAGGAACTACAGAGTGCGTGTGTTAAACGAATATTTGTTAAAACTCGGAGAATTTCAACCCCTTGGTCGCTTAGTAAATGTCATTTTTTTAAATACGGGAGATTCGTTATAAACTTCTAACAGAAAGTGCAATTGGAAACCCTTTTGTGCGGCTGTTAAAAAACTCTCGAAAAAACGTTTTAAACCTCAAAGGGTGATCCCTTAACACGCTCCTTAGTAATTGCCAATTTTTTCCAGTAATACTAGAGATTCATTGTAAACTTCCAAAAGGAATTAAAATTTGTAAACTGTTTTGCAGATTCGAAACCAATTTTTTTAATCTTCAGGGGCGGATTTCAGCCCTTTTGGCGATCACGAAGTAAACTTTCTAAAAAGAATTAAAATTTTAAACCCTTTAGTGCGAGTGTTAAAAGAACATTTTTCTCGAAGGCGGGCAGATTTCAACCCCTTACATGCTCGCTTAGTAAATGACTTTTTTTTGGTAATATTAAAAACTCACTGTAAACTTCTAAAAGAAAGTACAATCTGAAATCCTTTTGGGTGGATGTTACATGCATTTTTAAGCCTCGTTGGCGGATTTAACCCCCTTACCCATTACCTTTTTTTTTTTTTAGTAATATTAGAGATTCATGTAAACTTCTAAAAGAAATTAGAATTTGAAGTCTTTTTTGTGCAAATCGCACTATCACCGCATTTTTATTAACAATCGTTGTTTATTATTATTTTATCGTTGTGTAATTTATTGTTTATTGATGTTATGATACTGTTTTAAGTGTCGTTGGAATATTCTAAATGGCGAAAAAATCGAAAAGAAATATGATTCGGCTCAAAAAAGCACCAATATATTCGATCGCCTCTTTTTAAGTCATGCAGTTTTTATATTGCACGATTGATTATAAAAACGATTTCTGATGGTAACCTTCTACTTCTGCTTAAAAATGTATAGCGATTTCTGGCGCTTTATTGTTATTAGAGAGGCCTATCATAAAACTTCAGATCAAATTGCCACATACATAAGGAAGTTGTCTATTGCACATGTTCAGTGCAATTTTTAGCGCGCGCATGTTCTTTACCTTTATTATAGGAACCTTCCATACAAATTTCGTTTAAATTGCACCATAAATAAGAAAGATTATTGCGCATGCGCAACACGATTTGTTGCACATGCATTGTTTTGCTTTTATTAGAGGGTAAACGACATTCTTTGGTAATACTAGACATTCATTGAGAGAAATCTCTTTTGTGTGGGTGTTTTTTTTTTAACTTGATTTCGCCCCCTTAGGCGACATGATATGTTTCAAGCCTTTTTTGAGCGTGTTTTAAAGGAATATGTTTTAAACCGCAAAGCCGGATTGCGCCCCTTACGCAGTCCCCTGTGTGGTGTGTGCTTGGCCGTTGGTAAATGTCGTTTGCCACCGTGGACGTAGAGAGACGAGTCTAAGGAAGGGCCCAGAGTTATGCCGAACAGTACCTAAATGCCAATTTGTTGGTTAAGATTAGATCGATGGTGTTAAATGAATGTTTTATACCTCAAGGGTAAATTTCACCCTCTTAAAGGCCAGCCAAGTGAATGCCAACTTTTTGGTGGTAGTAAAAAGATGCATTGTAAGCTTCTAAAAGAATTGGAATTTGGAAGTATTTTTGTGCAGGGGCAAAATGATTTTTTTAAACCTCAAGGGTGGATAATGTCGCTCCCTCAGATGACAATAATTAAATGCTAACGCGTCGGGTACAGTGGCGCGACTAGGGTGGGGTAGGCAGGTCACGTGTCCTGGGCGTCGATCAAAAGGGGGCGATAAAAGAAAGATAAAAACCAAAATAAACGACATCATATTAAACAGTCCCGCGGAATGAGTGGCGGGCACAAGGGATGTAGTTTATTTTGTCTGCTTTAATTAATCCCAACCGCCTGAGCAACCGGCCTCCGACTCCGACGCACCTGGAGTCAGAGATACCGGAGGAATGAAACACGATGACCATAACAATTCAGTTGACTTCTGTTTCTAGAGCGAAGAAGACTCCCTGGCCCTACTGTTCATCCATAGCGTGACCCCAACACCTACTATTCTCCATAGGTGCCGCCGGGTCCTATTGTTCACCCATAGCGTAGGTTACTTTCATCCGTGTTACACCTGCATTTGACATCTGGGGATCACCCGTTACTCCAATAAGAGTGAACGCAAGCACCGCCGCAAATCGAAGCGTCACCTATTCACCTCAGAGAACCTCTGACAACCGCCAAAAGTGTAGGTATATGCTTTTTAGGCGAATTTTTCGAAAGAAAGAAATTCCTCTTATGTGATGGTTTTGTTCGTCTGTTCCTCGTCTAACTCGAGAACGAAAAGAGATAGCGACGTCAAACTTTCTCCAATCGATTTTACGAGGATCAGTACTATTGAATATGAGCCGGATTAAAAGTCGTGTTTTCGAATGCGAACTGATTTAATAACTTCGAGCGGTGCACAAAAAAATCCCCTACTGAAAATCGTACGCGATTCTTCGTATCTGTAATTTACGAAGGGGCGCAATTTTAATGCTTGTCCTTGGCGCCATTTGGACATGCTACGTCACTGGTTGCGTAACACCAGAGATCACACGTAACCTTATAAAACGAAATTGAATCTGAAACGTGAATTTTTTACACATCTAGAACGGATGTCACCGTCTGAGACGGCTGCATATTGAATCTAAACTGCTAAAAGAAATTTTTTTTTCAAACTCTTGCTGTGTGAGTTTTAAAAAGGAATTGCAGCTGCACCCATTTAGTAAATGTCATTTTTTAGCCCGAGGTTTCTCGTGCACTTCTAAAGGAAATTAGAAGCGGAAACCTTTTTTTAATCTCAAGCGCGGATTTCGCCCCGTAAATGGTTGCCAAGTAAATCCCAAGTTCTTGAGTAATGCTGGATAAGGAATTAGGATTTTTAACAAATCTTGTGCAATTTTTGTAGGGGTTGCTTAAAAGAATCAACATTTGTGCGAATATTAAGGACCGATTACCTATATAGGTACTACAAATGAATCGCAACTTTCTAAAGGGAAATTGGAGCGGAACAATTTTTGTGCGAATTAAATCTTTACAAACCTTACGGGTGGTTTGTAACTGAACTCTTCTAAACGACAGGACGAATTTGGAAAAAAATTTTTTGTGCCTCTATATGGCCTCGGGTGATTTAGAGATTCACAGTTGGTTCGCCCCCGATCGGTTTATGGAATTTTTTTAAAACTTTTTTCGTTGATATCGCACTCTGAAATATCATGTGTCGGTCGTTCTTTACGTCAGTATCGTGCGTCTTATTTAGAGAATTAAAATTCGAGAATTTCTTTGCCGTACGGAGATAAAATCAAACGCCGATTTCACCCTTTAAGTAGTTACTTACTGGTGGGTACGTTTCTCGGTGCTAGTTTCACAGAGGTTTTATTTTGAGCGAGAATGTAGGTGTAGACCAGCTCGGGAAAGTAATAACTAAATAACAATAACTGTTTATGGTAATGCCGGCATTATCTATTGAGCGTACGTACCTACGAATTAGGTAATTGTGAATGGAGAATGCCTTTTTTAAGAGTCCTGGGTCTGGTAATACCTGAATCTACAGCTTTACCAAGCCATTTTCACTATCCAAATTGTAAATACCTTACGTTGCGCTCCTAAATGGTATTACGAAAAGCGCAATAATTATGCAAAAAAGGAGCGCAAATTTACTTCCGCTTTTTTCTCCACGAAGAAACCGTTCTCGAAAAGTTTGTTATGCATTAACGCAAAAAACCTTGCGCTGAGTAAGACGTCGAGTACTCTCCGCCCGCTGAAAAGTACAATTAAATATTTTTATGATTCATAAATAACGCGTTCAAAGAATCGAGACGATGGAGCCGTAGCAGTATTCTCGTAAGGATGTCCGAAAATAAGATACCTCATTGTTGGCGGGCGTACCCGATTTGTATTTCTAGAGAGTTCAACAGCCCCTCTAAGCGTATCACGATCAAAAACCAAAAATAAAACCGAACCCGTCGCAATTTGATAATCCTTTCCTCGTCCGCGTCCGAGGGGTGGCAACAGAATGAACCAATCTACCGTAAAATATTAATTTATTGCCTACATTAAAAAAACTTACACAAGTATTAATTAATAATTACTTAATAATAGTGTATAAATTAAAAAGAGCAGTCTAGACACTATTGCATACTACGCATGCAAATAACTACTACATACCACTTGCCATTTTTATTTACCAATCAGCACTTTACATAATAGAATAATTGCGCCCATATTCTAATTAGCACCCGAATCCGTGTCTACCTTAGGGTTAGTTCGGCCGTTTAATTTTTCCAAGCCACCTTGCAACCTAGACAACACAAAACATGCCGTTAAAAAAAATGGTAACACAACAATAATACATGTGTAATGAAGCGAAGCCAATTAGGATTTCAAATAGCAATAAACAATCAAATTTGAAGGTGAAGTGCGGCCACCTTAAAATAAGACGACGCGCCGACACTTTCACATTCTTACTCTACGGGAAAAAATGGGGCACTTACGCGATGCTCTCCAGCTGCTTTGAGATTCCTCGGTCCTCCTTGACCATGGTGGTTCTGGGAAGGGTGGCGATCATGTCGTTCGCTTTGTTGTTGTACGCGCCGAGAAGGCCGCGGTAGGTGCTGTAGACCATTTTTTTGACGTTGGGGTCGTTCGTCTTCACTTTGGTGTTTTTGTCCGCGATCGGTACGACGGTCGTCGTGCTGTAGTCGACCTCGTCGAGGAGCTTTGGGGGTGAATGTTTGATGGGCACCTCGATGGTTATGGTGCGGTGGTTGATGAATTCGGGCGCTTTGGCTCTTGGTAGCGTGTTATGATTGATGACGGGGCGAGGTGTTGGTGGTTTTTCGATCAGTATCGGCTTGCATTCAATTACCTTTTCGCTTTCGTGCGCTTTACGTTTAAAGAGGGCGTTTTGTGTGAGAATCGCCGCTAAATTTGTTGCCGCCGCGGAGTTGTTACTAACCTGCTTTTCTCGAATAGCCGGCTGGGTTTCGGTTTCTACAGGTGCCCATTTTTTTGGACTGCACTGGTTTGCGATGAAGGGAGGAGGAGGTGGCGGAATTGATTGGGGAGGAGGTGGCGGTATTGATGGGGGAGGCGGTGGCTGTGTTGATGGAGGTGGAGGCGGCGGCGGCGTTACCGGTGCGATCTCCTCAAGCCGTTCGAGGGGTGGCGGTGGAGGATAATCTGGAATGTCTCGTTCATCCGGCACGAATTCCTGTGGTGCGTTGACTTGTATCACAATTTCACTTTTAATCACATTTTGTTTGCTCGCAATTGGCTTAACTGAACTAAATTTCTTATTGTTATAGTTTTCTAAGTAATTTCGGAAAGATCCGGTACGGCCACTGCTGAACACCTCTACTTTCGCTGAAGATCCGTTTTCAGAATTTAAACTGGAAGTGGACGTGCTGTAACTTTTAATATCGGATATTCCACTGTCTGTCGAAGAAACACTTTCTTGGTCGTCTTTCGTGTTTTTGCTCTCGTAATTTTCCAAAAAGTCCTTGTAAGATTTAAATGTACATTTCGTAAGCACACCGTTCGTTTCGTTTTCATTCGCGATTTTCTTATTTTTTATTGGGACGTTATAATTTACTTTTGGTATGTCCCTCATCGCGATCACTTATTTATGCAAACAATTGTTAAACGTACAACGACCACGATGCAACTGAACTTCACAACGTCGATAGTGCTTTTGGATACGTCAGTTCGAAGCAACGCATGGTAGACCGGCTTACTGACCGGTATTTCATGATGATATCACCTAAGTAGCTGGGGGTGGGGAGCACCGAGATATCCATAATCTTTATATATTTCGTTTAATTCGAATGTTCTTTGTGTGGTTTTTGCGGTTCACCTATGGCTTACATAAACTCAAAAGGTTCATTCATACATAGACCAAAACACTTTCTCCACGCACGTGTGGACGTTTCATATTAATTGCATAATCAATTAGTATTGAGAGACAACTGTTGATTCATGCAAAAACATCAATTACTAATTCGTTTAAACTTTCCTTGTGAACAACATTGGCTGCGTAAATGCACCCTGCGTCACGCCATAATGCGTATTCACATCACGAATTACAGATGTAGAAATTCGATTTGAATAATTTGTTTTAAGATTTAGATAAATGCAGTACGCTTTCTATATCTAAGCCCATTACTTTAGAAAATAGAAAAGGATACATCGGCCTATTTTCTAATCATCCCGCGACTACGTCAAATCGCGCACTTCCCCCTCGATAACTTATCTCTAAATGACAAATAAGACGTCCGGATTAATTCAAAGAATCACTTGATGAGGGAATAATCCTCGACAAAATAATGCAGGTGTTAAACATCCGAGCGACGCTATTGTTATCGTCTGGACGGTTTCGTTTCAAAAGAAATCGAGCTGCATTGTGGTGCGTATAGGGGCGCGCCTATTCGCATAGCGATTATATACGGCGGATGAAAAGTTCACGGTGAAAATCCTAATTGTTCAATAAATTGTTTAAATTATTTATTCACCTTCGGTTATAATTGTGGCCAAGACAAGACCTTTCGTACACAAAACGCGTTACTTATACAAATTAACTCAATGACGAAGTGACAATGGACTTTTAAAATTTTTTGGTAACGATTTCCCATATATAGAGTTCTGTAGCAGGAAAGATCTTGTACCATTGCCTACAGCATCATATTGCGTTTGATAAAGCATGTCTTTAGGACAAAAGACGGCGTGGTTACATTTACAGGGGTCGAAAGAAAGTCCCACTTTCAAAAAATAAATTTTAATCTCTACGGCACTGGTAGAAATTTCACGATCGACTCCTGTTTTTATCTAATTCAAAAATTTCAAATAATTTACATGTATCAATGAGTCGAAGTTTTCACAAAATTAAAATAGATTTTCTCCTCATGAAAGGTAGCAGCAATTCGGAAAATTGGATGGTGGAAAGCCTTCTGCAATACAATTGGATATTTTGTATCGCCTGGTAAATTGGACTACTCGTTCAAAGTGAATTTTGAAGGATGGTTGACGATGTGAATCAGGAAAAAACTGGGCTTCACCCAGGCACCAATTAATTGTCTTTAAATTTTTTATCGGTTGCCGTTTAAATTAGAATTGTATCACCCCGTGTAAACATGAGAGGTGCACAAATGTGGTTAGTAAATTTGTATTTATCGTAACTAACACTAACAAACGCAATGAAACGTTCTGTACTTTTGACACCAACAATTTCGTTGTCAAATTTACAAATAATGCAACCAAAACGAAAGTGTTCGCTCATTAAGAGTGAAATACATTCGCACTATATTCACGGTTCAAAATAAGTCAGCCAACCTGTCGATTCCTCTACACAACGAAGTTCCCCTTTCGCAAAAATACGCCACTTTTACTCGTAATGCCAACTCGCTAGCGATTTAAAAGCTCGCACGACAATAATTTCGTCGAATTGGCGGCGCAGTTTTCCCTTGTAATGCTACAATTAATTTCAACTTTCGCGATAAAAATATGACGACGTACGATTACGCGGCTTTTTAATTCTTCCGTGTACCTCGATTATACGAATTTGTCATGAAACTAAATGTTACACTAAAAATGCCGCACTCGACTGATGTAAGTTCGCCTTGAAGGTTCGGCGAAGAATCTCTCTCTTTCCAACCAATTTTTCTTAATGTTGTCGCCGAGGCAATCAACTGAAATGGACCCCACGCAAACCAAGCCTCGACCACCTTTCTTTAGGTAAATGTTATGCACATGTTGACCGAACCCATCTGTAGAAACTCTCAATGTCCCTACAATTTGTTACCTTGACCCCGAAATCACTGGCCGAACTACGACGTGGTGAAACTTGCCGTTTCAAAGAACATGGAAGGAAAATTTAAATGTTGGGTAACATGAGGGTTTGATAGCAAGTTGAAGAGATGGACATAAAATACCGGTTTGATTCATAAGAAGAAACACAAAAAAATACAATGCCTATTTCGTGATCACGTGTCCCTGTTAAATTTGATTCTTATCTTTTATCTTTACCACATGATAAATTCCTAGTGCATTCTCCTGTTCAAAGTACATACACCTTTAATACGAAATAAAATTTGAATCCAACCAAAGGAATGATATTACGAAAATTAAATGAAAATCTCAACGAATGAAGCAAAGTAACTGTACGTTATTTTCGTGATAGTGCCAAGTTTGACGGTAAACTTCGTATGAGTGGCGAATCCAAACAAACCAGCTTCAAAATTCGAGAAAGTAACACTCGAAACCGTGGTTATTTATGCACCGAGAGAAAATGCCACTTTTCCACCGTATTGGCGTTAAATTTGCCTAATTTATTACTAGGTTTTGCTGCGAATAGAATGCACGAATTAATTGTCTTTAAAATTTTTACAGTATGCCGTTAAACACTAAACTAGTTCGCGAGGTGTAAAACCGTCACTTTCCAATAAATTGATTTTTACTTTTGCTCTGCATATTAATTCAAGGCTACACGATAACGACCATAAAATGGTTTTACTTCGCACTACAACCTACTGCAACTCGCTTATCTGCACACGTGTACAATTACGAGTAACTACTAATTCTTTACTACTATCCGCATAAAACTCACTCAATTGACTCAATAACACGCAAGTTTTTGAAAATGTACCACGAATCTTCCCACATACGCGGAATAAAAACTCTCGTACACAAAACGGCCCACGTGTGCTTTTATAACTTCGCTAAAAATTCAATTTCAAAACACAAACAATTTTTAATAAATCTTTAAAAGTAAAAAAAACTTACGCACAAACAGAGTACGCGATCGCTCACAAATTCCGCTTAGAATCTAATTTCTAAGGCACTCAGGTAGTACGTTTCGCCCCGCGAATTCAAGCAAAAATCTCTTTTTCTCTCTCTCTTTCCCTCTTTCGCATCCTTCGCTGTTTGAATCTTGCCCCATCGAAATACCGAAATAAGCCCTATTTTCTGACCGACCGACAACCCCTTGACTCCAATAACCAATAGGAACCCAGAATTCTATATTGTCGCGTACTCGGCTTTTCGCACAACGCGACCGAAACTTTTAGGTCCGACGAGATCGTGGCAACCGCGTTCGCTTGCCGCAACACGTTTCCTAGCATTGCGCGTTATCGCCAGACATATCTTTGTTTAAGTTCACTATGAAGCGGTACATGTGCAAATTTTCCTGTGCTTACCAAAATATAAATTCGAAAAATTACTTTTTTCATCGACCACCCGTTACAGTAGGTGAGGAAAAGAAACTTGAAAGTATCTTGAGAACCTTAGGAGCGACATTTATGATGAAATTGAGAAAGGCTTGAATTTGAGAAGAACTTGAGAAGGATCTGATATGAGCAAGGATTGAGGGGAGGAGAGTATGATGAGAATTTACGATCTTGAGGGGTACTTGAGTGAAACTTTTAGGGAACCTACCATGAACTTGAAGTGAACATAAGGAAAAATTGATAATAACTGGAAAAGAATGTGACAAACACGTGAAGGAGAATTCTAGGAAGAGAATTTAAGAGAACTTAAAAAGCTTCACATAAACCTGAGAGACTGAGGGGAACATGAAGGGAATTTAAGAAGCATTTGAGAGAACCTTGAAAAACGCATGCAAATAAGTAGAGAACTGGAGAGGGACTAGAAGCTTGAGAATTACTGGAGAATACTTGAGTCTAGTGAAAATTTGCAAAGTGGCACTATGCCTGACGTAAAAGTAATGATCTAGCCTAAATAATTATAGAAACTGATATTCGTAATAATATGTTCATGTTCACCCACGAAATGGTTCAAAAATGAAAGCTTTATAGGAGAGTCGCTGGTGTCCGTCTGTCCGTCCGTGAATAGTATAACTGCCAAAGGGTTGGGCCGATTCGGTTCCAATTTTGCACAGTCGACCTGTATACCACATGTAACATGCGTATTAAAAATGGGTCAATGACCTCGTAGCTCTGTCACTTTTCATATTTTCATTACGAGGTTTTTAAATTTCATCTTGATCTGATGCAGTGGCACCAGTGTGAATTATCATCAAAACCAATCTCCAGCAGTCTAACCTGTAGTTTTGAAATATCTATTTCTAACAAATCCGTGGCCCAAAGATTACTATATCAGAGTTGTCATCTTCAGGTTTTATTTATCAATATCTGTCTTTTACATCCAGCAGTAAGATTTTTTCGTGATTCCATTGACTCTCGCATAATAGTGTGGCGAGCATCCCATTAAGGTTCCGTAATTTTTCTAGACACTTTCCGTTTGCTACACGAGCATGAAGCGTATGGCAGTTCCAACATCGAAGCCGAAGTGATTATTAGTGAAATTCGCGGTGGTATATGATCATTTACCTGTTATACATTTGTGTACAAGACCATTAAAAAATTCATGAATAGTATACATATTACATTAATAAACGCGTAATTAGTTTTATTTTGCAATAGGTTTATTAAGATCTTTTCGACTTTTTTAATTATAACCTGGACTGTCTTTTGACACGCCATCCATCTTCTTGCTATTCTTTTTTGTTATTTTGGAGTTACTTTTAACCATGCCAATATAGCAGAAGTTATAATTTCACCCAGTGCAGAACAGAGGCGCTTATCGCCACAATTTCTGAAAATTTTATTCTGTCAAATTATTGACTATATTCATATTGAATTTTGCCCTTTCAAATATAAGTTTGTGGTAGGTCTAGTATGAGATGTTACCGAAGTTTTAAAATACGCATGCGATCAAAACAGAGTTGCTGTCGAGCAGAGCTGTAAATATTTTTAGAAAAAGAGTATTTTCGGTATCTAGTTACTGAAAGTATCTAAGATACCAGGTATCTAATATACTTTTCTCTTGAGTCAAAAAGTAACTATGTTTTAGATACTTTTGTAAAGTATCTTGTACCTGTTACTCTTCTAAAGTATCTAGATACCACGAAAAGTAACTAAGATACTTTAAAAGTATCTTAGATACGAAAATGACGAAAATGTTGAATGTTTAATTTTTTTACGGTCCAATAAAAACGTTTAAGATAAATGTAACTTAGGTACATACCTACATGTAATAGAAGTACAAAATTTATATCCTTCCTACACTATACATCTATCTATGCGGATTTATTATTATTATTATTATTATGTAAATGTTTTCTATAGTAAAGTGTATCCATACCATATATTCACTTAATTTCGCTTGATTTTGAGATAATAAACAAATTTCTTAAGTGATATGACAATAAATATCAAAAAAATGCCGAACCTTACTCTAGACTTATATAGGTACTATAAAGTATCTTAAATACTTCAAAGTATCTTATATACTTTCAGGTACCTACATTCATATAATTTAGTTTCAGTACCTATCTAGATACCGATGTCTAGTATCTGGGACTTAAAGATACTTTTATGTGAAGTAACAATTTACGCATAGTAAATAGTTACTTTTTGTTAGAAGTAACTATAATGTAACTAGATACTTTTTGCGAGTATCTTTTACAGGTCTGCTGTCGAGTCACCTTTGGAATTTTTGTTTACCGACATGGGAAAACTTCCAAAGGCGACTGGATGTCAATCCTTTTTTGATCGCCCGTGGTGCGTTTGGAAGAAAAACTATTTTATTCTTCAAATTTCGTAACATTCGCGTGTTCTACTGGTTTGACACATTTTTTCCCATTCTACAGTATATACCTTTGAATACAGAGTGTTTTTTTGGGAGCTTTAGTTAAAAGTTTCTGGGAAAGTAAAATAGGTAGGATTTTGAAAATTTGTACTTAGGTGTTACTCTGAAGGCCGAATCGATGTAAAATATTTTCAAAATGGCCGCACTTCCGGAAACACCGGAAGTAGATAGTAACTTCGTTATTTTAAATGGCAACCCCTATTTTTTATTGCATTTTTGGATTCTACGTGAAATTTCAGTTCTTTTGATACCCATATGTCATATCTGCCATTTATGGTTTTTAAGTTATTTTGACTTTAAGAAAAAAAAATGGCGGATGCAGATGGTACCTTGATAATTGATTACTTGAAAAAGGTTATAGTCATGGCAACCCATTTTTATCAGTGCATAGAGAATGAATAGGGCTTTCTTTTAGTGTACTTAAAAAAAAGTTAAGTTGCGTACAACCGCACCTATGGAGATCCAAATTTAAGAAACTTCAAAGTCTATAAACTCAGTTTTTTTAAATGGAATGACCATGTTCTTAATATTGCATGAGATAGAGAATCGAAATTGGCATATTTTGATATTACATGTTCCTATAGCTATCTTTAACAGTTTCTGATTTATTCCCATTTCATTGAATTGATCTCGGAATTGATGCCATTTTTTTTCGCATTTTCTTTTTAGTAGTTGGCCATGATTTTATAACAATCGAATTTTAAACAAATCAAGGAATGGATTCTTTAATACCACTGATTCTAGTTCTAGTCTAAATAATTCATTAATAAATAACTCATTTAATAAGGATATAGGACAGAAAATTTTTGAAAAATCTAAACAGAGTCGTTCAACTGAATTTCTTAAACAACGTATAAGTCTGGAAATTAAGAGAGGTAATGCGATATCTGTTCTAGCAACAATTCCATACCAAAAATGTTTCAACAAAGTTTTTTATATTTTGCATTGAATTTATTTTGTTAATCTTGCATTTGCAATTCAATTCATTTTCTTAAATATTCTCTTGTAGAGCTTTGTATAACTTGTGCTTCAACGGTTTGTAGTGCATTAGGGGTACAAAATTTCAAAAATTCATACAATTTCGTTCTAGTTTTCGAATGAATGTACGGAAAGCACGCGCCGCGATTCTGCCCATTTCACCATAAATAACAATTAAATTCCAAAATAGGTGAAACCACTGCGAGTCATTTTTCGATTTTTGAAAAACTTATGTTAACCTATAACAGTGGGTGATGGATTAGTGTCACTAGATTTGTTTAAAATTCAATTGTTATAGAATCATGGCCGACTACTAAAAAGAAAATCCGAAAAAAATAGTGTCAATTCAATAAAATGGGAATAAGTCAGAAACTGTTAAAGATAGCTATAGGAACATGTATTGTCAAAATATGCCCATTTCGATTCTCTATCTCATGGAATAGTAAGAACATGGTCATTCCATTAAAAAAAACTGAGTTTTTAGTCTTTGAAGTTTCATAAATTTGGATATCCATAGGGGCGGTCGTACGCAACTTAACTTTTTTTTAAGTGCACTAAAAGAAAGCCCTATTCATTCTCTATGCACTGATAAAAATAGGTTGCCATGACTACAATCGTTTGCAAGTAATCAATTATCAAGGTACCATCTGCATCCGCCATTTTTTTTCTTAAAGTCAAAATAACTTAAAAACCATAAATGGTAGATATCGACATATGGGTATCAAAAGAAGTGAAATTTCACGTAGAATCCAAAAAAGCAATAAAAAATAGGGGTTGCCATTTAAAATAAGGAAGTTACTATCTACTTCCGGTGTTTCCGGAAGTGCGGCCATTTTGAAAATATTTTACATCGATTCGGCCTTCAGAGTAACTCCTAAGTACAAATTTTCAAAAACCTACCTATTTTACTTTCCCAGAAACTTTTAACTAAAGCTCCCAAAAAAACACCCTGTATAAAATTAAAATTATATTCAAAGAATACCTACTATGATCTAAAAGTACTGTATTAAACGCGTGTAACACGATAAGGTAGGGTATTTCAATAGGGGTAGTAATAAAGGAAGGAATATTTTCCTGTAGAAAGCTAATAGGTATAGAGGTACCTACTTTTGAGAAAACGTGAACTCACTGTGGTAGGTACAACCTAAGTATATAGATATCCCCAATTTAAGTTTGTCGTTTTATTACAAAAATCACTGATATGTATTTATGGTTCATACAAAAGTAAACATTAGTAACAAAGTAAATAGGTATATGTATGTTTAATAGGTTATTGATTGATCATTCTTACGCAGCATAAAAAACGCCAAAAACCTCCTCGGTGGTCGTAACATAACGTCTACAGAGTACAGAAAGTGTCTAATCATTTAGCAATAAATTACACATTTGTCAATTAGTTATGACTAATATTGACAATAAATTACATCAATCACAAAAATATTTGTGACTCACGCATCGTCTTGAAATATGGAAATACTTCAGATTACACCAGAAGTGCCCTGCGATTACTCATCGATATACCACAGAGGACAACCAAATGTTAATAATCTAAATATTTTCGCTTTTCCTTAATTAATTCATTCCGAATTTCACTCTCACGTTAAGGTTGTGTATGACTAGATCATTAGTCATGCTTGTTTATCGATTATGCGATTTAAATAAATTGTAAACAAATGTTCAGGCCGAATCCAAGGTTTTCTTCAGAACAATACATATTAATCACGATGAGATAACGGGGTACTTGCCTAATTGTTTATGCTATAGGTACTTAAGGCGAAGTGAAAGTAAGGGTTTCTGTTTTGGGGGATTATAATTAGATATTCGTTATTATTGCCATTCAGGTAGAGATTTACATAATGGGCATATCTAAACGAGTTTCAACACTAACAAAAGAATTAGTCAATCCCCAAACGGCTTAAAACCCCCAATAAGCGTTTGCATGTAATTAGACGATGTGGACCTTTTGTAAGGAAAGAAGGACAATGTGCCCAAGCATTTAAAACAAATCTTGCATTGTTAAATTTTCGCTGAAGTTGTTTGTTTCTAAACAAATGCATGCCTGCACTTGGAGCGGAATACCGCACGCTGATCTATGCTTTATGGTACAGTTATTTATAAAATCCTTGGTGGTTTTGATAGATCTTACGCCACCATCATAAATCCTTACCATGGCCATTTCCTTGTAGGTAACTCTGTGTGTATATTCTTTCATTGACCTAAACTTGTCAAAACATTTCAATGGTCGATGGTGTTTTATGATAATTTGGTTGATGCATTACACGTCTGAAAAAAGGCACTTACATTATAATTTATTGAAAACTTTAGTATGAGACTACTAAAACTTGTAGTAAAATTATGGTCCGGGAGAATACACTTGAGGATACCAAGTTCGTATGATTTTCGGCAACATCTGATTTTCTCGCCATTAGCCATCATTCCTAAAAATGATAGTAAAGGTCTCCTATAAACGAACCCCACTTTGTGTATGACCTGTGAATTCTGGAAGTATGTGACCAAAGTAAGTGTTTTACTGACCGTGCATGCGTGGTAATATCTGCACGAGACGATACAGATGGGCACCTCTAGTTGCCGAAATGCGGTGCTTATCATGGGGTGCGGGGTAATACGTCCAAACATGCTTTGTAAGCTTTTTTTTCTTTTAGGGGTTTTGTTTTAATTCTTTCATGTGTTTCGGAATCAATTTTTGTCATTGGGAATCAATTAATTGTGTGTTTATTCCAATCCAAAGTCTGGCCCAGATCCAGTTTTCATGTCAGATTTTTTTATTGGCACCCAAGATTTATTTCAGAATTTTCAGAAGTTGATGGAGGCCACCGAGTCTCTCAAATTTCAATTTTGATTTATTTGGAGCTAGCTGCACAAGTGTTTTTCGGGTGGCGGAGTGACCGCATGCCATTGCACAGCGCATTACGTTAATGTAAAAAAATAGCGTATTAAATATAGCGAACTTTGGACGATATTCAAAAAAGACCCAAGTGCCACAAAAAGGTAAAAAATAAATACAAAATATTTAAAAAAGTTTATAATGATAAATATCAAAAATTTTTTGAACCAATACTGAATTTTATTTATATCTTCATGAGGTCAAGAGGTCATGAGTCATTATAAAAAAACTTTTGTAGTAAACATTTTTATGTATCTCTTTTAATTTTAAATTTAACTCAGATAAAACATAAAGCCTGTATTTTTTTGCTTGCACTAACATTTACGAAGATGCCCTATAAAAGTGTTGAAACTGGTACACCCTATATTTTCAATATCTCTGCAAAGAGAGAGAATCGACCTACTCCTAACACATTAATTTGCCAAATTTATTTATTAGGAGGTGAAAATGAGATTTTACGTGTGTTATACAAAAAAAAATCAAAATGTTGGTAACTGTGAAAAAAAGTATACCTATTGTATTACAGTGGCCCAGTTATTTCGCAGTATTCTACCGGGCCTGGTCATCTAGCCCCCAATCCCACAAATGAACCAATTTTATATCTACTGTGCCTCAATTGTACTCTATGCTCACGATTTTGGGTTTAAGGGTTCACTTTAGCCCCAAAAGCGCAAAGATTGTACGCATAAAAGCACAAATAAGTATAATCCGAATCGGTTCAATATGAAAAAGCTGGGGGGGGGGGGCTAAGCTTTTTCGAAAGCACTTTTGTGCTAATGGGGGAGCTAAGTGAACGGCCCCTTTCCTACCCTTTTGGTTTCCATCATAGTCTATACCCCCTTTTTGGGAAAATTTAAAGGTATACTCTTGGCATTCTGTATTTGTTTCTTCAACATTCTCGAGGAGAACTCAGGTATAATCACTTCGAAGGACGCTGCTCGATATACACGTTCCCCTCTCTCCAATTTTTTGGACGCACCAATATGTACCTACTCTCTTCAAAAAACAATCTTTTAATCTTATGTAAATAATCGAGAAACGTATTCAATCAGATACAAGGTACAAGAACTGTGGGCAGCACACCTTCACGAAGGATGTAGAACACAATCTTTAACTTTAAAGAAAATATGTGTATCCCTGCAATAAATGCACAAAAACAGAAAGTAGGGCAATTATCTATTGGTAGAAAATTTTCCTAACAAAACTGCACGCGACGGCCAGGCGCCAGACTAGGTGGGGTCATTTTCGCGTACGGTATACGATTAGTAATACTGAATAACTGCCTGCTTATCCTGCATATCTGATTTACACCTTCTGCGAGATGAAACAACTGATTGGGCATTTGGATAAATCGACGATTCTCAGAGCAGATGAATACGAGGTGATTGCGACTAAATTCAAAGAAGCACCAAGTTAGAAAACAATGGTGAAAACTGCATTTGGTCACCGTTCCGTACTTCCATGCAAAGGGACATTCCCCTTATGCAAAATCTGCCCACTTCACTATTAGGTACTCGAAGAAGTTCTGGTCAGGGATTTGGCCTGACATGACAATGGCTTCCACTCACAATGACAGGGGAACCGGCAGCGGACAACTTACTGAAAGCGATGCACGCCGCGTCGGTGTGGATTAGGCCTATGGGGGATACCACATTAAAAAAATGCGCCACGTCCTCTACCTCAAGGTGGTTTATTACAAAAAATGTGTCTTCTTTACCTTTTACGTGAACTTTTTTTCCGTAAGATTAACTGCTGCGCGGTTATTTTGTAAAGACTGATTTTTTATGCCTTTCATCTAAGATGGTGGCGCGAGCGGTCTTCCCCCAAGGTCGAAAACATGGTTTTTTTCAAGGCCCAGACCTCAACATATTAAAAAATTACTACTACACCACCTTTTGTAGGGCGAAGATCCCTACTGACTGGACTAAACGTAAAATGTGTAAAACTCATTTATTTTAGTTATTAACGAACCAAAATATGATTTGGTGGGGGTATTTTTGCAATGAAAATTCTATAGCCTTTAAAATTAACGATATGTCATTTTTCTCGATGGGGATTTTAAAGTGGTGGTAAATAGATGGGGTGCAGGAATAAATGCCAAAACCAAGGTAAACCTTCTTCCATTAAACTTCTTTGAATGAAAGCCGTGTACAATTGAAGAATGAAGAGGTCTTCCCTATTGGCGTTCTCGAGTTTTCAACGTCTTTTTCTGGAAATTATAGGTAATGTCTTGAAAACCTCCAAAGTCTACTAAATATATAGCCACAAATAGAATAGCAGTGGACAAAACAAAATAAATGTATCGAAAATTTGCAGACTTAATCAAATATCAAAGAGGTGATTCACCTTAAATGGCCTATAGCAACCACTTTCGTTCAAAAAAGACGAATCGGCAATATTAATGGGTTTACCAGTCCAGGAAGAATTTCTACCTGTTGAAAGTTCTCTTCTTTTTTAAATTAAAATTTATTGATATTTTTACATACGCGTTTGCGATAATGATATACGTTCGTCGTTCCATTTTAAGATTGTAAAAGTGTCCGCTCAACAATGCAAGTTTTGTTGCGCATCGATGAAAACCATTCACTGGATTAATTTATTTCAGAAAGTCATTAATTCCCTTTGATTTGTTGCCCGTATATTACTTTCTAGTTGTAAGAAAAAGTTTATAAATTTAATTAATGCCCGTCGTCCGTAATTTATGTAATGAATCTGCGACTCCTTACGAAATGCCGAAACCTTGTCGAGATAAGAAAGTCGATCCATTTTATCAAAACAACGGTTCAAAAACCCGAGAAGTGCCCACTTACCTTAGGAACAGTTTAAAAATATTCCCTACGAATTTGGCAAACGCGCAAACTTTGATAAAACAATTAAGAGCATGCGAAAAAGTTAATTAGGTTGATTTTCAAAGGCGATTGTTAGTTTTTGAAAAACTCAAGGAAAGCACACGCTATTTTACTGTGGCCATCGGGAAATATTTAAAAATTTATTTTGGTCAACGGTCGAGGTCTTTGTCCGTTATTTTAAACAACAAAAAACGGTGCCCTGAATTAATTCAAATATCATAAATTTCTTCGATTCTAAAACAATAACATAAATTCGCAAATATTTACTAATCAAATCGACGTGTTTGGCTACCATAATAACGTTTGATCACGAAGGCTATACAGAAGGTCAAAAAACGGAGGGGTAAACGACATTTTCGACTTTTATAAATATAGCTTTGTGGAGTTTTTCAAATCTTGACAAGGCGAAGGTGGAGATTTTCGGGAAACTATCAACGCCCCCGTCGCATTCATTTTTCCGTTGCTCGAAAGAAATATATTCAACACGTGCGCCACTTTTGCTCAAAATATAGAAATGATTTCACGGCTAAAAATTCGTGAGGGACCTTCAGCTCGCGCAATCTAAACTTACCTAATTGTGAGAAAAATGCAAATCTTATTATCCGCAGTCTATTATTAACTTACAATATTTGGCTCAAGTAACAATCCTGACCGATGCTATTCAATTATGTATACTAGGCAAAAAGGCGTAGTTCTATGTTGGGATTTTAAAAGACTTACCTCCATGGAGCTTCAGCCATTGCTTGAACTAGGTAACAAATTTGCTTTCAACAAACTATCAAAACTTAAAAAAAAATAACTAAGTACGCTCAGTAGATACGCGAGTGCGACGCAGACGCCACTCTGGGCCCGCACTGAACATTGAGGGCGTCGCGACGCGACGGCCACTTCTTGCCAATAACTATAATTTTAAGGCAAACTGCCAACAAACTTCCTACATTTTCTTAACAACTTGTTCGCTCCGGCTGCTTATATTTTTATTAGTCTAACAGCATTTAAATATATTTTGAACAAACCTAAAATTATTTCAGAGGAACTGATGAATGCACCAGCTGCGCGTGTCACCGAAACACAATTATCCTGGAAAATGGTTCATTGAAAAACCAAAATGTCTCCAAATACCGTTCCCGTTAGGAATTAGTAGTGTAGTAATCGTGGCGGGATAACCAATCGCCAGACTATTATAGTAACGAAACTCATCAAAGGTATTTTTAGGTTCCAATTTATTCTAAGTGGGCGAAACTGCATCCACTTCCGTTTTAGCAACGCTTACGTCCACAGATATTTTTGTTCTTCCATAATCTCTAAAGAATTTTGACACCTAGCTCCATAAAAACGGTTTTTTTGTTTTTCATATTTTTCGTTCAACTTCCATAATTCAATCGCAATCATGTCATACATTTCTTAAACCTCTGAGGTACCATCATCCTGAAACAGGTAGAGTTCACCTACTTGATCGACGTAGATGTGTTGAAAGTCCTAGCCGAACAGGTGAGCTTAAGCGTAGGTGGGGGTTGAAAAGTGACTTTTTTCGTTTTTCTTTTTTTCCTAGGGGTAAATTAACCAACTTTAGCAAGGCGCGCCCAAAAGTTTCTTAGAGTTCGAATCACGGTCACGGTATAAATAGAAGCTTGAACTATGGGAAGTGCCCCAAAATTTACTATTTTGTGGAGATTTTTTTAGCGAAATCCACCAAAATGCGAATTGTGGGTGAACAGGACGTTGAAAGCGGGTACCGACAAATGGAAGGCGGTAATCCCCGACAATATCTAACCAAAGAGTACGGGTACTCTTTGATCTTACTGATGGTTGAGTCAAAACTTCAAACGCTAATTGCGGGTGAAAGGGACGTCGAAAGTGGATACCGGCAAAAGGAATGTGGTGGCCCCCGACAAGATCTTCGAGGGTGAAAACGAACATTTAAATGAAAAATATTTATAAACAAATGCACCTTGCACTGAAAAACTGTGTTGTATAGAAAAATTAAGTAATGGACCTTTCCTGCTCGAAATTTATTTTTCTTCAACGCAACTTTCACTTTTTTCATAGAATCACTCATTTCGAAAATATTGAATAAAAACGCAAGAAGTACATCGTTACGCCCACCCTTATCTTATAATACAACATAGGCCAGAACTTTTAGTATACGTTCAGGGTAAGAGAACAGCTATTTTCTAGGAAAACACATACTGCGCCATTTACTTTTTCCATTCGTCTTTTTTTAAGGGCTAGCTTGACTGAACTATTATCCCCAATGCTTTGTAATGATCTTAGTGTCTTCCTAGTTGTCTACCTTGCATTAAATCGGGGAGTTTACGTAGGAGTTCGTACGTGCCATCCATATCGAGTCGATTGATACCGGATTTAAAAGTGCCGCGAAACGTCCTTCGTTTCGATTTGAAAGTTCGGTGGCTCTTCTCGTAGGTTTTTCCCATGTTGCCAACTGTAAGTAGGTACCTACTATGGTTTACCCTATAAACAAGAAAGTTAGTTGATATTGTGCAGTTTGCGCATTCGCACATCTGATTTTTACAATATGCAATATGCTTGTCTTTATTAGAAGCGTCTGATGTGGTTAAAATTTAAAAAAATGTTCTATAAATAGGAAAGTTGACATTGCGCAATGGTCAAGATTTTTCCTGGGTCAGTTGCCAGAGCTACCGAATGCAAAGAGAACGAACGAAATATCTCGAAAACTGTAGGAGTAGCTAAAAAAAAGGACACATGCATTTAACTCTTGGGCAATTTCACGTAGAAATATGCACGCAACGTTGTCTAGTCTAATTGAAGGTCTTCACGAAAGGAAAGGTTTTCCATTAACTTACACCCCCTCCGACCTCTCGTAAGCGAGATCGGTCATAATTCTTAGTTTAGATGTAGAACAAAGTGTCATAAAAGGGTGAAAGGTAAAATGGTTCATCTGGACCATACATCAGTTGGCGGACTGAACACTTCAAATGCAAATATATCGAAAATTGGATGTCAGAAGGACGTATTCGAAATGGGGCATTTATTGATCTGACCATAAAAGAATTGACTCTTTGATCTGGGCCATGCGCCTTAATCAGTGCCGGAAAAGGGTAGGTACTTTGGAACAGTTACAGGTGTTCGCTTTAGACTTTAAAAATGTATTGTTAAATTTAAAAAATTGCCGTTATACGAATTAAAGAGAACGGAACTAATATGCGAGAAAATGATACGCGTGAAGATAAGAACGAGTGTTCAAGCAAATAAAAGTTGAAAAGCTACAGTGTTGTTGGTTCTAAAAATCGTCGCACGGAGCATGAAGGACGCACTCTCTGCCATACCTTCACATGTATAAAAAATAGCCGGAGCTGCGTGCGCGTTAAAGCAATTTCGGTTTTTTAATTAGAGAAAATTGGGTGGGAGACAGGCATTCGTCGCTGAACTTTTAAAGCAAAACTATACAAGTCGAGAGCGACATTTGTAGAGCGCATAACATTTATTTTCAATTAAATTACTAGTTCGTGTAATCGAAGAATACAAAAGAACTGTTAGCTTCGGTATCGTACGTGATGGTTTAGTGCAAAAGTTGAAGGTAATTACCAGAATTCATCGAGAAAAACTGTGCCGCCATTTATGTCGGGGGACGGGGGTGCTTTTTAAGTTCGTGGCGAGTTGCCATCATATACAAGTAACCTAATAATGCGCTGCTTCCTGTTCCTCCAAGCTTGATCTGTTCCGTTTATGTGTAGCGCGAGTCGAAACTACGAAAGCGCGGTGGCTGAATTGCAAAACGTTTACCAATCAAATTTGTGTACCTATTCTGTTTATACTAGTTGCTAATAAGATTTTGAATAAAGTGGCAACCGGTGGTAAAAACGTTAAAGACAATGAATTCGTCCTTTGTTGTTGTATGGGTGATATTTGATTTGACGTACTGCGGAACATTGGTAAATTATTCCAGTGAATAAACCCAGTTTTAACTATATATTAATATATTGCGAGAAATCTAAAGCACAGTTTGTTCCTGATTCAAATTCGTCAATCATCGTTCGAAATTAATTTTTAACGTGTAACCAAATTTTACCTGGCTGTGGCTTTTTTAAAGTAGAGAATCGGTCAATTGGGAAAAATTTGTGACTCCGCGATAAATGTACCTACGTTATTTTGATTTGTTGTATTGTATAACCATCCTGAGGAGGTCGACCCACGGGGGGGAACTCCAAACCAAAGTATTGGCAATTTCTTCGTTCAGTAATATTTCTGTGGGGTTATAATTTTTTCAGCATCCAGAAGTGTGGAAATGTATTTTGAATAGAATTTTGTACCAAGTGTTTGATCAGTTCGAATATTAAAAAATCTAGATAATTAATTAGATTGGAAATCTGATCTCGATATGGGAATTGAAACTTTACGTTGTATTACGTGAAGGAACAAGGAAAACTACTGGAGCTGCAACGATATTATTTTCAGTAATATATTCGAACAAGTCCATTTATGCGAGTCTTAATTGAAAGTGGTCAAACCAGAGCATCAGGTTTTAATTTTCAGATTATAAGTGGAGATAAAGAATTAGTTTTCCACAAGGTAAGAATCATGAACAATTTATTATTTATTATTACTGAGCTAGCCGTGGCATAGGTACCTACTTTATATTACATTACATTAGGTACAAGAATTAATTGGTACAGTAAAATTTTTCCAGTGCCATGTAGAGAATAAAATTCGTTTTCTTCAAAAGTGGTTCTACAACATGTATTATACTATAACAGTTTCACTATTGCTCATTTTGCGATTATTGACTATTAAAATAACTGTTCAAAATGCGGACAGTCAAAATACGAATTATAGGTACTATTACGTACCTACCATTACCTATTTTGTTTTATTTCTCTACCTACAATATACTTCAGGTCATAGGGTTGTTTACAGGTATCGTTCTTACTTACAGTCACTTGGGATTCTTGCACTTGTTTAGTCGCCTCTTACGACACGCAGTGCATCTGCGGTAGGGTTATCCTTTCCCGACCCTACACGGATATATAACAAATCCAAAAGGTTAAAATGACAAAACAAATATATAAGGTTTGTATAGGTAGCAAAAACGTATTCGGTCGAGTGCAGATCATGTGCATCACTTGCCACGCTCTAGAAAAACCGTTTTGGTAAGGGCTATAAAACTGACACCAGCTTAAAAAGTTTGGAATCTCTTGAAACGCTGTTCACCTGTTTAGATTTCTCTGCAAAAGCATGCAAATGTTTTCCATAGCGTTCTAGCACCTTTTCAGAACGTTCTAGTACCTTGGGTTTTTTTCAAAGCTGTCTACTCTCTTTAGATCGTCGCTCTGGAAAGAGTATTATCAAAGAGTATACAACGAAACTCTTTGGTATTAGATTCCATAAAGATCTAGAATAGAATCCATAAAGCACTAGAAGACTCTCGAAAGACTTGGCATGGAATTGAAAGGATTTCCAAAGCAATTTTAGGCGTTTTCCAGAGATGTATAACCGTTCTTTCGCGGCATAATGAGCGCTCCCCAGATCATTCTATGCCCTTTCCAAGCCAATCAGTAGCTTTCCAATGTCTCCTATTCCCTTTTAATATTTCGATGTGCCTTTTCCAGACTCGCCTCATTCAGGAAAAGACATAAAAAGCTTATTATAAGACCTTATGGAATGCGGTTAATGAAGCAACGACGTTGACAGCTGCTCAACTGGGGCCTGTGGGTGAAATTATCACCAGAGTCTCATACAACTTCAGGAAATCTGTTCATTGAAACTCCCAGTAGGACATTAATAAAGCACTAACATTATAGTAAAGTCAGTCTCCGATGCCAGAATGGCCTTTGCCCAAATTTGGGTGCATAAGTTTTGTACATGGATTGAGTCGGTACAGCAGTCTTAAATACAAAAGAAACAAGTTTATGCAAACATAAATGACGAGAGCGTATTTTCCTCCTAATAATATTAATGCTATAGGACCAGGAAAAAATACCGATAGGCACGAGATCCTTACCGCATTCTCTTTCAAATGAGCCACCTATTATCGAAGTCTATATAGTTTAATGAAACATAGTGGAGCGTATACAAATTTTGAAATGGGCATTAGTTTTACTTTTATTCGTAGTGTCTACATATGGAACTTTTTATAAATACTTTCGTAAATAGCATTGCGCATTGTCTACATTAGAAATTTCATTGAATACCTTCATAAATAAAACATACAGCATGCGTTAACATTAACAGTAATTTTGAAACCGCTATTAGTTTTAGTTTCATTCAAGGTGGCTACGTATGATGTTTCGTTTAATTGCTTTCGTAAATAAGAAAGTTGCCATTGCGCATGCGCAAAACCGAATTTTAAAACTGGTGTTAGATTTGTTGTATTCCAAGTGCCTATATATTAAATTTCATTTAAATGCTTCAGTAAATAAAGAAGTTGGCAATGCGCATGCGCAAAACCAAATTTTGCAACTGGTAGATTTGTCTTTATACCAAATGCCTATGTATAAACTTTCATTTAAATGCCTTCATAAATAAGAAAGTCGGCATTGCGCATGCACAAAACAACATTTTGAAAATGTCGTCAATTTTACTTATATTCGTAGTGTTTACATTATAAAGTTTCATTTAAATATCTTCATAAATAAACAAGTTAGCATCGCACGAGTTAAATCAAATTTTTTGACACTGCGCATGCGCAAAACCAAAAAATATGGGTATGCACGGAATCCTTGAACCAATCCCTTTCAAATGAGTCCTATATCGCCAAAATCGGTTCAGTGGTTTAGAAGGAGTATGTACGTGTGACGGACAGACGGACGTCAAAGTGCAGCCAATGGCAATTTTGCACTTTGAGGAAAATAGGCTAAAAATAAAAATCAAAGATGCTGCTTTCTATTAAACTTTTAATAATTTATTTAATAACTTTCTTACAAACAACCCAAAAACTATAAATACAATTTCAAACAACTAATACACATAAATACATAGTAATAAATAAAAATTAAAATTCTTATAACTATATACAAATAACAGATCATCTTTTTTTACAGTTATTTAACATCGATACACCAATACGAAGTGTAAGTGAATAATTTACAACTTCCGACTGCAAACATTGCAAATTACAAACACATATCACAGTCCTGCCTAATTGGTTGATATTCAAATCAAATCGACAAATTTTAGGAATGCACAGAAATTAAATGCAAAAAAAGAGTTTATAACAATTTTAGTGCTAGACTTTCAAATTAGGACGTTATTAATAAATACTGCTAAACGATCTCCAAATTAAACAATTAAAAAAATAAATATTTCCCCCCACGATTTTTTTCTTACTCCACACAAACAATTTCGGTAAGTGAAAGTCATCGATCACATCTGAAGGCAACATTTAACTACTACGGGGCATAAATATTTATTAGAAAAATACTCAAATATTGAACAGACATAGCACCGTAAGTAAAATGAGTCCAAACGAGGATAAAGGTACCACTGGTCACGAACAGCGACCACTTTAGCCAAAATCAGAGCTCGTCGCGAACAAATTTTTTCTTATCTACGCTAATTTGGACGTCATCGGTCGGTATAAAATGTAGCCTATTCAAATACAATTCAATACTTGACGCGTCATCAGATGAATGCGCTAATAACATGTTAATGTTACGTAACTGCTGCAATCTGTAGAGCAGTTTCTTCTTGCTCAGTAGATCGGCTCGCCGCCACGCGCGCAGCGTATTATCTATAACGAACAGGTTCTCCTTTCGAACTGAAGCCACACACTGAAGTTTTTCGTCTTCAAACTGCAAAAAAATGAGCTTATTTCTAACATAATTTTCGACTCCTGAGTGAATACTGTTCGTCCGCCTGTGAGAGAACTGAGACTTCGTAGGCAATTGCAGTTTTTATTAGATTGTAACATTTAGGAAAGAAAGAAACTATTAAGGTCCCATTTAATGTAACATTGTTTGATAACGAGCCTCTATCTACACAGAAAATTGTAATTACAGTTTAGTGAAAATGCATAATCTAAATATAGAAACGCAACGATAACCTTGTGTAAATATGAATGTTGCATTTCCGAAAAGAAAACAAGAAAATTGAAAATATTCACGGCGTAACATCCACTAGAATTCTGTAGCCGGTCCGTGCACAGTACAGCTGAAGAACTATTCTCATTGATTGAACGCGTTCTGTCGTTAATAGAAATGAACTAGTAATGTCTTTATTTAATTACAACTTTATGAACAGAATTAAGCTCAAGTGCTATTTAATTTTGTATACCTATGGAAAGGCGATGTACCCACCTACTTGCAATTTTGCATCAAAGTTGGTGTCGGTGGACACTGATGATTAGAATTTAGACTCGCGCCTGAAAATTCTTAATATATTAACGTATTCCAGTTTGATTTGTTAGGCAAAGGAGACGGCTCACCAAATTCTTTGCGAGTATTGCGCACTCGTCCAAATCAGATCAGACAAACTTTAGAGTCTCAAACGTGGAGTGGCTTGAATGAAGCTGGGGGCGAGCGACGAATTTTGATTTTACCATTTTAAGTTTGAGTCAAAAAGAGCACATGAACGCCTATGTAGATCGAAAGTGCTTAAAATGTCAATTCTGAGTATCAAAACTGCATTTTACTGCGACTGCAATAAAATTGGCGACTAAATGAAGATTTTGCACAAATTTAGATCTCATTCCTAAGTCAGCGAAGGATCAACCAGTGCCAAGATTGGTCTCTCACACGGACGGTAGGACGGACAAAACCACTAATCGCGCAATTTTCATAATGTTTGCAATTGCGCGTCGAGCACAACCTTACCTTCGTTTGTTTACAGAGAGTCCACATCACGTGCAGTTTCAAACTGGGATTCACATTCACTAAAATAAAACTAATCAAATTAGGTACCGTCACCGAAATGTCTCTCGGGAAAATTCTGCTTTCCGATTTCCTGCAATGTCTAAACGTTTTTAACTGGCATTTAACTTGGGAACACTTACCGCTTCATGGGGAACAGAATGACCGTCGGATAACTGTCTAGCGTAAACGCCCACGGTAGAATGTTCAAATCTCCGTCCAGTCGGACGAACTGTAACGAGGTCACCCCCTTCAACATTTTGGCAACAGTGAGAAGAGTATATGAGATTCCGCTGCAAAATGAACATTGCTTCGAGTAGTAAAAAACGATCACAGCCTTATTATCCTGCATTACAATAGGAAAAAATGTATCGGTATTTAATTCTAGTATTGTTGATTTCCGTCTTTGGTCTATGCATTTACGTCTACTTCTAGGATTGAGGGTCGTTTCCGAGTCGAGAGCGCGAGGCAAACTGCTACTAGTAAAATTAACAATGAATTCACGAAGAGTTCGATCATTCACTGGTCCGTATAAGATGTGGTGTGCTTCCATCTGCATTATGAGCAAATTAATTAACGAGTTTGTTTTTGTAACGTACCTTTTGGTTAATTATAACGGCTGCAGTTCTGTCTTCAGCCTGTGAGATGTCTATACCAAGCCTTTCCGCAAAGTGATAATATCGCAGGGAATCCAAAGCAATTAGTGCCATGCTCGTGTTCAATTTGCAAGCCAGTCCGCTAACATTTAACCTCGCCTCTTCGGTATCTCGAACAGATTCGCTTAGAAGAACCGGGTGGAACTGTCGCGCCAATTGCGCAATGCGGCAGTTTTCTGTTTTCCACCTCCTTATAAGGTTGCCAGCCGATCTTGGATCTAAAGGTGATTCTTTGAAGCGACTCGTCGCGATTGTTCGCGTACTTACCTTCGTCGTAACAATTTTCATTTTTTGCTTGATAATTTGTAGTCGAGTGGCCGTTACAGTTTTCAAAATGATGGCATTCTAATTCCAGTCTTTCATTTAATATATTGACGGGATCGCAGTCGAAGCATTTCTCTGGAATCACCTTTGAATTTGCTAAGCAACAAGAGTGATTTGCCCATTTTTGCGGAAGTGTATATGTGACTACGGAGGGATATCTTTTTACGTGCGGTACAGTAGTCTTCAAGGAACATGTCTTCATCAACTCGGAATATTTGTGGCGATTATCTGAAATAATGTGGTCTACTTCAATACTGGAGAATGGAATTTCTGTGAAGTATATCGATGGCATGGTAGATATCCTCATTAATATCTAAAAATGTTTCGTTTTGAAACTATGCTTAAAACTTGCATTTCTTTTTGAATTTTCTCCTAGAGAACCATAACACCTATCAAGAAGGATGACACCTTTAGAAAGGATATGTGTATGGTCAGTGGAGTACTTCTGCATGGCCAAGGGGGGCGTTTTTTAAATGACAACCGCTACTTTTCATTACATTTTTCAAGAGTGCACTTTTTCCGATATAGCAGTATAAAAAACGTATTATATTATATTACATTAGAATTTTTATAATTTCTTCTCGTACATTTCCGGCATCTCTACAAATCCCAATATTGACCTAAACTAAAATTGTAGAAGACTCAGTCAGTGGCTTCGATCAACTCAAGAATTACAAAAAATTTACTACCTACGCAAACTTTATCAAATGTTGTAAAGGAAAAGAAAAATCTGGCACGAGCAGATGATACGTCTATGCGAGCCGCACAATGGGTTCGGATAAACACTCAATTGAATTGATTGACGAAGATAAAATTTTATTTCGAAACAAAATGAAAATTGTACCCCGTACGCACATGGTCGATTGAAAAATCTTACTTTGTTTTTTATTATCCAAATAATCTGGTCATTAAGGTTTTTGCAATAAAACAGGCGCACTTACATCAACACAAACGGCCAGCGTTCCGAATTTCACTTTTGTTTAACACGCAAAGTTGATGACAAACGAACTGGCATGTTGAATACGATGATGAAACTTATCGGTAGCTGCTCGGACGGTACAAATTTTAATTTTTAACAAAAGAAATAACCTCAACAGGAGACTAGCACTGCTTACTTTACTTCAACTTGACAAACCTTTGTCCGTAAGACGGACAATACGCGTTGAACTTTGTAACAACTTCAGTTAACTTTCTTCTGTACAGAAATATTAAGAAAATAACGAACAACCTCTTCAATCAATCAAATAGGGCGAAACGCGCGAATAAGAAGTATAGCCTAAAAAAACGTGTACGCTTTCCAACCATCGCGAACCCGCTACCAGCAGCATCCTGCATGCAGTACTTAACGAAACACCACCTCCACCATACAATAAACTCCTTCCTCCGGTATTAACAAAAAGCCAATTATAATTAGGTTAGATAACGCCGGCTGTGAAGGAACGCGTTCCCACTTGCGCCGAACTAACGCGCATATCTGCATCACCGTTATCTCTTCTAACAGCGATAAGAAGGAGTACGATAATTAAATCTCCAACGCCAACAAACCCTCAAACAAGATGTGCCTACATTTAAACACCCAATTTCACGTTTTACAATTAAATACACAAATCTAAATAAAGAATTTATAATAGCGATAAAATTCAAACAAAAAATGATACACTTGCTAACAAATCGCAAATACGGAAATACAAATTCAAGTAAAATAAACCAACTTTGTGCTTATTCGTAACTAGTAACTAACCTCCCCTCCCCCCTCTACCCCGCGATATGTGTTTTGTTGCTTTCAGGGGAATTTGCCGTAATTTTGTTCGTGTTTTTCCGAAGTGACTCCGTCCGATTCCTGGAGCTGCCGTTTACTCCGATTGAGTGAACACCCGAGGCTTCGGAGACCGACCCGCCGCTCAGCTACGACCAGGTGTGAGGCCATGCGCTTGGTGGCGCTCGAGTACTCTCGTCTGTCCGTTCGTTACGCCGACAGAACAGGTTGCTGTCGAGTGCTGCTACTATACCTATTATTGACTATAATTTGTATATTTATTTGCTTTTAAAGTAAATGGTAATTATTATTCCGCTAAAACGTTATTAAAAATTTGCAACAAATTTACAAACTTGTCAACTATGAACAGTGGTGCGCGTCTGTATTTAATGCAGCCGCTAACGAAAAAACATGTAAATAAATTTGATATTATTACAAAGAAAAACTAACATTTCCATTGAAAAAGGGACCCTCCTAGTTCTGTAGACGCACGCCACTGTAAATAATTTGTACGCATGTAGATTTACAGTAGGTGCTCAACAGTCCGGCACACCCATTAGTTCGGCATTTCGCGACTTAGCTGACCCACTGTGCCGGATTATAGCGCGATTGAGCTTATTTGCAAAATGTTCTTTCGCGTTCAGTCCTGCCCTGACCTTGACAGCGAAACTATGTGTCTTATTGCCTTTGTTGGCGCTTGTCTGCGTAGAATGCTTAATAGCCGACCGCGCGTGTCGATCGCTTAGACAAGATGGCGGGCATAAACGTACTCTTCTGTAAAATGCACTAATCCGTCATAGGCGAAAAAGTGTGGGTACGGAATTCCTCAGCGCCTACTATATACTTAAAATTTGTTATATTTGATACAATAAATTGCTTTGACATAAGCATAACTAACAAAAGAATAACGCAAACTTGTGAAATCATAAAACTACTTTCCTTAATTTGAGTATTTCTATTAAATGTTGTTATGCAATATAATTTACTTTTCGATATCTAAAACGGTGTGGAGACGTACTCCACTGGTTGTGCAGAAACCAATTTTGGTACGAATGCAAATGTACTCTCTAATTTAAAAATTTTTTTAACTGTTGACAGCTACTTTACAATTTATTCAAGTAAAAAAAAACGAATTGTCCTTCGTGATCATAATACAAACGCACTGCAACGACATCATATAGGCAAAATGATAATTGAAAACGTAAAAAAAACACATGTCCAATTTTAACACACGAGTTTACCAAAATTTCAAATGTGTCCAGTGTGACTATGCAACAAATGATAACTAGGTAATTAACTTTATTGAGATACATGGGTCACCCATGATTTAATGTGTGCCCAGTGCAATTGTCACCAAACATAAATCCAGTCTTTAAAGAACATTAAGACAAGGATTTAAAATGTGGCCTGTGTGATTTTGTCACCAAGTACAAACACTGCATTTGTTAATACACAAGACCAAAAAATAAGAATTTCATATGCGCCTGGTGTGAACCAGAACATTGTACGCCCCTTTGTTATGTTCTAAGGAAATAACACGTGACACACCAGTGAAATGCCAGGAATGTCAACTGAAAAAACCGCAAACACCCTGTATAAGGTAGGTCTCGGAGTATTGTAAGTGTTGAAATTATAGGCAACACATCATACTGCAATTAATGTGAGAACGAAAAATTAGTGACAGTTTCAGGCCATTTGTTTACTTTGCCCTTGTCACTTATTTAAGCTTCTACCTACCTTTGCGCTTAACACTGACACGTAGGGCATGCAGCTGTACATGAAGCATATTCCCACAATTGTAATATTCCAATCCAACCTCGTGCAACTGTAAGCATAATTTCAAAATGACTAACTCAAGCACATTCCATACGTACCAAATCATAGTAATCCACAAAGGAATTCAGTGGATTTCTAGGTGTAAATAAAATCAATGCAGGGCCCGGATGAAGAAAGGACGATAACGTCAAACTTTTGCTGCCCAAAGGCGTAATCCACGCACTTACTTGATGTAAATTTGTTACAATCCATGTCAATAACGAGGTAGATTTCCAATCATCGCTGGCATAAAGCTAGATCTGAATGTAAGTCACGAATTGAGAGCAAAATTGCACTTATTACCAAAGTTTCGTTCCACATGTGCAACGCCATCGACGGTGAATTCTCAGTGCAATATTCATTGTTTAAATCCGAAATGACAGCAAAAACTGTTTCCTGTATGGGATCTTTCTCTAAAAAACGCAGCGCTGTGTTGTAAAAAATGGCATAGTCGATACTTCCAGGTTTTGCATTCACACAACCGACAATCACCGCCTATAAAATAATGGAAAAGTGCAAAAAACAATTGCAACAGATATTAAACATACATCATGGTTACTGAGTAAGTCGTCCACATCACTCTCGTCATAAATCCTAAGCAAAGGTCGTGTGAGAGACTTTAAAAACTTCACCATGTAATGGGCGGTATTGGGGCCTTTATACTGTATGCCTTTGCCATGAGTAGGGTACGCAATTAGCACAGGCCAACTGTACGCCTTACTGTACTGCTTACGACACTCACTCCCTGGTTGCCAACAATTAATTGCCGCAAACGAGACTTCATCACCCATATATCGTGCTGCTAAATCAAACTGGGCACGCACTGCTTGACTTTCAGCATCCCAGGGCGCGTAAAACATAACAAATGCGATATCCGATTCTCGTGCCTTATCAATCGCTTCACTCAATTCCCCGTGATACCAGTCGATCACGATGGAATCATGTGGAAAAAATGGAAATGAGGCCGGACTTTTCGATATTTTGGGTGCGCTAAAAATTCAACATCAAGTCTCGAGTACACGACTAGTATACTTACTCGTTCATTAACGCAGCGTAAGTTATAGCCATAAGTGAAACAATAAGCAACTCTTTCAGTACTAAATACATTTTAAATAAAAATTGTCGCACTTTTGGACGTTTAATAAAGCACGTCGTCGATTCGTCTGTAAACAATTCTGTCTTATCCTGCTCGGCTTCGACGCTATTATAATCTGCATCTTTATCGCCAATTAAAATCTTATCTGTAGGTGAGGAAACCAAGGAGTTTGATTGCACCTGCTGGTTGGACAATTCTGACATGCCAGTTCGACTTCATTCCATGAGATTACGAAACTCAATAGTTACTCTAATGGGTATTCGATGCGGTTGATGCAATACAATCGTAAAATGATTTGATTGGGATTAATTAAATAATAAACATTTTGATTGAACTTTGTAAATAAATACCTTATGATGATCACCACGTCTACCCATTTTCCATTGGTTCATTTGATCGTTGTCAAACTGTTTGAACTACTCATTCGTATCTTTGATCTACTCCGATACGAATTATCTAAGTTTGAACACTCCAAGCACGCGTCCGTAATCATAATTTGACGTTATTTTCGATGAGTTTAGTTTACAATAGTCAATAATATTGGTCGATTTTATTATCTTAACAATAACATATTTCCTGTTGACTGGCCCTCGAATGTCAGTACTTTGAATGAACAGACATTTTTCCACGTCGTTTTAAATTATCGTGTATTCAAACCTCTGAACATCTAGAATTTCGGTTGTGTACTCGGAAGTACTACACGCGCAAAATAGGCAGTATTTGTTTAAAATAAGGTAAATTAGGCCCTAAAGCTTGAAATAATCTGGTTGTATGAAACCTGAACATCAAATTCCCCAAAAGTTTTATTTAACACTTTCGCTTTGAAACCTTGTACACAAAACTCTCTTCTTTTCTTTTAAATCACCAGTAGTGGTTCTATGACGATTGACATTGGTGAAAGGCAGCTCGGATACAACCTTTAAAATTGACGAAACACCTCCTCTTCTATGTCTCGTAACTAAATGCGTCAACATTAACTTTGGACAGCAATAGAATTATCGGAAAACTATCCCTGAATCCCTGTATCACTTCTTAATCTTAGTGACAAAACAAGATTTCGAAACACCGGCTGACTGCCAGAAAAGTTCGTATTTGAAATTTACACGCAACTGACTGTTACGTACGCTAAGTCAAATGATCCGAGACCGCCGCGGCGTATATCGGCGCGCAAACCTTTTAAGTCCTAACCATCTCCATCTCATTTTCCACCTTCGGTGAGAGGCGACGCAAGGTGAGTACTTGTTTACAACGCATTTCCCTATCTACCAACTTTGCACATGTGTCATCGCTTTAACTCAGTTAAATTTTACTTTGATAGTTGGCCCGGGGTATTTTGGAGCTTAGCATCCTGGGGTATTTCAGTAGTTGGCCCGGTGATACTTGTATGCTGGACCCGTCATCTTGGATGCTGAACCCGCATAGTCATTTGGGCTACGGGGGTTTTAACAATTTTATAGGTCGAAGTCAATTTGGTGATTGCTGGAAAAAAATTTTTTTTATTGCCATTGAGATGATCCGTGAAATAGAACGTGTAACCATTTGAGCTACGAAGGCTTTAACAATTTTATAGTGCGAATCCAAACGTGAACGCGAATCCGAACGTGAACCCAAATGAGAATGAAAACGCTAGCCTTCAATTTCAAATATTGTGGGTTCGAACCAAAAAACGGCAGTTAGAACTCATTAAAACAACCAACTTTCCTTATTTCCAATTTTTAATTTAGTGTCCCTAATTTTAGATGGTGTAGGGATTTTATAAAAGTTTTGCTTTCAAAAATCGATGGGGTGGTTTTCAAAACATATTTTTTTTTAAATTTTAATTGATCGCTATTTTATTATTTCAAAACATAAAAAATAAATATAAATACAAATGTTTTAGAGAGCTGAAATATAGAAATTTTTTGTTTTTTTTTCAATAGTCCTTAAAATAAGGGAGTTGAGGATTTTTCGAAAAACAAGAGAACGCCAATAACTTCGAACCGGTACACAAAATCAAAAATTGGAACTAACAAAAGCCGTTTGTTTAATGAGTTCCGTTTTTAGATGTAACGCCTTGGTATTAACACCCTGTATACACAAAGTTGGTTATAGTCAAGGTTATTTTGGGAACAATGAGTCCGGTAAGCAGGTACCCAAATTCTGAGAACAGGTTAAACGTACAGAACGTGATTCATTGGTGCAACAAAGTCTTTTGTGAGAAATTGGATGGAAAATTACAGGGCCTTGAAAGTCAAATCAAACTAAAGACAGAATATGTGGAAACTAAAGAGTTTTTATTAGCAGAATCTCGCCCGCGTGATATATAACTTGCCCCGCGTTCAGGGTTTCGAATCTACAATTCAATGTCGATGTCGATCACGGATTTAGGTATCATAACTCATTTAGTTATAGTTTTTGCCACCCCGTGACCGCTTCTTTCATGAAGAGAGAAATCATTGGCGGTCAATTGGTTGGTGGTCTGCTATTGTGTTGTCGTTGGATGTTAACATGAACCTCCGTTGGTAATAGAAAACGACTCGCCAATCCTCTTGCACACTCAAAGCAACCTGAGCCGCCATCAATAAGTCACTAAAATGTAAACATTTCATGACAAAAATTATTCCACATATCCAAATTGCAGATATATAAAAATCTTGTATTAAATGTATATATACAAATTATAAAATTATTCAATGCACTATTATTTCCATTCGTTTCCATCTTAAAGTTAGAAGTTTCATAACTTTTCAAACACTTTGCACTGTCTTATCAAAAAATCTGTAAGATCGAGCTGTCCTTGAAATTGGAGATTCTGCTCATTAGCAAGATGTAGCAACGCGACAAACGCGAGAGGACAACTCAATTCTTGCCGCATTTTTTCATTAATTCGGTCAGGCAGATGAGTATACAAATTGGAGAACGTTGAATGCAAAACCTCCCTCTTGTACATATCATCATCTGGAATCTGAAATGGAGAATGTAACAACTTTGTATTGATAATTGGAGTGGTTACATTTTCGTTTGATGTTTTGCTGACCAGATTTTTCCAAACTGCGGTTTTTAATTTTCTCATATCCATTTTCTTCGCTTGCAGCGCGTACGGAACGTAAATTTTGGGTATCTAAAATAAGTCATTTAAGATTCATTCGGGGCGTCCACCCGTTTGCTATACCAATTCGGGTGCGTCAATAAGATTCTCGCCGTGACAGTTCTGATGTGCGGCCGGCGGTAGTTCCTCCTCGTGCATCACATCATAGTCAGCGTCATCATCACCACCCGCCTAAAAGTCACTTGTAGCATTCATATCTTCGCTTTATGTTATATTATGAACCAACCAATAGGAGACATTACAGGGTTTTTATGCATACGCATTTGCGGGAATTCTTTTAATGTTTAGTTTAAATACAGAGATGTACTTTTGCAACAATGCATGGTTAATACTCCCAAAACGCACAGTAGAGATCTGTACTTTATAAAAAACTAGCAGAGCTACGTGACTTACACCATTTTGTGAGCAGTACTGTGAGTCATTTGGATTGTCGTAGTGGTAAGGTTGCACTTCGTTGTCAATTATGGTCTCTTGTTGCACTTTTTGTGTGGAAATGTTATTTGTAATTTGTAAAGGTTTCAGCATAAATGATGAGTTTTTGTAATTGAAATTTGTAAATATCTGAGGTAGTGTGCATCTAAAAGGTAGTTTATTTAGCAGACACTGAAGATGCTTGCCTAATATACTTACTTGTACGCACTCTCATCGGTTGCTCGTCGTTTGCATTTGTACAACTTCGTCTTGTCCAAACTTGATACTCCATTTAAAAAATCGATAAAACTCGGTTGTATTTTAACTTTTTTAACGGATTTCGCTACTTGCTTTTCTTGTTGTCCCGAAAATCGACTCACTACAAAAACATTGTTTTATTGAAAACTGTAATATATCATTCAGCTATATGACAGCCCCAAGAGATTTAAACGAAAACGAAGGACGCTACCTTTGCCATTGGCTAACCAAATATTTCCCCAATTTTACCAGTCTTGTATAGTTATGCGTACTGCAGATTTCCCCCCGTTTCGCTTTTTAACTGAAGTGACTTGCGATCTCTCCTCGCTCGTTGAAAGATTGAATCTCTCTATTTTTCAACTCTGTAATTACCGAGTAAATTTTTCACGCCTACAAATGGCGCATGGCCTCCAAAACGGCGATGTCTAAATCGTTTATTGGTTAGTACCTTTTGTACTACCAATCCCGAACGGTTTTTTGTTGTCTTTCCGCTCAATACAAAACCTGCACGCTCAGCAAGTTCCACAACACAAGTTTATCCCATGACGAGCTAAGAAATGTAATACTATATCCGTATTAAAAAGAACGTAATTTGATCCAACATGCAGACTTCGAAACGGTAAGGTATCGTTAATTAAAAAACCCAAAACATTGACAAATGACGCGCAAACAATACCCACGAGTTCATGATACTACCGTCGACCACTGGAAACATTAAAACTGCCATAATTTTTGGCCTAGACTTTCTGTGGGAAATTCAAGAATACATACAAATCTAAATGCACTTGTGAAACCATTTTTCTGTAAATGTAGACACATTGTTTTGTAAATCTACCCTTACAAAAACATTCACGACTGAAGAATACTTACTGTTGGGTCGAATGTGCTTCAATTTCCAATGACTCGGCCCGGCCCAAACCTGGGTGATACGTTTATTGCCCATCAACTTAATTGTAGCCGAATAAGAATAATCATCGGCATACAACTCATTATCGTTATCTCCCGGTTGGAAGTTCACAATCTGAGCGACAGTCTTATTTTGCAGCGCTATCTGCCCGATACCGTTGATTTCCTCTTCGTCTGTGCTGGCATAATTGTTTTCCGGTTCTGCAAGAGAAACGATCAGCTGAGGGAAAATCGCGGAACGGATAGCGCACCTGCGTTCGCGAAGAGGTCATGAACCGAACCGTCGAGTTCCGGAATTGGAATACCTTCCGCGTCATAAACCACGTCCTCGGTCACCGTGCGTTCGTAGTTGAGAAGTTCGTTCTCGTTTTCGGGATCCCACTCGTCAATTTCGAAATTCGTAAACTGCGCGCATATGTCCAGCTTTGATGGAATCGCCAACTCCATCGGAAACTTGTCGATCGTAAAGTCGGCGCTACCGTCGCAAGACGGCCACGACCTCTCATCACTCCTGTAATGGGTTTGTAAGTGGCTACAATCCAACAACCGATGATGTCGTGCTACATTTCATTATTTCTTCAAGAACCACCCCATGGGTAAAATAACGAGAATTCCCGTGTTCTTTACCTATTGTTTCAATAAGTTGAACTAAAACGAACTTGAGGAAAAAATCAAATATAGGACGGCCCATAAAAACCCATGTAAATTTCGCACGTGACGTGACGATGTGTAGCTCTCGCCTCGCATGTACTTACAGCAGCATAAATTTGTGACCGCTGAGGTGCATTGGAAGTTTGTTAGTAAATAAGTTATCGGTGGAACTGGCCTCGAGGTCCAACCGCGTTTGGAAGAACACCGATTCCAGCTTGGAGACATCGCTCAGTAACGACGTCGGATCTTTGGCAACGGTTATTTTTGGGTCAGTTAGTAACCGTTTTGGCCTTTTTTTCTTTTTCGGACGTTCGCCCTCCTTGTTTTCATCTCCACTTGATCGGTCCTCGTTATCGTCTACAGATACACATAATTATGAAGTTTTCAAAAAACATTTGCACTTTCAGAAAATTTTTGAAATATGAATTTTTCACAGGTCGTCAAGCCAAAAAATGAAATAAGAACAAACATTTTTTTACAATAATAAATCAGGGGTCCAAAATGTTGCATATGTCCCAACATTTACGTTTTTTTACACCTCAAAGTTGACAACTGTTTGCTACCGTTTTCACGGGTTTTGGCGAAAAAATTGCGTTAGTTTCATAATGAACAATTATAGAAGCATAACTTCCGCATCACTCCGATATTCAGCGCCAAAAGTTGCTAAACCCAAAAATACCATCGGGTTTACCAAGAAAAAGTAAAGCTGTGTGTCATATTGTGACTCAGTAGTGCTGTTTACAGGTCTATTTAAAACAATCAGTTATTTATTTACCCTGTAAAAATGGGAAACATTGTACATTCCTAAATAATTTTTTTAAATCTACAAATGTTTTTTGAAAAGTACAAACTCAAGTACCAACTGTAGTGATTCATTTTTCCGCTGATAGCTAACGAAATATTGTATTTTTTAAGAAGTAGCAGACCTTGCGAACTTCGTACCACTTATCAGTCAATGTCCCGCCATATGAGACATAGGTTGAGTTTCGGTCTCCACAACATTAAAAACCTTCGCGGGCATACGTAATTGACGCGTTTGGCCGTCTTGGCGCCATCTATTAGGTACATATTGCAATTTAAAATGGCGGAAAAATAGTTTTTTACGACTTTTTGTACAATTCTGTGGAAATTATCTTTTATACAAACCTTGTCCTGATAATAACAAACATAAAAAAATAATTGGCTAATTTGGTGCAGTCGCAGAGAAGCTACATACCGTCATGCTCTGGATTAACTCGCGCCATATTGCTAGCAAGTTTCAGCCCATCAGAATGAATGTCGTCAACTCGAATTCCATAGATTTTTGTACCCACGTCGAGCGAGGTGCCCGCTACCTGCAAGGACGCTTTCGCTTGTTCCTTAGACGAAAACACGGCACGCATGTAGTCGATTATTTTCAAACTCCACGCGTTCTTACTGCTAATTTTCTAAAGAAAATCACGTAATTTCTAATAAATCTCAATTAAAACGAATCGTACATTTTCAGCATACATCTTCAGGCATATCTGGAAGTGGTCACGAATTTCGTTCTCGTTAGTCGGCATCGGCGATTGCTGAACTCCAATGTTGGAGACACGTTTTTGAATATCTGCTTCATTGCGACGACTGGATCTCTCGAGATCGTCATCGACTGCGATCTTTCCCCAAAAAATGTGCATGAATACAAATAAATACGTGTGACAAATGAGTGACCATTGTCATGGCAATTGAGACTTACATGAGAAACGGAATGAGCCAAGTTGCTCAATCGTCGCATTGGAGATCCGACGTTCGTAACATCCCTTAACAGCACACTTTTTCGTAATTTATTCCGTTCTGGAGTTCGAACGCATACTGGCGTAGACGTCTGCAGCATTTTGAAATTCTGTTTCTAAAACTTGTAGTGTTTTGGAAGTTAAGGTTAGAAAGCTGCTAGGAATACTGTACTTTTTAGATACACAGAAAACTCAGGCACTTATTTTTAGGGCAACAGTTTATGTAATTTAATGATTATTGGTGACTGCTATGCAAATTAAAAGGCACAGAACATTAAAATTAACCCTTTTTAAATAACAAAACAACGCTTGACGTCAATAACCACATATAGATGGCGCCAATTCAAAGATTTAAATCCTTTAACGGTAGCATTTGTCAAATGTATACACAGTGTCGAAGAATTTTGTGTGATGATATACATGAGTAATTATTCCGAGACAATTTATATATATTTTCTAACAGACACTCCATGAATTCGGAGCAAAAAGGCCTTTTTGCACATTATGTTCTCCTGGTATAGAACTACATTGCTGATGTATATCGAAATTGACTACGTTCTCCTGGTATTTAAAAAAAATTTAGGACATTATTCTATCTCTATGAATAATAATTATTATTTTATTGCCCAATTATGGACAAACACAAGAAAGTAGTTAAACAGAACTAAAATCGGAAATACATCTGTAGTATACTTAACCTCCAGGTTCTACTTCACACTACAAGAACATGAAAATAAAATCAACCTAGCAACGTTAAAAAAATGGCTACGATAATATAAGGGCTGTTCCCTCCACAGAAATATACATACACAGACGACTAGAACGCCTATAGGTAAGATTTTAAAACACCCTGTGCAGTACAACTGTCTGTGGCTGCGCTGTCGTATTGATAGACGTTTGCACCACTTTTTCTAACCTCAAATAATAAAAATTTACAAGCTCTTTAAAATCGTTAAATTTGAATTATGAAAATATGCAAGGCTTCTTAGACAGCGAAAGTGATCCTTATAAAACAAGTTTTTCAATTTTTGTAGCAATTCTTTACATTAAAGTACTATACATCCTAGTCATGACTTTGTATATACTATCAAGATTCAATCAAATACTGGCCTAATTGCATCGCCAAACAATGCCCGAAGTATTATACTTATCACACTGGGATGCGGCGATGCCTGTCGTTGTTCCAAACAGTGTCGTTAAACTTTTAACAAATTACCAGATTTTAGCAATCAGGTTTCTTTACAACTGTTTACAAAAGGGTGTAAGTATCTTCGTCCACTCACATTTACTACACTTACATAGTTGTAACAGTATAGAGGTGCAATACTGAACGAGGAAACGGAGATGAACCCTTGCATTCAAGTTTCAGCATTTTTAAACGCTTTAAACAGTAGTATAAGCATTGAGGCTCCTGCAATTGTCTTATGTACTGCTCACACCTTCGGCATTTGGCATTACTACCTCAGCAACTACGCCGGGAACCGCGTCACAGTACTTTCAGAGCACAGTGAGTAGCATGACGGTTAACATTCAGTAGTCAAAGCAAATTTTAGATTGCGAACAAATTTTGCAAAGCAAATCTCTGGAAATTATTCTGTCGACTGTCGACAATTTAAAATGGCTAAAAGGTGCCGAGCTTGACTTTTTTACCGTGATAATAGACGATTTAGATGTCGTTATAAATAAGAAGTTTGTAAAACAGATTAAGGGGCAATATCACATAGGTATTACGACTAGGAACTTTTTGGTAAATGAAAGTGCTCGGTGAAGAACAGGTTGTAAGATTTGTTTTAGAAAGATCCCGGTCAGAAGCTTTTTCGAAATATGCTCCTTTGGGCAAATCCGGGTTGTGTTGGGAAATTAGAGGAGTTTTGCGAGTAAGACGGCCAGGCATTTGAAATTGAATTTAATCAAGATTGTTTTAGGGAAGATGACGAGCATTTGAACCAAAACCGTTACGCGTACGGCGAATACTGGTTGAGGTTGACTTGGTCATTTTGTGAGACTTTCAAGAAATCATCCAAAGATGATTTGGAAGTAGGATTTTTTATTCGGGTGCATGTTATTGAGATTTTTTTTTGTTTAAGCACAATCAGGCAGTAGTGAATAATTGGTTGTATGAAAATGATGTGTCATATTCCTCAGAGGAGGTGCCCAAACGGAGAGTTAGGAAACGTAAACGTGAATCGGTAACTAAGGAAGTGTCAAATTGTGAATTGAAGGATGATGTGAAAGATGTAACTCCTCCTCCCCCACAATTAAATGAAAGCACGCAGGTTCCTGTGAACTCCCAAGAAACCATTATTTATGATTATACTGATGATTGCCCTCTTTTAACATCGATCATTAACAATGATCATGTTGCGCCAGCATCTAAGCCAGAGGATACTGGTAATGCTGCAGTATCCAATGAACCAAAGACTGTAAGAACCGGCAGTAGTGAGGACCTACTGCTCTCCATAATGAGTGATGATTTCAACTACGATGGTGTTCGTGAGGAATATTCTCACAATCATTCCTCTTCGAAAGATAATGTTTTGTCTATGCTGTTTAGTGATAGCGAATAAGGGTATTTTAATGTAATTTTTGTTAATTTTTATCAATTTTAGGGGGGGGGGGGTATGATTGTTGTTTGCTTGTATAATTTTATAATGCTTAATTAAAGTAATATGCACAAATGGTGTACTTATTTGTATAAAAACCTTAAGATAGGTAGCTCAATGTTCTCTTCACAGTCACAGTGTATCCACCATGCAGTACTAGTGTCAGATCAGGAATCTTAATTTATACCAAAAAGAATTCGAAGGAAGTAGGAGTGGCAACAACGAATGGAAAAGAAGTCTGCTAACGATGCAATAATCTAATTTGAGGGTAATATTTTTAATTTACAAAATGTCTTAAATTTTTCATAATTAGTATGTGACGTCAAGTAATATCCCGCGTTCGCCATTCGTCGCAAAAACAGTGACGTCACGTAATATCGCGCGCCCTCGCCATCCGTGGTAAAAACGTAGACATCGCCATGATCGGAAAAACACACATCCCGCCCCGACAAAATATCTCTCAACATCCTCAACTGCACCATTTACAGACGAGACCGAGCGATAACAGCGGGGCAACCAGCAGCTGGGGGCACTGCCCTGATAGTTCATCGCCGAGTGCTCCATATAGGCCGATTAAATTTACGTTCCAATCCCCTAGAAGCTCATACCGTACCCGTACGAGTTCGACAATACCCCCGAGTACCAGGCAGTTCACCAACTGAAAAAAATGTAATGAACTTCTCCAGAGAAGCATCCCATCCGGAAACCTGGACATACGCATCCCGGCCGATCTAGAGGAAAAGGTACAGATCACAATCCGTTCTTGAGGTATAAGGGAATATACCCGATCACGATAAGAGGTCGAGGAGGAGGACTATGGTTGGTAGAAATTAATCCTTTCGTTGAGACCTTTCATTAGAGTACCATGAAGGATAAAACTAGTTCCACTCCCCTCCCCCTCGATCCCGTACTTTGATAATAGGACAGAAAGAAGCCCCCCCCCCCTCACAGGCCCCGTCGCTCACTGATCCCGAAATGTGTCGCACAGGAAAGTTATAGTTTGTGCAAACCAATTTATTTCGATGAGACCTTTCATGAGAATACCATGAATGGTAGAACATGTCCCCCCCCCCCCCATTTTCTAAACTTGGCACCACTAAAGGCATGCGTATGCGAAATGTTGCACTAATTGGTTGTCGTATGTAAAAGTTATGCACGTTTTACTTTTAAAAAGAGCATCTCAGAAAATAATTCGTGGGGTTGAGGGGGGGGGGGGCGCTTTTAGATAGCGAAATTTGATGAACGTCTGGCACACCTTCAAGGCCACCTACTGCAAAAAATTCCAGGACTCTAGGACTGTTCCCCTAGAAGCAGTTCGAAACGGCAAAAGTGGGCCCGGACGAACGGACGGGCAAAACGCAAACAATAGCACGTTTTTTAATTCTTAAAAAATGCGCAAGCACTGTCCTTTTGCCACCTTCGTTAGTTATGCATCGAATTGCACGAATTTCAAAACATGCATAGCCGACACCATACGATAGGCAATGCCGAAATTTGGGTTTGATAGATTCAAAATTCACGATGCCTTTTTGACTTCTTCATTCCCACTTATCAATCGAATTGCATGAAATTCAAACCGGATATATACAGTGTGTCCGAGATAAGGATGTCCATCATGGGGATCTTAGAAGTTATAAAAGATACGACGATGGTCAAATTATAGAAAAGTTGCGGAATTAAAGAGTTATTTTCATGCTTTAAAGAAAATTCCGATTATTTCAGATGGTATGCAAAAAAACCGAAGTTTATTTGAACAGATACAACAAATAAACTCTTTCTGATTGCTCCTTTTTGAGTGACATCGTCGAGAGATTTTCAATACAACGTTTCGTTTTCGGGGAAATCATCATCAACTTTATTTTTAGCGCATTTTTAAGAATTAAAAAAAGTGCTATTGTTTGTCCGTCTGTCCGGACCCACGTCTGCCATTTCGAACTATTTCTAGGGGAGTGGTCATCGAGTCCTGGAATTTTTTGCAGTAGGTAGCCTATACCTTGAAGGTGTGCCAGGCGTCCATCAAAAGCCCCCCCCCCCCCATACGACAACCAATTAGTCTCACAAAGGGCGATTGAGACGTCTGCAAGAAATATATCCATTGGTGATATCAAAACAAAACCTATTTCGCTTAAAAAAATGCGCTTTATCTGCACAAGAGTTGTGCACAATTTATACTTGTTTATAATTACGAATACAAAAAAACGCTACAAAAAAAACAAAAGTTGAAAACTGTTGGTTTAAACAGGATGGTGCACCCTTGCAGAAAGCCCTAATCGTATGAGAATAACTACATAACACAAATTTGCTAGAAAATGGAAAATTTGTGTGGTAGGTATTCTCGCACAATTCGGGCACACAAAATAACTACAATATATTTTGTTAAAGAATATTCTGTCCTGCGCCCATATGTCCTCGGGTCCTTATGCCCCCACACCCTTATGTCCCGCGCTTATTTGTCTCGCGCCCTTTTGTCCTCGCGGTCTTATGTCCGAGCGCCCTTGTGTCTCGTGCCCTTTCGGCGGTGCCCTTAATGTCCTAGACCGGGTGAAGGTTATAGCGTTTAGAACCCTAGACGAAAGTCCTTTTAGCGAGTTTTTGAAAAAGATAGCGTTGTTCGGTCGGTCGGCCTGTCGGTCGGTCGGCTGCAAAAGTTTTTTAAGTATAACTCTCGAAGCAATCATCGTAGAATGTTCGGGTTTGAAGTATTACCTTTGCGTCACAATTCTTTGCATGCAGACTATATTTCAGCGCTAATAAAACCTCGATCCTTCGCTCAAAAACGTGCTTAAGTAGATCGATGCATTGAGTTATTCTTTTATCAGTTTTATCACCTTTTATAGTAGCGTACTTATATAAAATGTTTAGAACTTCTACCGAACTTTCCTAATTCTTATAATTTGTTTAGAATCTTCTTAGTATAAGAGTAACTTTCCCTTGAAAGAAATGTTTAACTTTTTAAATAAAATTTGAATTCGTTATTTTGCAAAATTGGAAAAGGTCTAACCACTTGGGAAAATCTAAAGAAACGATGATTTTGAAGTTGATGGCACGATTTTCTCTCCTTACACTAATAGCTTTGAAGTGAAGGAGGGTTGCAGCGGGTAAAAGCGTGGTTGACCCCACCATCAAGTATCTTCAATTACTCGCCTGGGGTGGGAAAAACAATTTCTTTTGAAAAGCACAAATTTAAAGGTTTAATGAATGGCCCAAAATTGTACCAGATGCGTCTCGGAGACAGTAATTGGTGTCTTATCCGCTCTATCATTGCATTACCTAACAAAAGACACTTGAGACGGATAACCTTGCTAATGAAGTTACGCTTACAATGTCTAGCGTTAATTAAACAATTTTTATCGAGTTTGCACGATTTTATGATAACACAAGTACAAGATGATTGTGTCGATGATAAGTTGAACAACCGATTGTTTCTACCGTCACTGATTATTTATATGTGTGGATCTCATATGAGTGGATTGGGTTTAGAGAGAACCAAGCATGTTCCTTGAAGTTTTGAAAAAATGTCGGTATATGCAATATGTTGCTGCCATTACTGGTGAGTTTAAACTATATTTGTTACAATTCTGCACAGAAATGTTTGTTCCTGGATTGATATGAGTTCTAGAAGCAAAGATCCATGGTCAAGTCAACAGTTGGTAGACAAAAAAGCAATTTATGGAGTTGAGGATAAAGGGCGAATGCTCATTTTCTTCAAATCAGATTAAAACGGCTCATACCTTTGTTACTTACGATGTTCTCATTACGTAATTATGGAGAGATTGTAGGAGTTTCTTAATGATCGCACTTAAATATGCGACGCAAATTGAGTACCTACTCTCCACCAGCACCTATTCCTTCCCAAATACCTTCTTCTATGCAAAGTACTTTTTGAGCTTTTGGCGAAATTGGTCAGTCACACAACAGATAAAAGGTTGGGTGGAGAAGTGCGTTGAAAGTTATACATTTTGACATCTTCAGATAACATTTTACGTGCAACCCTTTTCTTTAGCTACACTCACCGCTGCATCTGCTGGAATGCAATCCACCTGGCCAAGCCCCTCTCTCCCAAAACTAACCTCGGATGATTCTCCCATAGGCGTTACTATCACATCTGTAAGTATGAGCACTCGTTTCTAAACTCTTTGAACAACAGCTTCAAGGCAGAAGGATCTTGGGTTGCATCCGTCTACGTCCTAAGCATGACTCTAAGCGCGCCATTCGCGAATATAGCTGCGGAGCGATTGGGGCCGAAATTCGCTTTGCTTTTATCAGCGTTGCCCACGTTCGCCGGATGGATTTTGTGCATTTATGCGAATTCGGCCGCGATGTTGATTGGGGGACGATGCGTCAGCGGGTTTGGTGGCGGGATTTCGGTCGTGGTAAGTAGTCGAAGATGCTTGGGAAATGTAACGCCAACCACCTTTTGCAGATTATTCCAATGTACATTGGAGAAATATCGTCCAAGGACATACGTGGGAGATTGGCAGCGCTTTTTAACATCGTAAAGTTGTGCGGAAACCTCTTTGTTTTGACAGTCGGTCCGTATGTGTCCTACGAAGCTTTGACATGGTCTTGTAGTGGACTGTCTGTAATTTTTCTTTTTACATTTGTCTTCATGCCCGAGTCTCCTTATTATCGCGCGAAGAAAGGGGACGAAGTGGGGGCTAAGCAAAACTTAGGTCGCTTGTCTGGCGTTGATAACGTTGACGAGCAGTTGCAGGCAATCAAGTCCACGATAGAGCATGACATGAACAACAAAGGAAGCAGCTTGGATTTGATCACCAAAAAAGAGTATCTGTTTCCCCTAGGAATACTGCTAGGTATTGAGTGGTCCTAGTCTCAAATGCTTATAGTGCACGGTTTCAGTTGTCAAGACAACACAGCAGATGTGTGGATTAGGTGCTGTTGAGTCATACTTTCAGACCATTATAGGTGCCAGTCATAGTAGCATCACCCCAGAGGTTTCTAGTATGATTGCAGGATCCGTTCAACTTCCTACAGGTAAAGCAAACAGCGCAAAATAGGATAACTAACATTTAGTTGTAGCAATTCTCGCCATGATCCTAGTGGAGAAATTAGGTAGGAAGGTTCTGTTTTTGATGTCAGGAATTGCGTGTGGCTTAACTCTTACTGCTGAAGGCGTATTCTTTTACATACAGAACGAGATGCATGGCGACTTGTCTAGTATCAGCTGGCTGCCTACTACCGCCCTAATACTCTACTTAATTATGAATTCCCTTGGTCTGTCAACCGTCCCATATATTTTGATGAGCGAAATGTTTTCGACCAACATGAAGGCGGCCGCCCTTTCGGTTACGATGGGATACGGTGGAGTTACGGCGTTTATCGTCACCAAGTTTTTTATGCCCATTTCGGAAACCTTGGGCATGCACGCCACGTTTTGGATTTTCGCGGGTTTTTGCTTCGTCGGCGTACTCTGCACATACTTCGCTCTACCTGAAACGAAGGGACGGACATTTGATGAGATCCAAAGCGAATTAAAAGAACGCGGCAAATCTCTCACATGTTGCCGACAATAGACTAACCGAAACCTCTGAATATCCTATTTATATTCAAAGCCGAAACTAAGTTATAGAGTAAAGGGTAAGGAAGCAAGTCTAAATAGGACATAAAAGTTAAATTGGTCAGACGTTGATTCAGATCAGGAAGAATTGTTGAAATATTTTTCACAAAGTAATAACTGGGTGCCCATTTGTATATGTGGCTGCCATTTCGACTTCGAGTATTGTTATAAATGATTTTTATGTAAAATTGCTCAATTTATATGTTCTATTGACGGTTGAATACAGTTTATGATTAAATATGATTAAATAATTATACGCAATGTGATAGTACCTACTTATACGGTTCTGGTGCTTAAAATAGATCATAGTGTATTCCAGTCTTCCCTAGAGATTGTTTAGGCCCTTTATGGCTTTATAGAGCTTTCCACCTCTTTCTAGGTTACTCCTTACCCGTTTTTATATCTTTTCCAGAGCTATAGTTGAGCGCAGGCAGGTTTAAATAGTGTACCAAACCCCGAAAAGGTCTCTAAACGGTACGAGTTAGCAAATTTGGTGCTAGAGTTTGAACGTCAGCTTAGAAAATATTTTAAAGAGTCACAGATCTGTTGATTTTGTATCCAACCGAAATTCTCATGCAGCGAGCAGAAATCGATTTAAAGAATATAGCCCAGGCAATACAGAACATACGATGACCTTTGCTTGCAAAATTAATGGTAGTTCTGGAAATAGGCTTACATTATGTTTTTTGGGTTGCCGAGTCCAAATTTTTAACTTCCCACCAAAAATTCCCTCCGCAACCCCCCCCCAAATCTTGAAAAATAAGAAAAAAATATGTTTTTTAAGAAACCGTTTTTTGTGGTTTCACGAATAAAATACCTACAATTTTGAAATGTAGATATACAGTATGCAACCAACAACGTCTTAAAAGCTTTTACATACTACACTACGCACGTAGGGGGCGCTGGCGTGCATTGAAGTATGCTCATTGGCGACTGGCGTCTGGCGCACTTCGCTTAACAACTCACGACTTTCGTGTTAGCTCTCCCTTCGCCCGCTTTATATTTCGTTTTAACCACCCCCCTCCTTTAATCTCTCTTATTTTTCAACATCTGGAAGTCAACCCTCAACCTCCAACTTTTCCCCACCTATTTTCAGATAAGTTCAGAATTAAGAACGCATCTATATACCTATTTAAAAAAAATTATCAATGTCCTCGTTTGAGATCGAAGGGACTTCAGCGCATTTTTGTGTGGTAGATCAGTATTCTATTAGCCACTTTCGACTCAACCATCAATAACAGATCTTGTCGAAGGCTACTACATTCACTAACCGCTTCCCACTTTCCGCGTGCACCCGCAATTCGCTTTTAAAGATTTAACTCCACCATCAGTAAGATCGTGTTGGGGGCTACCACATTCCCTTTGACGGTACCCACTTCCGACGTTCCGTTCACCCGCAATTCGCGTTTGAAGATTTGACTCCACCATCAGGAAGATCGTGTCGGGGGCTACCACATTCCCTTTGACGGTACCCCTTTCCGACGTCCCGTTTACCCGCAATTCGTGTTTGAAGATTTGACTCCACCATCAGGAAGATCGTGTCGGGGGCTACCACATTCCCTTTGACGGTACCCCCTTCCGACGTCCCGTTTACCCGCAATTCGTGTTTGAAGATTTGACTCCACCATCAGTGAGATCGTGTCGCGGGCTACCACATTCTCTTTTACGGTACCCACTTCCGACGTCCCGTTCACTCGCAATTCACTTCCATTGGCGACACGAGAAAGAGAGACAGCGATTCGAGATTTACGAAACGTTAAACCGCGTGAGTTCGCAAAGGAAGGTAAAAGGCGCCCGAAGTTGACTACTTCTCGAAGACGCGCGCGCGCGCCTCGCAAAAGGTCGTTAATTTCGCCCCTATGACAAAAAACAAAATTCCGCCACGCAGGAGTTGTGCGCGTTGACAAGATCTTTCCGACGAACACCAATTTCAAAAAGAATCGCGACCAAAACTGTAGTAGAAGATATGAAAAAACTTGAGAAAAACCCTTCACGGTTAGTATACTTACGCTCGAGGATGACGCCCCAGATGTCGCCAACCCCACATCATGTAGCCATGCCCCCTGAAGGTTGACAAAATTCACGGCCCTGTGAGATACACGTACACCGTTTGCACTTTCTACAAGAGTCTTCTACGCTGGGCCCCATTGCTGCCCAGCCCCAGCCAGCCAGCCAGCCAAAGTGAGATTAAAGCTACTTTTTACAATTATAAATTTGCAAAAAATGCACTAAAAAATATAGCACTTTAGTTACTTAAATTAAAATTAACCATTACTTTCGGGTTAACGGAGGGCCACAGCTGAAAAATTAGGTTCATGCACCAAAAAGAGCTTAATGTTTCAAAGTCCGTTTTTAAAGTAGATTGATCCATTGAAGAAGGACAAAAAAGGAAGGTTAGAAACGACTCATCTGACAATTTCTCCGTGTTTCGGAAAGCTGGACCATCAGATTTATTGATTTCCCCCAAAATAATCTCATTCAGCTTGTATGGCACCTTTTCAAATAGCAGTTCGAATTCCTCTGGCCTTCATTTTTTTGTCCTCCTCTTCATCAAAATCTTTGACGGTATCATTAGTCGGCTATTTTTCGCATGATTGTTGCACTCGAGGCACATTATGAACCATTTCAACAACTTCCTTCATAACACGCGCCGCGGCCATCCTTTTTTTTACACCAGGAGAATTAGCTTTAGAATGTATTGGTGGAGCGGAAGGTATAAAGTAGTAACAGGAGATAGTCGTAAGTAGTACCTTTTCCAGCTCCATGTTTGTAGGTTCCATACATTTCCAAGCCAAAGTTGGACTTGGTTGGTACTCCTGAATGAGTGTTCTTGCATGTTGGAGGCAAAACGAGATATATTGTGTTACTGAATTACACAGTTCCTAATGAAACACTGATGTCTAAAACCGTTATAAAATCATGTTGGGTCATCCTAGCAATCATACAAAAGGGAAGTATTTCCAAGCTTTTGCGATAGCTTGTGCGTCTGCATTTGGAACAGAAACAAGCTGACTAAGAAAACAAATCTGGATTCTAGAGAAGACATTTTAATAAATTTGGTTTTTACGTCGCCAAAGTCGAAGACGTAAATCAGTGTGAAACCCGTGTCAAAAATAGTAGTTTTTATCACATGTTGTCTCTTTAAGGACCAAAGGGATTAGATCTTGCTTCAGGAAGTAGAATATTGCGGATTGAGCAGAGTGCACTTAATAGAACTAAAAAAATGTAGTATGTCGCGACAAGTAAGTCACCGATGTGAATTGATTCCATTTCAATTTCTGTATTGACGATGAGACAGTCTACGTCTTCGTCAGTTTGTCGCGCTGTCGACTTCCTTTTAATCATTTCAATGAGGCGATGTTTATTTCTGCTGTTGGATAAAAAATTTGCCTGGCCAACACGGAGTCATAGATTCATCAAAAATTATGTCAACCGATCACTGCTTTCTTTCCCTTCGCAATCTTTCTGCGCTCTTCAGGGGAGGGGATGAACCAAGAAATTGAAAACAGTCAGCGATAAATAGGCAAGGTCGTGAAAGTGGCGAAAACCAAGCAGTTATCGTCTAATGTCCCAGCGTGCGTACGGCATGGCCCATGTTCTGAGACGCGCTAACGCCTTACCCATTCTCCATCCGTCAAAATATCATATGATTTTTTTGTCTCAAATTTTCTCTACTTTTCAAATTTCCAGATAGTTTTTTTCTGAAATACACAAAATAATGGATTTTTTTAAAAACGATATTTTTTCTTTTTTTCAAAATTTGGGGGGGTTGCGGGGGGAATTTTTGGTGGGAAGCTGAAAATCCGGATTCATAGACACAGAAAACATAAAACAAGCCTATGTCCAGAACTACCATGAATTTTGCATCCTAGAATTATACATTTCCTGGACTAATAGTTCCATTTTAGCTTCTACAAGTCAAGCCATAATTTCGAAGCTCGTACACAATAGTGGTTTTCAGTATGGAAAAGAGTATAATTTGGAGGGATAATCATGGGATCTAAATTCCCTCCTCTGCTCCTCTAAAATGGTTAACTGAGCTTACATTGAAGTTTAGACATAGGGACGAGACGTAACATGATCCCCCTTATACAATGGATATCCATTGAAGATTAGGGCCAGTTGTACTACGGTAGTTCAAGCTTTATTTGTAGCAGGCAACTAAACTAACGCTGAATTATCGTTATACAACAGGCCCTGGGGGTCTATTCTGTATATTGTCGTTAATAAACTATATCGTAATGGTAACGATTTGATTTTGATCGACAGCTATATTCAGTATCACTGTTATATGGCGTAGTGGTTTAAGATACGGGCTCTAACCTCACAGGTTGTGAGGTCGAATCCCACAACTTGCCAGTTTTTAGTGGTACAGAACATCTCCTGACTACCATGCTTCGGAGGGCATGTAAAGTTAGCAGTGTCGGCAGTCATACCACGATTGTCGTTAGGTCACACAGACAGCTGTTAACGCGACCTGAAAACGTCTGTACCTAGAGAGTGCCACCCATACGATACGATACGATGTTATACGTCATACAGAATAGAGAAAGTCGTTGCCGAACGATAAACGCTGTGTAACGACATCGACACTTTAATTTAAATTTTCCAGAACTTTCATGATTGACGAACTGTGCTAACTTAGCATGGTTGACTATGCTTATGACTTTCAACAGGACCATTTTAAGACAAATACTTTATCCGATAAGCTATGGCTACCATTTACCAATATGGCTTGTGGTAGTGTTTTAGACAAAGAGTCTGTAGTGAACTTAACCCCAGGTTCTACGCTAACTTCACACTACAAGAACACGGAAATAAAGTCAACCCGGCAACGTTTATAAATGGCCACCCGAATGACTATTCCCTCCAACACTAAACAGGATCCCGCTTAAATTTGAAAAGTGGCATGTGATAAGACATCTAAGGCAGGGCCCCCTTACGTTAGTTGTAGACAACGCTATGACCTGAAGCACAGTAGGAAAGGAACGTAAAATAAAACACTTAAATTGTATAAATTTTGTTTAATAATGATCGCAATTATTAAGATTGTGAAAGCTCAGAAATTTAAGTCCAAAATAAATTGCATTGCAAAAATAAACTTTGAAAATGGTAGTTCACCGAATCAAAATAGAAATAGGCTGGGAAAAAAAAGAACTTACCAATAAAAAAACCAGCCGTCAAATTAATAATAAATTGTGTAGTAAAATGAATTGTTTATAATGATGTGAATGCGTAACATAAAATTATAACATCACAAAAAGTAGCATGTAGACTTCAAGAGGTAACATATAGGCATTGAATAAAATTTATTCAATGATATAGGTTAAAAATAAGTTGTGGGAATTATGGGTTAGGTAAGCAGGTACCAAGTTTCTAAGAAAGGGTGAAATACACAGGATGTAACTCATCTTTGCTGCAATAAAGTCCTGTTAAAAGCAAGATGGAAAATTACATGGCCTTGTAGGCAAATTTAACTAAAACAAAATATGTGGAAATTACGAATCGTAACTCATTTATCGCACATAGATTCTAAACTGAAGAGCTTTGATTAGCGTAATCCCGCTCCAGCAAGATAGGTAACCCGCTCCTGGTTTCGGGGTTTCGAGCCAACAGTTGAATGACGAAGACAATCACGGATATAGGTGTCGTACTTCAAATGGTTACAGTTTTTACCACCCCCGTAACTGCTTCATTCACGGAGAAAAATGTTAGTAACAAACAACAAGTCAGTACATACATCAAACGAATCGGTAATTTCCACAATAATTTCACAACTTATATGAATGTTACTTCAGGGACAAGACCAAGTAATCAACATCAATAAACATAAATTAAGCAAGCATTACATGCGTTCTTCTACGGGCCCTCATTGGCTACCAGCCGGCCAAAGTGAGATTAAAAGCTACCTTTTTACAAATAAATTTGCAAAAATAACGCTTCTCTCCTTACATTAAGAACTATGAAGTGAAGGAGGGTTGTAAGCGGTTGCAACAGGGTAAGGGGTTATTGGCCCTACAATAAGCTGTCTACAACTACTCCCCCTACCCTCTGCCAAATAGAAGACGAATTGGCAAAAGTCATCTATATTCATAGTCGACTATATGAGAACGTTGCCTTATTGATCGACTCACACCCATAGGAATTTTACAGTGCTGCCACTACATCCAGATGCAAATTCCCCGCGACTCCCAGACTTTTCCCGCCTTCTACACGTATTAAAAAAATTAAAAAATTAAAAAAATAATATTAATCTCCAAGGAAAGGTACTTGACATACACTTACAATGTCTAGCATTAATTCAACAATTTATCAACAATTATCGCGTATTGTAAGATTTGGAGATAATGCACACTGATTATTTACGAGTGCGGGATTAGTAAAGTACTTAGGTTTACAGGGACCCAAGCATGTTCCTTGAAGTTTTGAGAAGATGTCGTTATATGCAATATGTTGCTGCCATTTCTGGTGAGTCTCACGACTATATTTGTCTCAATTCTGCACAGAAATGTTTATTCCTCGATTGATATGAGTTCCAGAAGCAAAGATACATGGACATTGGTCATTTGGTGTTGAGGATGGAGCGAATAACCACTTTCTTCAAATCAGAACTGAAATAGCCCATGTCTTTGTTACTTACGATGTCCTCATTGTGTAATCATGGGCAGATTGTAGGAGTGGTCAGAAGGTTTAGTTTAGGCAAATAATGCTTTTCTTAATTGCGTAATTGGGTCTGTCCTTTGACACCCACCCCCCCAAAAAACTGCTTAGGTAAAATAATGTGTTTTTGATATAGATAGTATTCGTGAGCTTTTAGCAAAATTGGACCGTCGCAAAAGGTATGCAGATGATGAGTGAAATTTTAACATCTTAGGATAACATTTTATCATCAGCCTCTTTTTTTAGCTACACTCGCTGCTGCATCTGTTGGAATGCAAGTCACCTGGTCAAGCCCCACTTTACCAAAACTAACCTCGGATTCTTCTCCGATAGGAGTCACTATCACAACTGTAAGTACGATCACTCCTTTTTAAATTATTTGAACACCAATTTCAAGGAAGAGGGATCATGGGTTGCATCCGTTTTTGTCTTAAGCATGACTTTAAGCGCGCCATTCGCGAATATAAGTGCAGAGCTATTGGGTCCGAAATTCGCCTTGCTCTTCTCAGCGTTACCCACTTTCGTCGGATGGATGTTGTGCATTTATGCGAATTCGGCCGCAATTTTGATTGTGGGACGATGCGTCGGTGGGTTTGGGGCCGGAATTTCGGTCGTGGTAAGTAGTCGAAGATGCTTGGGAAATGTAACGCCAACCACCTTTTGCAGATTATTCCAATGTACATTGGAGAAATATCGTCCAAGGACATACGTGGGAGATTGGCATCGCTTTATAACATCGTACGGTTGTGCGGAAACCTCTTTGTTTTGACAGTCGGTCCGTATGTGTCCTACGAAGCTTTGACATGGTCTTGTAGTGGAGTGTCTGTAATTTTTCTCTTCACATTTGCCTTCATGCCCGAGTCTCCTTATTACCGCGCGAAGAAAGGAGACGAAGTGGGGGCTAAGAAAAACTTAAGTCGCTTATCAGGCATTGGTAACCTAGACGACCAGTTGCAAGAAATCAAGTTCACGATAGAACACGACTTCAACAACAAAGGAAGCTGCTTGGATTTGATCACCAAAAAAGATTATCTGTTTCCTCTAGCAATTCTGCTAGGTAATGAATGGGCCTGGCCCTAGCTTCAAATGCTATAGTGCAAGGTTTCAGTTGTCAAGACAACACAGCAGATGTGTGGATTGGGTGCTGTTTCGTCATACTTTCAGACCATTATCGGCGCCAGTCATAGTAGCATCACCCCAGAGGTCTCTAGTATGATTGCAGGATCCGTTCAACTTCCTACTGGTAAAGCAAACAGCGCAAAGTAGGGTGCTAATATTTGGTTGTAGCAATTCTCGCCATGGTCCTAGTGGAGAAATTAGGCAGGAAGGTTTTGTTTTTGACGTCAGGAATTGCGTGTGGCTTAGCTCTTACTGCTGAAGGCGTATTCTTTTACATACAGAACGAAATGCATGGCGACTTGTCCAGTATCAGTTGGCTGCCTACTACCGCCTTAATACTCTACCTAATTATGAACTCTTTTGGTTTGAATGCAATCCCATATGTTTTGATGAGCGAAATGTTGTCGACCAACATGAAGGCGGCCGCTCTTTCGATCACTATGGCGTATGGTGGACTTACGGCGTTTCTCGTCATCAAGTTTTTTATGCCCATTTCGATATCCTGGGGCATGCATGCAACGTTTTGGATGTTCGCGGGTTTTTGCTTCGTCGGCGCACTCTGCACACACTTCGCTCTACCTGAGACGAAAGGACGAACATTTGATGAGATCCAAAGCGAATTGAAAAAACGGGGCAGATCGCTAACATGTGGCCGACAATAAATTAACCCCCACTAACTCATAGAGTAATAAAGGACAAGGAAGCAGGTCTAAATAGTGATCAAAAATTCAATTGTGCAGTGTTCGTAGTTGAGATCAGGAAGAATTGAATGAATAAAACTAGGTGCAAATAATTGTGGCTGCCATTTCGACTTGGAGTGGTGTTGTAGGACAGAGAAACAAACCGATTTCTTGTTCTAAAATCATTCTTAAACCCTCTCTATCTCTCCAATTCCCCACACTCCCTTTTTCTTACATTCTTTTATCCCATTGCCCCATTGTTTCTTTGTATTTGGTACCTTAGATATTTAATTTCTTTTACCTCTTCTGTTCGTTCTCCCTTCATTTCCATTCGCCCTTTTGATACCACTCCCCTTCTCAAAACTCATCCTCGCCTTTTATACATTTAGCTCCATTCCCATCCTTTCTCAATACTCATGCTCATACTCATGCTTCCCATTATTTGCTTCATCTGTTCCGATGATCACTGCGTCGTTCCTGCATGCCAGAGACCATATCTTCCTTCTTCCCACTACGATCTCTTCACCTTGGGCCTATCACTCTTTTCTTTTTTCTCTTCCTTCCCTTCAGTTATTTGGTTCCACGTTATTGCTTTTTTAAATAATCTCCTTTATAGTATTCCACTCCTCGGTATTTCCTCCTATTTCTTCTCCTTGTACCTCTAGTTTCCCTCTATGCAGCGTCACCGTGTTGTTTATCCATAACTGTATCTCTTTCGTCTTTGCGTGTTTTCATTTCTTATCTTCCCTTTTAGACTCAACTCTATCGATTGGTGATCCGATTCTATCCTTTTTCCTATCTTAAATTCATCTATTTCTTCCAGCATTTCTCATTTCCTATTGTGTAATCAATTACTGATCTCTTTCGTGAATTTCTCTTCATATTTTCGTTTAAAATTCTCCAACCTCTTTTTTCTGATAATTCCACTTCTCCCTCTTTGTTGCGCTTTTTATTTTCTATCTTGTGTTCCTTTTACCATCCCTACCATCTTTCCTTTAATTCCAGTTTTGGGATTAAAATGTCCCCCAAGTAATAGCCCCTCTTCTTCCTGTCATCTACCCTATTTTCTATTTTATTTTTGAGGTCCTTTATTCCTTCTCTGTTGTATATTGCTATCACTCTCATTTTCATTCACTTCACTTCCACTCGACTAACCTGTATTCCGTCCTCCTCTTTTGTTTCATCCCCCTTATCCCTTTTTTACTTCTGTTAATATACTTCCTTTTGCTCGTTCCTATTTCTTTGGGATCATGTTCTTTATTTTCTCTTAATTATGTTCTTCTATCCATAATTCTACCATTCCCACGACATCATATCCTTTCACAAACTTCCCATAACTACCCCCGATTCATTCCAGAATATGATTTTTATGTTGCTTCTCTTTTGTTTAGTTTTTTTCTCTTTTCTTTTGTTGTTTGTGTCTGTACTCCTCTGCCCCTCTATCTTTTCCATTGCTGTTCATTCCTACCTCCAAACCGCACCTTTTCCTCTCCTGTTCTGTTCCTCTCTGTTCGCACTAATCCTTTTTCTTTGGAACTCTTTGGAATTCTTCTACCACTAGTTTCCTATATCCCCATCTTACTTTCTTGCACTTTCCTCTATCCCTTTCCGCAACCTATCTAATTTCATGAAGCGAAACCAGGCCTTTTTTTGCTACCCTCCAGAAGCTATATTCTCCTAGTAGCTCTGGTGTCTGGATAGACGTCCCTTGTTTGGCTTCGTCGTGGGTGACGAGCTGGAAGGGAAAAATTTCATGCGTCCGACACGGATACTGAAAAACTTAATAAACCCAATAAACCAGAGGAAGCGTCCCATTATACCCTTCAAACTCTGCTGTAGGTCACCGAGCCTCAACAGTCGACACACCAAACCACGAAAACGCATCTCCGGGACCGAATAACCTCAACATCCAAACCAACCACCTCCGTGATCTAACTCGCACCCAGAGGCCAACTGCTCGAGCTAACTCCGGTCAGGTGGGCAAACGGGTCGGCGAAGAGGAAAAGAAGCAAAGGTCAAATGACTCAACACCGACCCAACCGCCGACAAAGAAAGACAGACCTCAGCCCCAACCAAACGTAGGTGCCAGTATGGCCGAAGCATCCCGCAGTCGTAGATACGCTCTGGGTAGGCTAACGGCGTACCAAGCGGATATGGTACAAAAACACCTGGGTCTTGATCAGCATCGATTCGTTCTAAAAGGCGCCTAAAACTAGACTCTCCACAACTAAAAACTAAGGGAGATGGGTAGTAATATATGGCCGATTCTAAATCTCACTAGATGAAAATCCCTAGAAAAGTCACTAGAATTGAGTGGTTCTGAACTGCGGTAGCGAGGTTTGCGCCTGTGCTACCGTGAATGTCAAGGGATCGAGGTTTGTGCTCGAGATAAAGTATCGGAGGTTTCCGTCCGAGCTAAAGTAATTCGGTTCGCGCCTGAGTCATGGGTTCTTGTCGATGGTAGTGTATACGGCCGATTCTAAATCACACTAGATAAAAATCCCTAGAAAAGTTACTAGGATTGAGTGGTTCTGAACTGCGCTACCGAGGTTTGCGCCTGAGCTACCGCGCTAGTATTCAATGTGAACGTTAATAATATAATGAAGCTGGATAATTTTTGTAAATTTTGAGTGCATTTCCTTGAAAACTAAAGGAGCAGCTACCACCCTCTGCCTCTGTCCATCTATAGAATTAAAAAAATTGTATAAGAACAGTTTCCACTTTCGAGGTGTGAAATGCACTCAAAATCAATAAAAATTATCCAGCCTCATTATATTAATAACGTTCACATTGAATACTAGCGCTGTAGCTCAGGCGTAAACCTCGCTAGCGCAGTTCAGAACCACTCAATTCTAGTGACTTTTCTAGGGATTTTCATCTAGTGTGATTTAGAATCGGCCGTACACCGTGTCACTATGCACTAGGAAAATAGGAAGCAGTAACACCCTTGAACTCGTATGAGTTAAAGGGAAAACAAGTGTTTTATAGTCCGGACTTATATCCCTGTGGGCCTCTGAAAAATGCAAACATTTTCAAAACTCGGATTCTGTTGTCACTGCTGTAAGGAAGTGGTTAGCCTTAGCCGGTTCTGATTTTTACCGGTACGCCATGCATGCTCTTGTTCACCGTTGACAAAAGTGCATGGTGGTAATTATGTGGAAAAAGAACAGTCTGTAACAAAATCCAACCCCGCCGTCATGAGTGCCAAATGCTGAACAAAATTTGCTAATTTTTGGTTTTGGTTTGAGATTAGAAATAATCGCTGAAATGTTTTTTACTAAACAAATAAAGAATTAGGTCCCATTTTTTAGGTCATAATAGTCGATTAATGGGAGCAAATAAATACAAACTCATGATTTGTGCAACACAACATTATTCTTGGGTACTTGTGCAAATGTAGCAATTTTAATATAATTACTCACTTCGCTATTTACATTGCTTGTCAAACAGTTCGTAGTTTTTAAGTGTTACACATCTTAGATATGGTAAGCAATTTTAGAATGATTTTAGATGTTAAGGGTCGGACCCTGTTGGTAAACTTTAAAAATGTCCTTTAATTTTAGGTCACGGTAATACTAGTCGCAGTCGCAATAGCAATTGCTTTCCATCATACCAGCGGCTTTCATTTTGAAGACCACCCTGACCACTTCAGAGATTCGCCCGCCCAATATTTTGATGAAAATTCGGATATAGTGGGTGGCGTTTTAACGCATGCACACCTCCACGCATTAAAGAAGCAAGCCAAACTTCGACGTTTTGCCAAACGAGCCAAATTGAAATCTCACCTCCTCTTTCCATTACTCTTGTCACCGACCCCGCAAGAGTTTGTCGATGACGATATTATTTACGAGGAGCACTCCGATGGCGAGCCGCACCCAAATGACGAGCACCACACCGACTATGCTTCTCCCGGGCCATACCAAGGTGACACGCCGGTCTCTGCGTGGAGCGACGGTCCATACTACGACTATTTCAGGGATGCAGAACCAACGCATCACACGAAAAAGCTGTTCCATGGCAATCCCCACGGGTATCCGGTGGTTTTTCATAACTACGGACCGCCTCCGCACCTTCACGAAGACTTTTCTTCACATTCCGAAAGCCAGCAGTTTTACCACCCCCCTTCTCATAACGCTCCGCATCCGCATCCAAACTCTAATAAGCAAAACACGCTGATACTAGTACCATCAACTGGGGGCACTTTCCAGATATCCCAAGTAGCAGGGAACAACAACGGAATCACTCAATCCCAGGCGGCGCGTGCTGTACACGAAACTCTACTTGCTCCAAATCCTTCCTTGGTAGCGCCCAGCACGTTTCCTTTACGCGGAAATCGAGAATATTGGAGAGCAGCCGCCGAGCCAGACCAGGACAACGTCGGGCCAAGCAAACGGAATAAACGCCAATTAAACGAGTATTTTTACGGGTTCAATCCGTTCCAGCAAGCGCCGTGCCCACATCAGGCGGGCTACGACCCCATTGTGGGCGCTCCCAACGTTGTAAGCGTCAGTCGCAACAGGAAGATCTGGCAAATTCCCGGGCCAGACGAGGCCGACATCAGCGTGGTAATAAAACGTTCCGCGAATAAAAGAAAGAAGCGATCACTTCCGTTCTTGAGACTTCTACTCGACCCTAACGCGCAGATCGACGTGCCCAAGACGTTCGCGCGGATGGGGGCGATAGCTAGGCACTCGGTCGAGAGCAAACACCAGCCCGTCTATCATGTAACGAACGCCATTGGATCCGTAAGGGACATGTTCATGTCCACCTTGAGAGTACCACCGCAAGATTTATTTGTGCCTTCTCAGTACAGCATCGTTGAGAAAAAGCACGACAGTAGGAGGGCTGTACCAAACGAAAGCGATGTGTACAATAAGCTAGGAGGTATGTTGCGCGACAGTATTCGGTCAGCGGAAGATGTGGCGGTGCATGCCGGAGATTTTTTGCACAGCGCCCGAAAAGTTGTGTCAACCTCAAAACATGTAGTACCTCGCTTGGTGGTATCCAGTTTACGTGTACCAGCGTTCCAGCACAAACTGCATCTACCCATCGTGTTAACATCAAGAAGTCACCATGAAAATGCCGAGGCTCGGCACCATTCGGAAACAGACCCCAACTTTGTAGGTGTTAATCACGTAATGGAAACGTTGGGGATAGGACGCAAAGATTCTAGACATGCCGAGGACATTTCCGAAACCTTAGAAGCGTTGGATGGTGCTCAAAGAGCTGTTGGAGCTAGATCTCTCAAGGAGTTTTTGACCCACCTGAAAAATACCAAACCTCATGGATTGAAAAGAAGCGTTGACGAGTCCACCGGCCAAAAACCAGTACTACTACAAGGGGTCACGCGTGTTTTTCTAGCCAATCCGGACGCCGACCTCGAAATGAGAGACAAGCGCCAAGTGGGCGAGCCATTCCTTGGCGCAATTAATCCGGAAATGTTTCAGCGGCTGTTCAACGCGTCGCTCGACTCAGTGCGGCAAAAAATTTCGCCACCTTTCCACGATGGGCACCTTGACGAGGAAGATGTCGACCATCGAGTAGGAATCGGAATGGAAATGGGAGGAGCGCTCATTGAGCCTTTTATGGGAAAACTGGACATGGATGAAATCTACGCGTACCCTTACGAAGATTCTTATGACGATGAATACGAGTATTGGTAAAAGCAGGTTATTTATTTCCTCAAAATTGTTCATCCTGATCTAAAATGTAATATACGTTAAAACAAACCCTTAATTCCTAAGTTATCACAGTTAGTTAAAGCCCAGAGTTAAGTTCACTTCCTAAATAAATCGAAGAATGGCTTGAAGAAGTTGTCAAACCCCTTATTTACCCTCTTCACGATTTTGGAAGGATTAAAGTTAGTTACATCCTTCGAATTTTGATATCGATCCAGCGCAACATCATCATGGTCGTCTTCATTGACCGGTTTTTCGTCCTCATAATCGTTTGATTCGGTCGAAGGTTCTTCAACCTGGGCCGGTTCAGACACGGTGTCTTGAGGTTTGGGTTTATTATTATTGCTACCAAATAATCCCAAATTGGGCCAACTAAATAGACCGAGACCGAAAGGACCGTCTTTATTAACATTCGACTGGTAGTGAGGACCAAACAATCCGCCTCCATGGTGGTGATTGCCGGGAAACCCGCCACCATGTTGATGATGGCCGGGCAACCCGCCACCATGTTGATGATGGCCGGGGAATCCACCGCCGTTGTGAATTCCTTGGGGTTTAATTGGGTAGTAACCACCATCGCAATCCGTTAGGAACGTGTTGAATACGTTAATATAGGAATAATGCCAGTCAAAGAACGTTCTCCCATGACCGTTTTGGCACGGCTTTTTTTTCTTGCGATGATGAAGGCGTCCTTCCTCGTTTAAATCATTATAATTATCTTCTATTGGGACAGCGACAAAGTTCTCTAAGTAAAATATGAACACCATCACGAAAATCACCTAAAACAAATTGTCAATAACAAAATGCAATAATGAACCAATCTACCTTCATCGTTGCACTTGATACACAAACAAATCGTTGGTAACGGTTCCACTTACGAATGAAGAAAGCATTCCGTGAGCAATGAAAGTGAGAGTAAACGGTTATATAAAACGGAATTTTAACGTAGTGCGGCTAGCCATATTGGGTAATACGTGGGTGCTTCCCATGTTTTTTCTGGTACGCGTAAGTTTCCTTTTTTTTAGTTTATCAACCTTTCGCATCGACTGTAATGAGACTAACAAATGCCGTGTCAAGTGTAATTACATCACGCGATAATTGTAGGCAAAAAAATTCCCAAAAAAGGTCCTTGCACCAATTTTTGTTTATTATATATTATACTAATTACATTTTTTTTTTATTTTAAACGACGTACCATAAGCCAAGTAATAACGAATTAGTGTTTTGGTACCTATACATTATTATTATTACTGGTACAAATTGGGTCGCCTGAATGGAGGTTGATCCAATTTTAATAATCACTACAACATTATGTTGCTTAGTTGCTATTCACATTTCATTCGGACCTGTTCGGAAAAAAATTACGAGAGGAAAGGAGCTCAAATATTTTTCCGGCACGTTTTTGGAATGTTGTATGAGGAACTATCTCAAATCTTTTAGTGTTTAAGATACACGTCCCAGGAGTTTATAAAAAACATTCCCTAAGACCTCAACAGAGTCTTAAAGAGCCCGTAAGTCCTAGGTTCGCTTCTATTTTTTAGCGTTTTTTCCAACTCATGTTAGACGGTGCTATTATGGCGACTTTCTCCGTCCGTTCGTCTGGCCGATAGTTTTCAGGATATTTAGATCGTTATTTTTGAATTCTTTTTGAATAGCTCTGGCATTTGAACCAAGAAAAATCTTGAAGATTAATGCGCGCATGCGTAGACTGCGCAATGTCATCTTTCTTATTTATAGAGATATTTTTTTGAAATTTTAACCACAGATGCTACTAAGCAAACATGTAGCATACTTATAACGGGCGATCAAAAACGAGTTGTTGTCGAGTCGCCTTTGGAACTTCAAGTTAAATACGATTTCCCACGTAAACAAAAATTCCAAAGGTGACTCGACAGCAAATCATTTTTGATCGCATAGTATAGGTACTTCCTGTATAAGGAGCGCAAGCATTTTCCTTTGCCTTCCTCAATTCATGGAAAATGCACTAAAGTTAGATTTGCCCCCTATAAAGTTTCCTAAATATGGCGTTTTTGATTGTTGGTTTTAAAATCGTGGGGAGATATTTAAAAACTAAGTTAAATTATTCAAGAAATTGGATTGTCCATGGAAATTGCTTTTGATAAATATCACTCAACATGTTTATCTATGAATTTTGAACTTCTTTTGATTTTTTATAAACATATACATATTTCGGAATCAGGATTTTTGTCTCTTTTAGATGACCTCATTTCCATCATCTAAAAGAACAGAAAGAGTTCCCTAAAGAAAGTCTTTTGAGTTTTTACATATCTCCCCGAATAACGATTTTAAAACCAAAAATCAAGAACGTCAATTATGCTATTTTTCGCCATATTTAGGAAATTTTAGAGATGGTGTAAATTTTTTTTATTGGTTTTATGTAGGCATAACTTTTTGTCGCTTAAACCAACTCTCTATCTATGCTAATAAGCGCCCGAGATATCTGTACTTACCACGAAATTTTGAACCGAATCGGTCCAAGAGTTTGGGCAATTGTGTTCAAGGACGGGCAGAGGGACACCATCAACTTCTCTATACGGCTTTGCTCTGTCGCTTAATAAAAATCCTAGATACGGGCAACCTCTGTAATAAAAGATTTTTGTTAAAGAATTTTAAGAAACAAAATGATTACAAAACAAACGCGGTATAGGCGAGACGCCCGAGGAGGCGTAAATAAAAAACAGCAAAGGCGACAAAGATCAGATGCAAACTACAAGATAATTACGATTATGTCGACGGAGGAGGAAAGGGTTGTGAAGTAGGCAACCTACCTCTGCGCAAGGCTCAAATGAGGTTTAGAAAAGGGAGAAGAAAGATAGGCTAATACATACACTGGTGAAAAAATAGATAGGAAAAGGAAAAAAAATAGGATGGCAATTAATTCGAATTAAAGTGAATCAATTTGAATTAGCGTGAATTGACTTGAATTAACGTGAATTAACATTAATTTACATGAATTATTTTGAATTAACGGAATTAATTTATTAATAATATAATATTAATTAACTATTCTACACGAGGAGCAAAGAAAATAAAAACTCCCTATTTAGATCTAAAAATAACAGTCGGCAGGGTGGATTTATACAATATCGTTCCTGATTGTAGCAAACCTTACAATTGTTCAAATTTAAAAGTGTCGTTAAGGCCCACTTATTAAGCCATTCTTTTTATAAAGTAAACTGAACATTTACATACGCCTATGGAGAACTATTCAATAATTTTAATGATATTTATTTATTTCATTGTTTGTTTACTTTACTTTTGTGTACCTGTGTAGTAGTATACTCTTTAGTCATTTACTTTTACCTTTACTTGTTAATATTTGATCTCTGTTTTGTCTCTTTTTAACTAAAATTTTAAATTGTTTATAATGTAGATTATTCAGTTTCAGCCTCATGGTTTGACTAGCTTTTATTTATTGGGAATTTTAAACTGTTTTTAATTGTATATTATTCTTTTTTATCTATGCATTGTACTAATTTATTATCTACTATATTTACTGACGTGTCAAAACCTATATACAGACAAATAAAGATTGATTGATTGATTGAATAATTAGAATTAGCACGAATTAGAACAAGAGAGGGATAATTAATAAATAAACAAATAAATAAATCAATAAATAAATAAATAAATAAATAGACTGGAGGACAGAGCTCGCTAATAATAATATGCAAATTTCTAACATTCTAACCTGAAAACGTTTAAGTAGATACAGGAACCAGTAAAAAGGGCTAATGACCTGAGAAGTTGATGCCCTCTAAACAAAAAAAAAAAAACATGGAAAGTGAAGACGGCTTGTTCGCTTTATTATTAACGAGCGACAAAAAGCGAGTTCATGATTTTTGACTTTCTGTCTTCCGCTCGTCCGTCCCTCCGTCTGTGTCTACATGATAAGTCGCGAACGGTTTTCAAATTTTCAATTCTGGTTTTAGTAATAGGAAGACAATGGTCAAGGGGTTAACTGATTAAATTTTTTGTCAATACCTGTCAAACGCTCGTTGTCTATATTGGTTCAGTTTATTTTGCACTGCATTGTGGAATTAGGAATATGATCTCATGATTCATCGAAGGTATAATTTCAATTAGAGTTCTTGATATATCTTTTGATAGATATGCTATTTAAAATCAATTTTGAAGATGTGGACGCCAAACTAAACTATATCGAAATCTTAATTACAATTTACCAAATATGCATTTTAGAGGAAAATTCTATAATAAATAGTGACATCATTTGTGAAAGGCGATCTCCATTATTAAGTAGAATTCCAAAATTTCACCGAAAGTATTGTGTATTTCTCAGAGCCAAAATTTACAAATTGAAAGATGTCAATTAAAATCTTGTTATGGTCTTGCTGGCGCCATTATACCTATTTGACAGTCAGTTGATAAATGTATCTGACAGAGAAGGTTGTCAATCATATAAGCCTAACTGAAACTTGAAGAAACAGCTCTAAAGGATCCAGAATATTGGTCAGAACTTAAAATTTATACACAACTTATCTCCTATACAGGGTTTGTGTAAAAAGAATCGGGAAAAGCTTTATAAAAGTAGATTTATCTTAACTACTAAATATAAACATTCTTTAAAGTTCGCCTCTCAACACACTTTTGCCAGAGTTTTTTTCACGACTCGAAGGCTTCTTGGTAAGCGGATTCAGAAAGGTCCGTCAGGGTACGCGTTCAAACCTCTTTGACGACACTGGTCCCATGGTGTTATCCTTTCAGGAAGGATTTTACTTTAGGGAATAGAAAAAAGGCTGCCGAGGCCCAAGGCTGGACTGTAGGAAGTCGTCGCGATGCCGTTTTGCGTCAAATAATCGCTCAACTTGGAGCAGGTGTGGCTGGGTACACTGTCGTGCTGCAGTGTCCCATTGCCAGCGATACCTGGTCTTACGCGGTTAACCCTTCCCTTCAGTCTTCTAGGTAAAAAGGCCGTTTACTGTCTGCCCTCCTATCCCCCAGGTACAAAATCGTAGTGGACAACCTCCTTGCCATCGAAGAACACGATTAGCATGGCTTTCACTCTGGATGTGCTCATTCGAGCCTTTTTTGAACGAGGTGATGCCGTATTCAAAAGCCCACCTGTGATTACGTTTTCCAAAAAGCCGTGATCTTCTTCAACGCGTCACAAGCAGACACTTGCCTCTGCTTTTGGTCGTCCCCGTCAAGACTTTGGTGACGATTTTGGCGCAGATCTTCCGCGTCGCCAAATTTTCCGTGATAATGACGGTCATCTTGTCAATACCAATTAGATCTGCGTTCATGCGCACACTTAACAGACGATGGTCTGAATTCAGAACATCACGCACACGGCACAAGTTGCCCTTATCGTCGGTTCTTGACGTCGACGGCCGTCCAGCGTGGGGACGGACAACTGACGGTTGGCACGTTTCGAAAGTCAGCGGACCAACTCGGAGCAAGCGCGCTGCGACGTACACTCACGCCAAAAAAAATCGTTCCCGATACTTTTTATACAAACCCTGTACATCTCTAACACACAAAAAGCCTTTTAAATCTTTTAATATAAACGTTAAGGTTCTAGAGGTCGGTCTTTATGTTTGAGTAAAATTTATCCGATTTAATTTATTTAGACAGAAATGGCGGTTTCGTCAGATAAGTTTAGTTAGAACATGAAAAATTGGTCCTAAGGGAGTTTTAACTGTCTACATTCTACGACTCTCCTAACAAGGAATCCTCTATACATTTTGTATTATAGTCCGGCACCTTAAAAATGATATTTGCAGAACCTTTGAAACCCTTGAGGAGCTATCCAGAACTGTAACCATCACAAGAAGTAGGTACTTAGTATTTGTTGGTAACATTTAGTGTTAGGGAAATTTCTGTGAAAAAGCGATACCTATCTAGGCAGCTGGAAAAGTATTGATTTTTTGCAGGTATGTAACGGTTATGTATCACTTGTTACATCCCGTTTACATCGAGTTTATAACAAGAATTCGAGTGTAAATATTATGTGCTAATTGGCTGCTATTTTTTACCTTTATTTGTTTCTCTTTTTTTCCCCTCAATTTTTTGACCATAAAACATAACAGGGGGTATGTAACGTATATCTACTATTGGTAATATCCCATGCCCATTGTGCCTTTTCAGTCCTCTTTGGGCTTACAATCACAATGCTAAAAAGAGAAACTTAAATACCATACGTGGATTCTGGTGACCCTAAACCAAATCAAAATTTTCGTAATGTTTTCAGGTTGAAATACGATACTTGTATAATAAATGAGGTGATAAAGGTATCACAAGCTGCGGCTAGTTAAATTAATTAAATGGTACGAGCACAAAATTTTTTTGCTAACAAATTAGCATCAATTTTTTGTATAGGTACGTGTCAATCGATTATAATTGGCAATGGTAAACAAACAAAACTTTAATGCAATTCCTTTGTCCTACTACGATACAAACCTAACTAGTATTATAACTATACTTCATTTAAATGTTAAATAATACCAGAAAAACCGTGTAAGAATGTAACAATGCACCCGTTGACACGTAATGGCTCTTAAGAAAACCAGAGTAACACACATTCGCCCGACATTGACCCCAAATTTCACTTGGAAAAACCTTTTGCAAAACATCCCAACTTCTATGCCCACATGACCCCAATAATGCACGTACGGACTGTCGGCGTTAAAAATAGTGGTCCTCGGATACTTCAAATGTAGCACAGGTTACCAATACACTTCTCACCATTTTCTAAATGGGAACGAGCTCTAATTGAACGAAACATTTTCTGGTACATGTGCTGCAGTTGTTGTATGCCAAAATCATTTTGCATATTTTTTCCAAAACTGTACGCGCGTAGGATTTCGCTGTACGTGTACAATTTTTTTTAAGATATATGTAAAACACCTAACCTGGAAAGCGTAAAGGTCGCAATTGCATAAGTGTGCTAATAAGCAAATATTAAATCTCTTTTTTAGCCCAAATGATTCATTTAGCTTATCGGAGCCCCAACGTCTAATCTTATTTTACGTAACTGCTCGCTATCGCACACGTTAAAGGTGCAGTTGGCAAAACCATAACATAAGCGCGATATTGACATAAAAAATCATTTCTATTCAAATCGCTGGAGCATTCATTTTCAAACACCTCCAAGGATTAGTGCTGTTTGCAAATTAATTAAAGTTGCTTTGCTAATATGACGAACCAAGGGGACCCACAACTGTGGAACCAAAGGAAATTACACGCTCGACGATTTTTACAATTATCAATTTTTTGAGTCGCTTCTGATTTTCGGCGACTGTAGCCCCCTCGATTAAAAAAGGGGATCTTAACCTTTACGTCAAACAATTAAGATAAGTGAGACTTTATTAATCCGTTTATAATCACGCAATTTAACTACTTCGATAGAAATGTTGCTTCATTACCATGGAAATTTGCCGGTACCCGACAAAGAAAGTTTCAATTTTCGATTAAATCATGAGATTGCTCCCACACTCGGTTACATAATTACCTAGGTAACCCTAGATTGAACGTTTACCATTTGTGTTTTAATTCTCAATTTTGCAAATTACCGACCATTGACAGTAATAAGGATAATGATTGTTTGTGAGCATCTATCATTTAGATGCAAATGTGCCGAGGAGATCAACATAGATATAATATGTTAATAGAATTGTTTACGTATTGTAATTAGAACTCCCCAGTTCATCTGCAAACATTTGCTCTAGTAGTTAGAAATATGGCAAAAAAACAGGGGGTCTTTTATCTTAATCTATACAGGGTTTTCATTTTAAACGAACCACCGATTGTAATTTCTACCGCTTCTTCTATTGATATAATTCCCTTAAATTTCCTTCCAGAAATATCGGCCCAATAACTACAACTATATATAAGACAATAAAGGAATATTTTAACCATTGAGTGAATTAACTTTCACGAGATAGTTGGTGTCCCTTTATCGTCTATTATACAAAACTTAATTCTATAACAGGTGCCATAGAAATCATTGTAAAACTTCTGACAATTCTGAATTTAATTTACGCGTCAAAAATAACACGTTTGGATTCTGCCGTCGCGGTCGTTTCTATACAAACAGCGTTGCCGTGTGTTCTGAACGTAATTTTATATCGTGCTCCGCGTCCCATTGAACTAAAGTTTTCGCCTCATAGTGATACTTTCGTTTCCGTTTACTTTCTTATTTTAAGTGGAACATTTATTTTCTTAGCGCATTTTCCAACACTTGTTGGAAGGTGCTATTATGGCCACTTTCTCCGTCCATCCGTCCGAGTCCGCAACTACTCTTACAGTTTTCAAAATGTTTAGTTCGATCTTTTTTAGTTTATAGCTCTGGCACCTGAGTCAAGAAAAACCTTGACGATTAATGTGGGCATGCGCAGGTTGCGCAATATCAACTTTCTGATTTTGTTGAAATTTTAACCACATACCGGGTGAATACTTTCAAACCTCTTGTTTTTCATGTGTTAGCAGAATGTAAAATTTCCAAAGCAAGAGTTAACAAAATGATTTTGCCTCATGGAGAAGTTGATACACCAGTTTTTTCGAATTTTATAAGTGTGTAAAATTGCATATGTACCGCTTCATACGAAGAGTGAACGCGAGTAAGTTAATGGCGATAACTATGTGCGTTTAAAAACACGCGGGAATTGCGATAATCCAAGCGAGCCGCGAGAATTGCGGCGGTTTCGTATCACTGCTACAGATTATAAAAAATTGGTTAATATGCGCTACGGAAGTTACCGAAGCCCTGCGAGTGGATACGAACCATTAGGTATATTGCATTGGGGTTGTTTCCATTTCTTTACTCGGCAACATAAAAGGGGAAATTATGGTAAAAAGTAGAGAAATCGAGTACTATTCGCTTTAGAGTGCAATTCCAACATTAAGGAAGTTAGGGGTGCTATTTTATTAAAAGACTAGAATTTCAAGCTGCCGGTATAAATAAATAAATAAAATTAAAAAAAAATTGTATCGATGAAATAACTTAAGATTCAACTTAACAATAAATGAGAAAAACTTTACCAATATCGTTGGTTTGGGTTCTCATATTATTCATAAAAATACACAAATTTGTTCTCGGGATAAATTTCCGTAAATCGACCTGCAAATTTCTTATACAAAATCCCCTAAAACCGCCGACTCCTGTTTTGATACAACGCCAAACATTCAAATACCTTACATTTATCGATGCGTTTTGCGTTGAAATATTCTCCGACGGAAAACTGTTTTTCTCCTCTGGAAGGTTAGCAGCAATTTGGAAAATTGGATAGTGGAACGTCTTTATTTGGTTACTCGGCGAAAGCGAATCTCGAAAAATGGTTGTCAAATTTGAATCTGGCACAACCGTGCTTCAGGTTCCTCACCATGTATTAGTTTCAATTTAGTTTATTTATGGAAAAAATTGCCAATGTTCCGCAGTATGTAAATGTCTAAAATTACCCTTATAACTTAGGGTTTGCAGTAAAAGAAAGCACAACTTAATTGTCTTTGACCGTTTTACCGGTTACCGTTTTATTATAAGTATATAATCTTATTAGCACCTCGTATAAACAAATCAGGTGCACAACGCGCGCAACGTAAGTTGCCATTTCACAATAATAGCGCAACGAACTATTTATGCGTAGGACTCCAACGCAATTTATTTGAATATGAGAGCCTTAATCCGATCGTGCAATTTTGGTTAAGTCTTCGTCTTGCAAATAAATATCCCTTTCTAACACAAACAAGACCATCCTACGATTTTAATTATTTGCGTAAAATAAGTTTTACCCAATACGCAAAAGACCTTCCTAAAAATATTGTAACGTAAATGTAATTACGTGATTTATTTATTTACAATTAATTAACAAAAAATTTATAACAGTCAGCAATTATTATTTATGACTCACAATTTATGACTTAACACGAGCGGGAACCCTTCCTTCGAAACACGATTCGATTTGCTTATATATAGCAAACAACAATTCTTCCAGAGTGTGCTCCCGAACGCTTCCACCAAAGCCGATTCTGGACCAGTTCAAGCTCGCTCGTCCCCTGGTGGTGAGCTTGGAAAGTAAGTCAAGGTGGCGTGCCACGTGGTGGTGCACTTGACCTAATTTTATTTGACTAACGTTATTAAAAACGTAATTTAACACTACATCAATTGAGGCCATTGCCTTGTAAATGTAATTTGACACCCCAAAAATGAAATACGATCACTACAGCAGCTTGCCCTTTGAGCTTTACCGCGACCTAATCACGTAGGCGGTGACCTTGGAAATTAGGTCACGTTACGTGGGCGCTGGAAATTATTTTCAAGTTTCTAGGTTTGCCGCTAGAGGGCGTACAATTAATGGTTAACTTAAAGTCACTAATTATAGAAAGTACCGCAATCCATTGGGCTCGTGTGTTAGAGAGATAACGCATGATTTTTGCCCAAAAATGGCGGAAGTTACCAGATTCTAGTAACTTTAATGTTAGGGATTGTTCCACCTGTTTGGAGATATCTGTATATATTTGTAGTGAAGAGATCGCCAGCTACGCCACTGGTACCGGAAAACCGAACACCCCCACCCGCGGTTAGAGTACTACGTGGATGGGCTCGGCAGTAGCGCTGCGGCAGTCCAAGCATCTTCCTCAACAGTTCAAGACGTGTATTATTCATTTAGTTGTATTTCTAGAATGTAGTAGTCGTGTTAAATAGATGTTAGTAACATAGGTATAGCTGTTGTGTTTTAAATTGCGGTCGTACGTGGGCAAAATCCACTTCGTCATGGAGCGACCTACTCCCATCCACTTCTACGACACAACAATATTTTTATAAAACATGACAGTACTATGAAGTTAGGTTATAAAAAATTACAGCTATTAAGATTTTATTTGTAAATTTTTTTAAGTTGGCAGCAAATTTGCCCAAAAATGGCGGATGATTGCGGTACTTTCTATATCTAGTGACTTTAGGTTAACTAGGAAAATGATTTTTTTTTCGTAAAATGTACCTAACAAACGTGCATAACAAAAACATACATCGCACCGCATTTTGATACCTATCTGTTTCCTAAGCAGAGATATGGCGAAAATCCGCACATTCACAAATTTAAATTGCAATGTTTATATGCACAAATTGGCTTTGAAACAAAAGAACACGTAACAACCGATAATGAAAATAATAATTAACAGTTTAACACTTAAAAAAAGTTTCTAAATTATGAGCAACAAATAAATTATTCAAACTATAAATCAGAGAAATATAATTTAAATAATAATAATAATAATAATAATAATAAAAAACGCAATACTCCTTCTTCTCAGAAACAACCCACTCGTATACAACCCAAACGCAAAAACCTTGACAGCACTACTAGCTCACAAAATACTGCAATATCTCCACCAAAAACCCAAGCAACCACACAAATACAACCTCAAGAACAAAGAAACACCACAAATACAAGTAACGCAACTTGCACTACAAAGACAGGTCCACCCAATAAAGTTACACGTCCTAGCACAGTTAAAAAACACAAAACTCCTTCTTCACAGAAACACACCACGTTATCACAACCAACTCGGATTCAACCGAAACGCGAAAACCTTAACAGAACTACATGCTCACAACATACTGTAATATCTCCACCAAAAACCCAAGCAACCACACAAATACAACCTCAAGAACAAAGAAACACCATAAATACAAGTAACGCAACATGCACTACAAAGACAGGTCCACCCAATAAAGTTACACGTCCTAGCACAGTTAAAAAACGCAATACTCCTTCTTCTCAGAAACAACCCACTCGTATACAACCGAAGCGCAAAAACCTTAACAGCACCACAGGCTCACAAAATACTGCAATATCTCCACCAAAAACCCAAGCAACCTCACAAATACGACCTCAGGAACAAAGAAACACCATAAATACAATTAAAAAACACAAAACTCCTTCTTCACATAAACACACCACGTTATCACAACCCACTCGTATTCAACCCAAACGCAAAGCCAAAGAAACACTTACACAATAAACTCTATTTAATAAAATTACAGGAATTATTATAATGATATTTTTGTTTTGTTTTCTTCTTTCCTGATAGCGTTGACTATTGGGGCCATTAATAGCTATGTTGGTAAGTATGAATTACATACTATCTCTAGATTTCCAATGTGAGTGTGTGAATATTTATTTTATTTTTTATTTTTCTTTAGAATCCTACATAACTTCACCAGACACAGACACAGACACTAATCGTTACTTGATTTTAATCCGTGCGATTAGTTAACCAGGCTAGACCTGAGTTCTCACAAGAAACACCGACAATAATAATAATAAATCGTTTATTGGGTTTAACATGGAATACAACATCAGGTACATGATCATTACAATTTCTTAGTCCTTCCAGTTTCCCCCAAGGGGTTAAGATTCAGATTGGTCAAAAATATTAACCATCTGGTCTACCACTCAGCCCCAATACGCCATAGAGAGGTATACTTCAGTCGTGGAAATCTACCTACATCCATTAAATTGTGAAAAGGAGAGAAAGTTATAAGTCAATGATTTCAATTGAGTAAGATGGTACAAATGTACATTAATTATAGGTATTACACTTCACCAGAATAAAGCTTATTTTTAATTAAGGTTTTGAACTGTGCTAGCGACATAGATGAAAAGTTAATTTTTAGTTTGTTTAGATAAAAAGCTATTAAATAAGAGAAGGACCTTTTATATAACTGAATATTGTGCTTAGGTTAGTTCTGAACCGTATTTTGTTAACGAGAAATTGTGGGCATTTATTGACAACTATTTTATAAAAAGTGCAGTAGCAATGCAGCTTCCTTCGATCTTCCATTTTCAACCAACCTGCCTTACTAATGTAATGGGAAATTCCTTCCCTTCTTCTGACGCCAAATATAAACCTAAGACAGGAGTTTTGAACGATTTGAATTCGTCTTATTTCGCAGGAATCCAAATTTGAACTGTAGACGACATCACAATAATTAAAATTCGATAAAATGAGAGTATCGCAAAGCAACTTTTTTAAATGTTGATTTAATGAATGCCTATGAGAATACAACAATTTCAGCGTAAAATATGATTTTTGCATTAATTTTGAGATATGCAACTTAAATCGCAAATCTGAATCCATAATGAGCCCAAGATTTTTAGCACTATCCACAAGTGGGAGTATTGTACCGTTCATGGATACTCGAGTGAGATTTATTAACGGTAGTCTATTCCTCTTACTCCCAAATAGCATAACTTTACATTTATTAGAGTTTAAGGTAAGACTATATTTATTAGAATTTGTTGACAATTGTTGGAGGTCCAGATTTAGATTGTTTACTGCGCTTTGAAATTCACTTTTAGGGAATGAGATATAGATCTGAGTATCATCTGCAAAAATATGGACTTTGGTATGCTTTATGTCCTTATATAAAAACGCGGTGTAAATCGTAAAAAGTAGGGGACCGAGTATGGAACCCTGAGGCACTCCCGACTGTACTGTAACAGGACTTGATTGATTATTTCCCATGCACACGATCTGTTTTCTATTACATAAATAGCTACGAAAAAATGCAACTGCTTCAGCGTTAAGACCTAGGTAACCTAAAATGGACACAAGCAGAGAATGATTCACAGTGTCGAATGCCTTTGAATAGTCAAGAAGTGCTAATAATAAACAGTTACCTTGATCCACAGCTTTTAATATATCATCAACAATATCGAGAAGTGCTCCAGGGCAACCATACCCAGCACGAAATCCAGATTGCGTAACGGGGAGGACATGAAGTTGATTAATATAGTCAGTCAACTGCGCAACAATAACTTTTTCCAAATAATAAAAGAAACAATAGTTATGATTAACGACTAACGTAAATGTTCAAAATCATTTTCGATACAAAGGCGAAGTCTCTGCGGAGTAGTTTTTTTCGTGGCATTGTGTGACACTTTAGTCCCTTAAATGAAAGACAAAATACGTTAATTTAATCCAGGAAATACAAAGAAGCCAAAATTTAACCCTGTGATGTTAAGGTTCCAAAGGGTCACCAAATCCTTAAATCGGTAATAGAAGTCCTAATAAGCAGTAGAAAATTCCTCCTACACATCCCTTTCCAACAATCTATGAGTTTATGCATTCAAACTAACCACAGCAAACTACACCTATGTGAAGCAGCCAGTTTCCAGCAACCAAACTGTCAAAAACGCCCGAACGTTCTGTGCAGCCCTTGGAAAATACGGTAAACCGTTGAAAAATGGCTGCTATTGCAGTCACAGCTGTAATCACTAGATGAATATATAAGAAAAGAGATTTGAAACTCCTAAATTAAATTAAGATTCATCTTTAGTACTGGTACTGCCAAAAAATTGTCATTCATTTAGTGAACGGCCGAGAGGACTAAATCTATACCTAAGCATTGAATAAAAAATTAACTAAGGTACTTCATTTAACGCCCGTGAGAAAAAAAGTTTCAAATTCTTGAGTTTGTTAAAACGTTAAGATTCATTTTTAGTACTATCCAAAGAACTGGTAGATATTTAGTGACCGTCCGAAGGGATAAAGTCCGCAATAAAATTCGTTTTTGTACCCACGAAAGAGTGGGTTCAGATTTCCATGTTTGTTAATCCGTTTTTACTACCGAAAAACATTGTCATTCATTTAGCCACCGTCCGAGGGGGTGAAATCTGCCCTTAACGTTGGAAATAATTCGTTTAACAATCAAGAGAAGACTTTTTAAATGTTTACTATACTTCTAATAATGTAAGCTACGCTACCAGACGTTCGGGTTTCTTTGGCAATTGTTTGTTAACTTCACCCATTGTTCATTAGTCGCTTTTTACGACATCCAGTGGCTCTGCATCCAGCCTCTACACGGGAATTCCAAAACTTACTCGAACATATAAAAATACTTCGTTTTTATGTCCCAGAGCAAGCGAATAAGGATGCATCGACCTTTACTGGAAAGATCCCCCCGAGATATATTTTTGGGAAATAAATGGCTGGTAAAAATGGTTCATGTGCAAAGTTTATCTCGATGTGTTATTGAAAACACTGTATTGAAATATTGCCACGGTGACACAATCTCGTGTGACCGATGTAGGTACACAAACTTCTGCGACGCTGGTCACACAAAACACTTAAATTAAATCAGGCATTTACATAAAACGAAGATTTATTGGCACTTATAAGTTAGGTACAACGTATTTAAAAAATAAACCTAATTACCTACTGCAAGGTCTCTCCTTTATTTTCGCGTTTGTCGTTGTGTAAACTGCTCGTCACAGAGTCAACCGACGTCGCATCCGCGTCGTAGCTTGGCCCAAAGTTTCTACCCGAAGGGGCATAACCGCCGATGCTATTTGTATTGTAACCACCGTAGCCCGGCTGATATCCGCCACCAAAGCCTGGATTATATCCATTGTAGCCTGGATATCCTTGGTAGCCGAATTCGCCTCCTAAGCCGGGATATCCGGGGTATCCGCCGATTGCGCTTCCGTATCCGGGGTACCCGCCGAAATTATTGTAACCGCCGCCGTAGTAACCTGGGCGATAACCCGGTCGATAATATCCACCCAGACCCGACGGTCTGTAGCCATTGTATCCACCGTAACCGCCGTATCCGCCGTATCCACCGTATCCGCCGTAATTGTTGTAACCATTATAGCCCCCATAGTAACCGTTGCCGAAGCCCAAATTACCCAACAGGCCGTAGCCGGAACCTTTCGCGGTCACAACAGCGGCAAGTGCACATAAAACAATCTGAAAATGAAATTTTTGTGTAACAATTCGAAAAGTCAACTTACTCACATAAGACTTCATCTTGAGGCAAAACTTAAAAATATGCCAGCGTATTCGAATGACATGTTACTTATAGTGCTGCATCTGTTATTAACCTTGATGATGGTTCTCCCACTTGGGAGACCACGCCGTAGTTAATTTATTCACGCGTGCCCTACGAAAGTGAAATTCGAAGTAGGTAGTGATTCAGGTCTCTTGCTTTTGTAAGAGTCCATTGACATTGATGATTAAGTATTGTTACTCTAGTTTTGCAGGTGAATTGCGTTCTAGGAAAGGACGAGGTATTTAACGTATACGCTTTACGGTCAATTTAATAAACCTCCACACTAATTGCAATTATTACACGAAGGTAGCTGAATTGAAAGACAATTTGCCTTTTGTTTACCATGTGTCACCTCGCCAGTGACTTTGGTGGTCGAAGCTAATTGCTTTTGTGTGTTTTTTGTCAGAAAAAGTGTTCTGAAACTATAATAAAAGCTTATCATCGCCAAGATGGGCGTTTTCGCTGCAAGGTATGTGGTCATGGTCACTCTCAAAATATCACAATTACCAATATTTACATTTTTCACTTAGAACAGGAAACTTATTAACATGCCCTTGCTAGATAAAGCCTCTTTATGTATGATGATATAGTATAATTCGGATACGTCCAAACAAACATGAGAACCATTTTAAATGGCTTGATTCATCTGTTTGGTCAAATACACCACTTCCTGCCCTTTCAGTTAAAAGAAAAGTGTTTTTACGTTTAATAAAAATAAGTAATTTGAACTTAGTCCAAAGTGTAATTGAAGGTCGACAGTTTCTTGCTTATATTTAATTAACAAAATAATAGTGAATTCTCCTGTGAATTCTATATATACATTTTAGATTCAAATTATTCTTTTAATTTGCATTCCCAATGTTTTTATTTTCTTTAGGCTGATGATTATGCAGGATCTCCACGTTACAAACTCCCATTAGACATTCACGGCGGCGTGTTAATAGGGTTTTCATATTTTACGGAACCATCGTTTTACGTTTATTAAAAACTAATTTGTTCAGTCAGTGATTAATTAACTAACTATTTGTATATGTTTCAAGAATTCGGCTTCTTTAACAGCTTATTGTACCTACTAACATTAAAGCATTGTAGGTAACTGCAAACCTAAATGCCTAAACCATTTTTTAAATGAAACCCCCTGTATATTACTATATTATTTCGATTCCTTGGTTAATTTTAGATGTGACTTTATTCATTACACATGATATCTAAAATGAGTCGTTTAGCCGCAATTTGTCGTTTTTTCAAAAAGTAGATGTCCAATAAAAGTTGAATATCGCAATTTATCATGAAACATACGCCGAACGGCTAAAGTTAAACTTCTTTTGGGTTAAAAGAAATAACTCCGTCAATTTTCAAAATTTCAATCAAAGGTAACTTGATTTTTTTAAATAGAACTACCAAGTTTTTATCGCATCAAATGTAGGTTTTTATTACCTTTTTAACGATATAAGCATGTCAATATTTATCTTTTACATATTTTTTGTAATTCAACAATTTCGAATAATCCACACAGTGTTTTTCGATTTTCAAAGCCTCTTAGTAGTTAGTAGGCCGTTAAAAATTATAAACAATTGAATTTATTCGACTTCACCTTCACCAATAGTCTCGTCCAGAGAAATCATTTTGCCTTTATGGGTACTCCGACAAACCTTTTTCGAGATATTAGCCCTTAAAATATTGACATCACCAATAGATATATTTCTTCCATACGTTCCAATCGCCCTTTGTGAGAACCCTCCTCTGACAATATGTTTTTGAGATATAAGGAATTACTTATATCCAATCACGATAAGGGGTCGAGGAGGAGGATTATGATTGGTAAAAATTAATTCCTTTCGTTGAGACTTTTCATTAGAGTACCATGAAGGATAAAACCAGTTCCTGTTTTGGTTTGTGATTTATTTTTTTAAAGAGAATTTGGACATCGTTTGCGTCCCTAATGAATATCTCTACACATTCCCATGATTTAGTTCTTTGAGAAGCCAAAGTGTACAAAATTTAAAGGCTATATTGACGCTCCATCGGCTTCATACCGTTCGTTTATTGTACAGTTATTAATTTCGTGACCTTTTCCACAGTACGCTCTGCTCACTCCTGAAACGGATATTCGAACGCACCTTTGCTTCACAGTACACAAAGAGTACCCCTCTTTGGTATATAGTATTATTCGCCGACATATAAGTACAAATAAGTAATAAGGCTTTTTGTGCCCCGTCTTCGGGCCAAGCGTGACGCGTGACAATATACAGGGTGTCCATTATGTATGGAATATAGTATATAGCTTGGTAAATATCGAATGTATACAAAAATTTTTATATGAAAGTTGTTTAACATTCTATTTCCCATAATAAGGCAACATTCAGTTGTTTTTATTTCAGAAGACAAATGAGTAACGAAAAAAAATTGAATTTTTTTAAATGTACAGTGCACCTTTTCATTAGGCTCATTTGATTGAGATTTTTTTTTCTCTTTTCGACGATATAATATGTTAGTACCCTTATTCAAGAGAATTTTTCAAAAAAATTTATTATAATTAGATCAATAACATTAATCCAGATATCATAATTTCTTCTACACGGCTGCTAACGTGTTAGGTACGTCATTGAAAAGAGAAAAAAATCTCTATCAAATGAGGTTAATGAAAGTGTGCATTGCTATTTAAAAAAATTCAATTGTTTTTGGTTATTCATTTGTTTTCTGAAATAAAACCAATGGAATGCTTACTTATTATGGAAAATAAAATGTTAAACAACTTTAATATAGAAAAAATTTTGTATACAGTCGATATTTACATAATGGCTACCCCCCCTAAATCGGGACGCCTGACAGCCCTAGTTTCCACTCATTGTTGTCCCTTCTGTAAATTGTTGCGATTACGTTTCCAGCAAATTTTCATCGGTGTTTTTTTGCTTCGAGTACCTTTACGTTTTTCCAAGCCCTCACAGTATGCGCCCAAAGCCCGGATCGATGGTCAAATCTGCCAACCTGCACAATTTGTTCAACGGCCATTCTAGTACTACTACGTACTCCAGGAATGGAACCCATCTGACTCTTTACCAATATTAAAAGTTAAAGCGGTTAAAGCGGCATTACGCTGGGTTAGATATATCAATTGCCGTATTAGTGGTTCACGACGATTTCCAACAATTCGTTTATAGTTTTTTATTTCACATATTGTCTATGAGGAGTCAAAAAATTCATTATGAAGTAGGTGTAATGGTTAATAATCTTCACATCCGAGGAGTTTTGCTGGTGGACATTTTTTGACTCAACTCAAGGTTGGCTTCTGTTGAAAATTTGAAACCTTATCAAAAGCAGTAGATTACTAATTACAAAGTAACTTTTTAATTAATAACACTTTCTCAGTTTCAATAGTTTAGTTTTACATGTACATCGAGTTCTACCAATCAGGAAGAAGCAGTGGTGTAAATGTTGCCGCGGGGAATGGCATTGGATGATAAGTTACAGTCTCACCATTTGAATGGATCATGGAGATGGAGTCCTGCCATAGTGTTCACTTGATCGCAAATCAATTACCTACCATGAGGTGAGGTTTCCAACAAAAATGTGGTACCGATATGGCAATGTAGTAGCAACTAGCAAGACTGGTAGGAAGAGGGCATTCACAAAAAGAAGTAAGATTTTACTTATGACATATGATGAGGCATTATCTCTAGTTATTCGTTCAATACTGTAATTGTGAAAGTTTATTAATAATACATACAGCGTTGCTATGGCAGCACTGTCAAATACATAACATTTTATTTTAACATATTCAGTTTGCATCAACCTTGACAGTCTATCTTGGCGCCATAGCAACAGTGTTCTAAACGAGCAAGTAAATGGGAACCGTTTTGCCTGTTTTCCAATTGGATTGGTCCACTATTGGCACGATTCTACACTACAATAAAAAAAATCCTGTAAAAGAAACACAGGTAGATGACTTGTTGTAAATAAACCAGTACGTTAGTTTACACGATTTATTGTGGTGTACAATCATGCCAATTGCGAATTTTAATTAATGCAAAATATATTACCGTTTTTTTTGTTTTGTAGGAATACCATTGTTTCAATTTCCTATGTCAGTGGTCGCTGACCGGTGATGTTTTTACCCACTTGACTAACTGCCGATTCATTGTCTGTTAATTGAAAATTATGACGTTGTAGTGTTTTTCCTGCCTCTACGCCGACTTTGTTCCTTGCATGAGTCTATTTTGGACATCTCAAAACTGAGTTATTTTGGTAATGTTGCATGCAGGTATCACACGGTACCTACATACCTCGTTTTCAGTAAACTGCTAATGTGTCGATTCCTGCAGTAAAATCAATTACTTATGTATATTGATATTTCTGTTTTGATCTAATTATGCGCTGGTTCATTCCACTTTTTGTTTGTAAATTTGCATTTAGAGGAGTTTGGTGGAATAAGCGAGATGCGTGGTCAAGTACCTACTTCATCTGAAAACGCTCACGTGGTAAAATGGAAGATTTCCACTTGGGTTTGGGAAATGCAAACATGGATTTTAAAGGTATCAGGTATCTTTAACAAAATCACCGGTCTTACTTTACGCTATTTGACGAAATTGGCACGGCTATGGATGTCGAAGATGATTTACCTTCACCGTATAGAGTCGATTATTGCGCTGTTTGGTCCTCTTCCGATGAAGTTCACAAGCCAAACAGATGCCCAAATTGGAACCAAATCGATAATATTTCTTCAGAAAAGCCGATTAGGTACATAGGAGGGGGAAGCCCGCAGGCCAAGACTCTTTTTGATCGTGGGTTTTTGATATCATACAAAGGAATTTCTCTTTCTAAACTCTTTGTTTATTAAACGAAGGGTTTCCACGTTGTGAACAATAAACTTTTGCGTTTCCACGTGTAATTCCGGTAGATTTAATTAGCAGTACGTTACCATTAACCGAATTCTTTATTTTTATCGTTTAAAGAAGCCATTATGCAAATTTATTGTTTTCAAAGATAGTTTGAACTTCCGCTCTATGTATAGTAATGCTCATTCCATATGAAATGTTAATGTTCCCTTTGTTTTTGTGAGCACATAGTTCAAATCTCTGACACACTTACAGGAGGTTATGGCGCTCAAAAATAACTGATAGCATGAGCTTATTGAATTTTTATACATATCTGTTACAATTTCGACGCCATTTACGAAGATCAAAGAAGAAAAAATTACAAAAGTCCTCGTATGTGCATCGATGAGACTTCAGCGAATTTTTGGCGTGACGGATCAGTATTGCATTAGCAATCAGTATTTTATCAGAAAATTTTAATTATAAAATAAGGTTTATGCAAACATATTTCTTTATTAATTTTCACGAACTCTAATAATAATTGGACGATGGTATGAACAGTACGACTCGTAAACCGAACAATCAACAGTGTAGTTGACCATTTTGCCAAAAACTCCGTCAATTATTGTTCCGCCATTCGTTGTCACTGTTCGGGGAAAGATGATCACTATATTGAATTTCTCTTGAAGAAATTTCTCTACCCGATTTCCGACAGTTAATGGGAAATTAAAGTCTCCCATAATCAAGACGTCTTCAGTTGCCTCAATGAAATCCCCGATTTCCGATAACGCTGCAATCAACAAGTTGTTGCCTTTACTAGGAGCATCAGTGGTTCAAATTTCAAAGAAATATCTCCATAAATAAGAAAGTTGGCATTGCGCAGTCACTGCGCATGTCTACACATAATTTTTACTATTTGCGAAATGTTTGCCTTTACTAGAAGCATCTATGGTTAAAATTTCAAAGAAATATCTCCATAAATAAGAAAGTTGACATTGCGCAGTCACTGCGCATGCCTACACATAATTTTTACTATTTGCAAAATGTTTGCCTTTACTAGAAGCATCTGTGGTTCCAATTTCAAAGAAATATCTCCATAAATAGGAAAGTTGGCATTGCGCAGTCCCATTCCGCAGGGACTGGGCATGCGCACACATCATTTTTAGTATGTGCGCAATGTTTGCCTTTACTAGAAGCATCTGTGGTTAAAATTTCAAAGAAAAATCTCAGTAAATAGGAAAGTTCGCATTGCGCAGTCACTGCGCATGTCTACATAATTTTTACTATGTGTGAAATGTTTGCCTTTACTAGAAGCATCTGTGGTTAAAATTTCAAAGAAATATCTCCATAAATAGCAAAGTTGGCATTGCGCAGTCACTGCGCATGCCTACACATAATTTTTACTATTTGCGAAATGTTTGCCTTTACTAGAAGCATCTGTGGTTCCAATTTCAAAGAAATATCTCCATAGATAGGAAAGTTGGCATTGCGCAGTCCCTGCGCATGCGCACACATAATTTTTAGTATGTGCGCAATGTTTGCCTTTACTAGAAGCATCTGTGGTTAAAATTTCAAAGAAATATCTCCATAAATAAGAAAGTTGGCAATGCGCAGTCTGCGCAAAATAGAGAGTGCAATAAAACTGTCTGAAATGGGCAAATATAGACCATAGCAGCTATCAATTAGCGAAAACCCGAAGTCTTTAGGTGTCCCAGGGGCCGAGATCTCGATGGAACGGACGGACGGACGGGCGGACGGACAGACGGAAACACGAGCACATAAGCGTTACCTCAACTTCGTTGTGTTACGGTAAAAACCGCTCAGACCTGGATACGATATTTTTAACCGAAATTATACCACAAACTGTAAAACTCATCACCGTGTTATGATTTTGATTAGTTTTCACCTTGAAGTAGTTATCCTAGATAAGTCATATTAGTGACCGTAGTTAGGCAATGCCAAAAGTATATTTTATAAAAAAGCCATTCCTCTACATCAATCGGATCGGCTTAAAATCGATATACGCACGGACAAGTTTTCAAGCTGCGTTAGTTATTTCGCAAATTCTAATTAAACGCAACCACTACGGGCTTAATGAATGTCCATTGCGCCAATAACTCGACAAGACGGAGATAATGCAAAAAACCGGACCTCTCTACGATGTCTAGATCAAAAGTTTTTCAATCCGCCCAGCCAGCCAGCCAGCCAACCAGCCAGCCAGCCGGACAAAGTGAAATGATAAGCTCCTTTTTGTTACCAAAAATGCGCTAAAAATGATCATGTACCTACGCCTAGTAATCGAAGGTCTATGTTTAACCCAAAATAAAGATAATATAGGAGATCGTTTTCGGTACCTACCTCCGAGCTCCGACGTCCCGTTCACCTGCAATTCGGGTTTGAAATTTTAACTCCACCATCGGTAAGATCTTGTCGGGGGCTACCGCATGCCCTTTGTCGGTACCCAGGTCCGACGTCCGGTTCACCCGCAATTCGTATTTTGGTGAATTTCGTTAAAAACCCGCCAAAACTAGTACTCAATTTTTTGGTACTTTCAATAGCTCGAGCTTCTATTGGCGACACGAGAGAGAGAGACCGCGATTAGGCTCTAAGAAACTGTTGGGCGTCTAAAGTCGACTACCCTTAGAAGACTTGCAAAAGGTGGTTAATTTCGCCCCTAGAAAAAAAACAGAATTCCGGCACGCAGAAGTTGTGCGCGTTTAGAAGATCTTTCCGACGACACCAATTTGAAAACGATCGGACCAAGCTGTAGAAGAAGATAGGAAAAACCTGAAAAATCTCCAGGTTAGTATAACACGCTCGGGGATGGCTCCACATCATGTAGCCCCACATCCCTAAAGTTTTTTATTACACGGCCACGGCAGGTACATGTAGACTCCTCGTCTTTCTACAGGCATTCTTCTAGGGGCCCGCATTTGCTGCCAGCTGGCCAGCCAGCCAGTCAAAATGAGATTAAAAGAGTCCAACCTGTCTTGGAGGCACTTGACAAATTTTTAGTACGCACCACAACAGATATCCCTAGTCACAGACACTGGAAACAGCCGCAGGGCGTGATGGGGGTTCACACTGCGAACTCCCATATTTTAAAAAAATTATTATAGTTAACTAGAGTTAAATCAAAAATCTAAGAACGTACAACCCTTGAAGCTTCTAATTTACTTTGGTGTGATTGATAATAAAACTCATCTACACAGGATCTGGTTACCTAAACATTTGTAGAACATCCCTGTAAAGTGTAAGGTGGTTTCCAAGTAGCAAAAAATTACCAAGATATTTTCCCAACAGAAAATCCTTGCTTCTGAGGTGAACGAGGGCCATTTTTAAAAGTTTTGTAAAAATGTAGGGAGAAATACAATGTGTCCTTATCTATTGTTGCCACACACGTATTTTCATTAGAAGACATGACGCTGTCTTCCAATCCTCCATTTAGTTAATGTGACTTTTGAATTTTAAATACACCTGGAGGAACCATCCGCTTTAGAAACCAAAAAAAATACAAAAAAATGGTTGACATTTAACAGTGGCTCCTGTATCTAACTACATGAGAAGACATACCTTGCTTCCGTTTCTGACTAATTTGGTTTAGTTCTCCTGTTATAGCCTTTGATGGCTTTGATTGTCTTACAAAAAGGTAGGTGTCGACGACCCGTCACCAGCCAAACAAATATTTCTAGAACACTTTCCAACTTCGTAAAACAATAAATTAACATAATACGGAATGTCGTATACGACAACAATAAGAGCGTTAGAAACAATTGTGTAGCACTGCTTAAAGAGCACACCCTTAAAGCAATTTAAGACCATTTAACTGCAAAATAGTAATGAATTTGTTCATTCCAACATAGGAATGTATACATACAAGTTGTTTTTGTACTTGGCTTACTCTGAATGCGTGTATCGTAAGACAGGCATCAAGTTAAACTTTGGAGTAGGTAATGACGTCGAAATACAATGCAAAGGAAAAGCGTCAGTTCATACTGGAATACTGGAATAGTAAAATTTGAAAGCAAGAAAATTAATAGTGTAAGGAAAACCGTATTACTGTTAAAAACATGATACAACACTCCCGCATAAATACCTACGTGTACATTTTTTTAATGATTTGGATATCGTTGTGTAAACAACGTCATGGTAGACGTTATTTCGGTCTAAATACCAAAAATAATGACGGAACACCCTGTATGTGAAAATCTAGTGGCTTATTTACGAAATAAGCACAGAGTAATTGGTTTATTGTATTTGAATTTATGTCACAGTGTTGTTTTTTTGTGTGCAATTACGTTCTTGTTTAAATTTTATCGTTTTTGTCAACTGTTTATTTAGATTTGTGTATTTAATTGTAAAATGTGAAAATTCGTGTTAAAATATAAGGACGTTTGCAATAAGGATTTGTTATCAGCTGCAATTTAATTAACGCACGTGCTTTTATCGCTGTTAGAGGAATGGAGACGCGTTCTTTCTAAGCTGGCTTTATGTCTAATTCTAATTGGCATTGAAACTGAAAACTATTACTCAAAAAAACTAAGTAATTTTAAGATTTCTGTATTTTTAAATAATTTAAAAATCAAACGCTGTAATTAGTCAAAAGGATATTTTTAATTGGCAATGTAATTATATGATTTACAAGTGATGATCCAGAAGTCTCGAGCGCCACCAAAAGTTGCTTTTCTTCGCTCCTGGTCAAGGTCAGCGTAATAATTTTGGAAACCGCAGATAATTCAGTTAGAGAGTTAGAGTATACAGCGGTCGGTCTGTGATGGATAAAAGGCAACAGAGTTACGGCATACGTAAAAAACAACGATTTCCCAAAGCTGGAACGAAAGCAAAAATATCCAACTAAAAGTCTCGCCAGAGCATTAAATTTTGAACTTTAGATCTTAGAAGGAGATAAGAGACCAAACTTCCGCAAGGTAAGGGGTATAAAAACATTTTTTTATTAATTATTAATGAGATAGCCGTGGGAGTCATGAAAATTGATTGTCATATTAATATTTTTGCCAGTGTCGTAGAAGTCCAATTTTATTTTATAAGAGGCGTCTTGAACCTAAGTAATAGCTTAACTCCTTGCCCAACTTAACCAAAAATACACATAATACATACATACATAAAATAGGAACACACGAACGCACGGGCGAACTTTTTTATTTTTGGAAATGCACTAAATTGATCAAGTTTAGCTTACCCATTTTTCAACGAAGATTTCAGATTTTTTGAAATGTTTCCATAAGGTTGGCACTTTGAGAAAATTCAAAAACTGTCTGTTTGATTCAATCAGTTACCTTGAGTGTATTAATAAATTTGCACCAATTTATTTCGAGATTTTGATATGTGGATTATAAAGGCTACGTTTCAGAATATTCGGCATTCGGCAGTTTTATGGATGACTTCCCGCCAGATTGGCAGCTGCATACAATTCCGGAAGAGTCCTTTGGTACCAGTAATCGAGAAGAGAACGACGAGTAGAAAAACCTGAAACAGAAAAATTGGCGATTTTTAGTAAACGTTCGGGTAATAATTTTATCACTAACTGACGCGAACCCCATTTTGACTCTATTTGGCCAAATAATAAGCGGCACCCACATCCGATTAGGTTTCCAAACTTGATTAAGTCGAAATTGTTTTTTATTTTAACTACTTCACGCTACTTATGTAATAAATTTTAATTTTTATGGGCGATCCACTAAAATCGAACTCAATTATAATGCGACATTGAACGCGACGATTGTTTACATGATATGCGGCTTTGCTTTGACCTCTAATTTTTTGGGTTTGTCTGTAAGTTCCATCAGCACTCCTCGTCTGATGAATGTCTCCCTTCGGTTTACCAAAAATAATATCAATGAGAGTAAACTCGGAATCGTCGCTTTTTCCTAAACAATTTGATGTGCTAATGCTGTTGAATTGTCAGTTTGGTTTTGACTACATTTGACACACGCATAAGAGGGTGTCACTTTTTTAAATGAAAAGCACTGTTTTTCGTGAGGTGTTATTAAAGAATAAACTTTTTTTAATATGACAATATAAAAACCATAGCCAAAGTAAAATTATTAAATTAATTAACAAACTATTTTCCTTAAAATAAGTGTTTCTCTTAAATTTGATTATGCAGTACAATAACTGTGTTATGCTGCTATATTCAAAAACGTGTGCTCTTTGAGATAATGTAATGAAAACTAGAGGGTTACTATTTAAAAAAAATATTCTCCTTTGACCATGCTCAAGTAAGCCACTGACCACAATTTTAAAGTACGTAAATTGTTAGCGAAATTTTTGTAATTTTGGATACCATAAAAATCGGCTTTAATAAAAATATAGTTTTGAAGATATATTCAGTGTTCCAGACAAAATATTCACCCCGTATAATATCATTCTTCTTGAAAATCACTTGTATTTACAACCAATTCGCTTTGAGTCGAAAGTATTGACTCGAAATTATTGCAATACCTTTCTAGCGTTTTGTTATCCTTGATTTTAAAGATGCCATATAAGCACTGGAGATGTTCACTATGAGTTTCCAGAAGTGTCATTCGTTCATTCAGCCAATTAAGAGTGAAATTCAAAATATAACTGAACATATGAATATAAATGGTATATGTAATAGATAGAACAAAGATTTAACATTTGTTTATCTGAAGTCAAAACAGTACAATCACCACGTGCACCGGTCTTTTGTGAAAATTGCCGGTTCAGCTTTTACAAGTGGTTAAAAAATCATTGCTTTTGTCGCCCCTCTACGGTACCGCCTCTCTGCATCATAGTACCACACGGCCCTGGCTGGGAGAGCCACCAAGTGGCCATTAAAATAAAGGCAAGTAACTTTAGCGCATATTCCATAGCCGTTATGTTTTTCTTTCCTAGAAGCATCTATTTTCAAAAAAATGGCTCCATAAATAAGAACGTTTGCATTGCGCATGCGCACATCTGATTTTTACAATTAGATATGCCTTTACTAGAAGCATCTGTGGTTAAAATTTCAAACCAATTAAAAACGTTAATAACAGAAGTTTCCCGTTTATAGCCTGCTTTATAGCGAGTACCTTCAGCGCATTGATCAGACCCGAAAGGTCATGTAACGCATTATTTATGTGTAAAAAGGAAAATAAGTTAAGGCATAAATATTCTTCTGATTAAGTATTTCGCATGTTTATAATATGCGATATGTTTACCTTTACTAGTACATTATTTAGTAGAAGTTTCAAAAAAATATCTCCATTAATAAGAAATATGACATTGCGCAGTTTGCGCACATTTGATTTTTTTTTTAAGTAAAATAAAAAAAAGTCAAATATGTGAAAACCGTACGAGTAGTTAGGGCCTTGGACAGAGAACGGACAGACGAACGGATGAAGTGACCATAATAGCGCCTTCCAACATGACTTAAAGAATGGTTTAAACATACAGTCTGCGCATGCGCACACCTTTACAATATGCGATATGTATGCCTTTCATAGAATCATCTGTGATTAAAAGATATCTCCACAAATAAGAAAGGTGACATTGTTCAATTTGCGCATGCGCACATTAATCGTCAAGGTTTCTCTTGATTGAGGTGCCAGAGCTATAAGCAAAAAGAACGAATTGAAAACTGTAGCAGTAGTTTTAACTCGGACGGACGAATGGAGAAAATGGACATATTAACATGGGTTGGAAGATGCGGTAACAATGAATGTGGAATGAAATACTATATAGGTTCAGAGGTTAGGACAAGATGAGGTAAAACGAGTAGGAGTTGCTGTAAAAGTGAGAAATTGAATAGGTTACAAACAAAGGGGAGTATAATTATATATGCGGGTGAGGGAGGGGGGAAACTATTATGACTTTGTTGGCCTGAAGATTTGGCGGGAACCTTTTTTAAGGCAAGAAACGTTTTGGTTAGTGCAAAAAAAGTGAACATCATTGCAAATTTGGTTTATTTTCTTACCGAACTCCCCCCAAAAAACACCCGTAACTCCTTACAATTTGATGCCTTGACATGGAATTACGGATGAACAATTCTATCCATCCAATAGTTACCGTGCCCGAGCTATACCTGATCCAGGAAAATGGATTGGATGGAAATTTGACGAGAACCTGAAAGCAATGGTGTAAAAATTGAAGTGAACGGCCGAGGAAGATCATTGAGGGGAATTTGAAGATCGGAGGGCAAGGGAACAAATTGAAGGAAACATGAAGAGATATTTGGAAAGACTTGAAAGTAATATAAACTGATATAACCCGACGTCAAGGGCCGACGGGCAATGATGGGAATTTAAGAACCGGAGAGCAACTTGGGAAGAGGAACTCAAGAGGGAACCTTGAAGGGAAACTTGAGAAGCTTGAAGTGATAGCCACCATCTTGCACTCCAGGCAGTTAGCATTTGGTACAAGACGGTATATGTGAAACAGGTCGTAGCAGAAAGTGTACTAGATTTCCAGGAGGACTGTAATTCATTAACAATAAATACTTAGCAACAATAACATGGCCTAATCATCATAAAGTAATACGAAAGGAAACATAGTTAAAATATTTCCTAAAAGCTGTAAAATCTCATGATTGCGATGCCCACATTGTGGAAACATCTCGATTTGTGGCTCACAATTGGTAATTATTTGGTACTTAAGATAGGCGATCGCCTGTAGGTGTCTTCCTTTAAATTCGCAAAAAAATGGACTACAACCGTGATTTGAGAAAGCAAGTTCGATATAATAGAAATGCAGGCGTCGGTGAGTCTAACCAATCGTTCGTTTTTAGAGCAAAGCTTTCACTTGGTACTTTTCCAGATTGTATTTGCACTTGCAGTAGGCTTATCTTCAGCTGCGCACAACTGTAAATATAGGTACAGTTCCAGCACGGTGCCCAGTGTAGGTCATCACAGTTCAGATCTACTCTCACGGTACGTAGTGAACAGGCCACCAGTTTTTAATCCGTTTTCCTATCACGCACCTGCGATAACTGGTTATAATGATGATAGTTTGGGCTATTATCATCCGCGGAGTTATTTTTATGGAAGCAATGGTGGTATAGGTCCCTCTTTCCGTATACTCAACACAGAAGAAGAAGACGGTAGTTCTCCAACCGAGAAGAAAAAGAAGTCAGTCTAACTACGATCAATGGTACAATAGAGTAGTGTGTCAAAATTAAAACTTATTTGTTAAAAATGGAGTTTGATTATGGTTATCTCCCGTGAACTTGGCTTTACCTGGATAGAGTGTGTCAACCAATTTTAAATGATCTTTTCGTTTGCTCAACAATTTAAGTGTATTTTGGCATTCAAAATTTGAGCACGTGACTCACATTAAATACATTCATTGGGATCGAACTAGAGTAACCGAACATATGCTCGAAAATAACGATAAACAATATTTTTCTAGTTAAGCAAGTAAATAGTAAGAGTGAATTAGATTGATATTAGATGGTTCGATACATTATTTAATGGATTCAAAGGACAGACTTCGTTGTATAGCTATTAATATTATAATAACATAGGGTGGCCCATCGAAAACTCGCTCCTTAACAGTGTGACCACGTCGCCTAACATTGTATGTATATGCTATAACAAGAATATTTCAGTAAAGTTTTCTCTAAACCGGAACGTAATTGCTGAGTCACCCGAAGGGCGAACGGTTAGCCGTCATCGAATCAATCGGATATTTCCATAAGTATCTAATATCTATATGGTCAGAAGATTTCCGTAAAGACCGAAGATGGTTTTCTTAAGGGAGTTCTAGAAAATGATGATGGTATCGGAGAGAAAATCTGATATACTACGGCAGATGCACGATATAAGGATTCAGGAGTGACGAAAACCCTGGTTAAGGTGCGGGAACGATTCTACAAGTAATTTGCAAACCAAATGTGAAGAAAAATGTGCAGTTTGTGCTACAAACAAAAAGAAAAAAATGAAAAGAACGTTTTCGCGTTAAGGTAAGTAACTTGGGCACATTTTCCATGAATTGATCAGTATGTCCCAAAAGAACTATTTATGTGTACAAAGAAAAATAAGTTATGGTATAAATATGTTCGACACCAAATTGGTACAAAATAGACACTATCTATATCTATCTATTCTTATAAATAAGAAAGTTCACGGTGTGCGGTTTGCGCATGCACACATCTGATTTTTACAATATAAGATATGTTTGTCTTTACTTGAAACATCTGTGGTTAAAATTTAACAAAATATATTAATAAATAAGAAAGTTGACATTGCGCAGTGTACACATGTTTACATAATCATCAAAATTTTTCTTGGTAGAGATGCGAGAGCTAAAAGCTACCGAATGCAAAAATAACGAACTAAATATTTTGAAAACTGTAGGAGTAGGTAATACCCAAATATTCAAAATTATAAGTTACATCACACAAAAATCTTAGTAACTTGACTTTACAATTGAAATCTCCAATCAAGAATGATAGATTAAATTGATTACTTGATCTTAAGTTTCCACAAAGAAATGTGTTCCAAACACAAATGCGCACGTATAGGCTAAATACAAGTAATACATAAAAAGGTAACGCTTACCTTAATGTAACTTAAATGTCATCCATAGAAGTGAGCTCAGTTCTCGGATCCATAAATTTGCAATCAAAGAAAACTCCCAAGCCGTAGTGCTCGGAATGCAATGAACTGAACAATGCCTGAAGGCCCTCACCTCCCTCGTAGTAAGCTTCTATCACAAGTACGATACTAATACTGACTGGGTCAACCTCTCCAGAGAGAAGTGGCGGGTTACCATAACATTCGTGTGTAAAACTCGACCATAAGTAACGATCGAATCCTTGATATCAAATCTGCAGGTGCATGGCCCAGTGACACAATTTCAGCAAATGGTGGTTCAATATCAGCAGGTAGTAGCTATATCAAAAGATGTTGAAAGCCGACAAAATGCTAGGTACTTAAAGCTTTTCCGAACTGAAACTGGTCCTTAAACTGGTACTATAAATTAAAACTAGACTTTGAACCTTCCAATTAAAACCCTAAAAGAAAAATCAAAGGTAATCCTCTTCTTTGATAACTAAAAATGTACATACTTACCTCTTTAAAAGCCAGCAGAGACGCAATTATATCCTCCTCATTTAGGGCAAGGGCAAATCCGTCCATGAATTAGTGCGGGAGTGCCAATTTAACGAATTTAATAGCCAAATATTAAGAAACTATTGATGGCGGCAAATAAAGTTCCGTGCGTTCTCTACGCCCTAGTCCTAGCTGTTTAAACGAAAAAGGAAGACGAATGTGGGCGATCGATAACCAAAGCGCGCTCAAATTCCTGACTCCGACAACTCCCATAATTCCTATGATTAAAATTACCTGAAAACAAGAAATAAATACTCGTAGTAACCAAACTTATGTGACAAACAACTCTTGCTTTTTACATTAAGTAGATAGGTAATCCACGTCATGTTTCAATATTTTCCTTACTGAAGTTTTTGGATTTCTTGGCGCCTATCCATCTCTTTGTCGTTTCAAAAATTTGTGTATTTAGGTACTCAAATGGCGAATGATTCTTAAGATCGAATATGCAGTCCAAAACGACACCATCACTTTTTCATTAAAGCAATTTACTTTTTATGTAATTGCATAATTAGATATTTCACGTATTCTATAATTGACAGACGGCTTATTGAGCAGGTACCTCGGCAGGTATCGAAAATTGGCAACAACGGTTTATGATGGGTATACAATTGAAATTTTCGTCCAAAAAGGTACTGATTAAATTTAGTAACACATAATTATTGCTATAACCTCCTTTTCAACTTGAGAGAATTTGTTCTCTGCAGACTGCAACGTGCTAGATTTATTTATGTATTTATGTATTATCCCTCTCTCTTTCTGGGCCCTTAACAGGCTTGCGCCCAATTACAGAATGATCCGCATACTGCTTTTTAGAGGTGCCTCTAGTAGGTAGCTGGCAGAATGGTCGAAACTGGTCTAAGGTAATTCCCATCTCTGCCATAGATGAAAAATTCACTTCAACCCAGGTCCGAACACCCGACCTCCGGATTTATTCGTCCTAAATGCATTTAAGTTATCGGTTTTTCTACTCCATTTTGAAAAGCAAGACTTAAAACTATACGAAAATCAACAGTTAGTCTCACTTGAACCATATTGCACAAATACATCCGCCAATTGTAAAAGTTTCTTTTCACATTCAGTCATCCGCACCCATTTTGCATCCTTTTTAGCGCATTTTTTAAGTATTAAAAAAAAGTGCTATTGTTTGCGTTTTATTATCCGTCCTTATACCTCACGAACGGATTGTCGGAAGAGGATACTCACAATGGGCGATTGAGACGTCTGCAAGAAATATATCCATTGTTGATGTCAAAACAAAAGCTGTTTCGGTTTAAAAAATGCGCTTTATCTGCACAAGAGTTGTGTACAATTTATACTTGTTTATACAAGGGGTACAAAACCTGAGCCTAATTGTTTACAAATTTACCATACATAATAAACAACCTAGGAATGATTTCGAGTGGGTTTTGGAGCGTTTTGTTTATCTGCCGTTTTACTTTCACAAGTATGAAAATCCTCTTTAACACAACTTTCAACCTATTCATATGCCGAACTTCATCTTCTGACCTATCATCAACAAATACAACCACGCCACTATTCCTCCCAATAACGAGTCCATAGTAGATTTCTATCTAGTTATTGTAATGGTACCAGTATATTTATAGGTTTATATAGATCACATCTAAGAAACACTCTAACTTTCGTATCATGAACTGATTTCGACCAAACTTTAAGGGTCGGTGTAACTCATAAATATTTCGGTCAAGTTTGTGAATCAGCCAATTCCGCCATATTGGAACAAAATAGCAGACACTTTTATATGTTGATGTGGTTAAAGAAATCCACCTACATCTGATCAGGCTAGCCAAAACGGATTTTTTGAAATTTAAATGGTGCAAAACTTTCACCAAATGGCAAAAAGTTATAACAATATAAACCTTTGTGGGTATTTACCATTAACAATGTTCTAGATTCATAATTCACTTTAATTTGTCGGAAAGCTTATGACATATCGAGCTTCGTGAACTGCTTTCCGCCACGCAGCTTACAAAAAAGATCCCCTATCCGTGGCGATGGATATTGATCGATTTCAATGGAGGTATGTAGTGGTTTATGGTTACCTTGAAGTCGCCACATAGTCTAATTGATTCATTTTTCTTGATTACCGGAAACAATCGGTGCCCATTCTGAATAATCAACTGGAGACAAAATACCTACGGATAGAAGTCTATTAATTTCATTTTCAACTTGATCTTTTATTACATGGGGCATTGGCCTTGCATAAAAAAAATTTGGTGTTACTTTTATACCTATCCACGTTTTGAATTGACAAATTCCTCATTAACTCATCTTTAAATTCATGAATTACTCTTAAAAAAGTGGTGATATTTGCATTTCTTCTTTAATTTTTTTCTCCGCAACCATAAGAGTTACAAAGACTGGTGGGGGTGGCACGTCTTTGAAGTGGTTTTCGGGATATGCCCTTTCCGATTTTGCAAAAATTTTTTTGAATTTTTACCACGAAAGGGGTCACCTCTAGACGAGTGTGCGAAAAAATTCTGATTTCGACGAAATTTGGTATCTGCGGGTTTTTGAGCATGAACAAGCAATTCTTGGCCGGACCACTAAAATGGAAATTTGTTGTGGATATACTTATTGAGTTAAGGGACAAAATTATTGAACAGTTTTTAAAAATCACTTTGGAAACAAAAGTTATACTCATTTGAAGATTGGTTTCAGAATGGCACTCCTAAAAAATAAACGTGATACCTTCTTATTTATGACGGTTTTTTTCTGAAGTACTAAGGGAAAATGCGTACGTCAAAAAATAGACTAAAACGTCTGCGCAAACAGAACCTTATTTGTGCACCAATTTTTTGAAATTTCAACTGAGGATGCTTTTTATAAAATCAAAATTTTAACGGAAGAAGCCTAATAAATTGAATACTTATATCCCAAGATGTGCTCCGGATGCACAACCACAATTCAGAAATCCCTTTAATTTGATTGTTTGTATTTCTTCTGTTAGCCTGTCTGATTTTTCAAAGTGATTTAAGATCTTTCCTAAAAAATATTTCTTCATCTGAGCCCTTTTTGAAGAGCTTTTGTTGTTTGCCGAGCGGAATTTTCATTGTGTATTTCCTTTAACTTTTTATTAAAAATCACTTTTCTACAACCTGCCTTTTGTGAATCGCGATTCCGCAAAAGCTAATTCTAAAGTCATTTTCAAAAGCTCAATAAATCAATGATAGTTACCGCTTTTTCTAGGGTTTATTTACAGTAGGTAACCACATTTAACCATTTTTTTATGCGTTTTTCAATTCGGTTTGAATATGGACCTTAAACTTTCACCTTTTGACTGTTTAGTTGCTAAGTAATTAAGATATAAAATAATCATATAAACTCCTGACTTACTTTTCAATTGATGAAAACGATGTAAAATGCAAGGTATAATCCGAATGTTGGGAATTCTGATCTGGATTCTTCTAGTTTTCAGTCACTACAGTATAGGCCCTTGTCTTAAAAACCCGAATAAACCGCAAAATCGTTTTTTAGCTATTCCAAACATAGGAACGCCGTTTTTCTGGTTCTTTATCAATCTATACCGCTGCCATCAAACTTTGTTGTGGAACACCACTGAGTTACACTACTACTACTTTCTAGTTTAATTTCAAAAATGCGGTTGTCAAAGAAATTAAATATTAGATTGGATATCAAAATGATTCGAAATGAATAAAGCGTTACTGATGATATACGCACAATACTACAAGAACATCTAAATCACCCACTGCACCCAAAAGAAGAAGAATAAATTGCAGATCTATATCCGAAGAGTAAAATGCTCTAATCTGTCTCATACGTTGGTAATTACGGAAAATTTGCATATCGGATTGTGCTTGATGATTCAAAGGACGTTTAATGATTGCTATTAATCACTAGCTTTATAAGCACTAAAACATATTAATTGCAATTACAAATAAATTACAAGATATAGCCGACATCTTATGCAGTTTGTGAGAAACGTGACTAAATTGGTAATCACTGCTTGCCTGAAGTAGGCGGCCCCCCTTAAGAAAATCGGATATATAGCAGAGCTTTGATTTGAAGAAGTAATTACAACCTCAAGATGAAGGTATCGGTAAGTTCGAAAGCTCATTCCTTTTAGTAGTATTACATCAAATCTTTTTAGATAGTACTTGTGCTAGCGTTGGCCACCGTTGCGTACGGGTATAGATACTTTGATCCATTCGGATTTAATCAGTACCCATTTGGTCTTTCGGCACCGGCCACGTTTCAAAGGAGCGTAGGGTACTTTGTTCCAACGTTCAGTGACATCACCGGACCTGGTTATCCTGACAATAGGGTCGATAGTCCTAAGGACACGTCCAGCAAGAAACAGAAGTGGTAGAATAAAATGGCAACGCCGTACAATGCACATCTGTAACCACAATCGAAAGAACCAAATATACTGCATTAGTTTGGGAGTTGTAGTTTAAGTTTCGTATAGGGATTTCAATGCAAAACTGCTCCTTTTTTAGTTAAGACTCATTGAAGCGCGAAACTTCAGTTTAGAACCAAAAGGTAGATTTCACCAGAGCGCGACAACTGCTTACCGAAGTCGCAAGCTTTAAATTAATACCGAACTGTTTAATTTTTTTATAACTTCAATCAACCCTCCGGTTTGAAGTTTCTTTTGTGAAGATAGTTCAGCTCATGTATCCATTTTTAATGTTTAAGTTTTTGTCTGTCAAGCTGACGTGAAATTGGTCAAAGATTTCGGACTGATGGTAGGTTCAAAAGCTCCAGCTCTCATTGAATAACTCTAAATGTTAAATTATCGTGTTCTTTTTTTAAGTACCTACCTAAGCGAAGTTTAGACCTTGGTAAAAACAAACGCTTTATTCTAATGTGTAATTATGAAGGAGGTTGATTAGGCCAATCAAAGCTCTTAAAGTTTCACTTACACTTGTAATTAGTATAATTAGGGTGGTATTTAAATTTTACCTTTCAATTGCTGGTGTTGGCAGCTTTGCTGTTGAAACGAGTTCCATATTTTAATATATTATTGTGCCTTATGGCGTTTTTGTTTTACTTTTTTAAGTACTTAAATTGAAACAATAATTAAAAGTTATTAAGTGCTATTTGTCATTGCTAACATTTATCAATTTATTTGGTAGTGGTCTAGAATATACTCCAACCCATACGTATAAAGTTTCCACCTTTAAATAATCATTTGAAAGCTTGTTTTTTATTTTCAATTTTAAAGACTTTCCCATAAGACGTTCGAATGTCGCGCCGTGGGTGCTTTACACAATCCAAACGGCATGACTGTAAAATGCCGTAATCCCGATCCGATCGTAAATGTCGTCTTCTCCCGGTCCTCTGGAACCATTTTCACTTGCCAACGTTTTAAATCCAAAATCGAGAAAAACTTGGATTAGGATAGTGTGTCCAGGATGTTGTCAATTCATGGAGGTAGATAACTATATTTTTTAGTCACGTCATTGAGGCGACGATAATCCACACAGAATCGTGTAGACCCATACTTCTTTTTAACCAATACCACATTCCAAGCCCAAGAACTATTAGATGGCTTGATAACACCTTCAGATCCCATGTCTCTTTTCTGCTTTCGTCTGTTTTGATAGCAGAAGACGTCTAGATGATTGTCGAATGGGTTGTGCATTCATGAATTATTTCCTGAGATGCTGTTTTTGAAAGTAAATTGTGCATAACTTTTACATACGACACCAAATTGGTCTCCGATTTTCCATACGCCTGCCTTTAGTGGTGCCAAGTGAAACTTTTGAAAATGGGGGAGGGGGGAGCACGTTCTACCCCTCCTGGTATTCTAATGAAAGGCCTCATTGAAATAAATTGGTTTGTACAAACTACAACTTTCCCGCGTGACTCTTTTTTGAGATCAGAGGGTGCCAAAGTCGAGGGGGAGGGGGAGTTGAATTGGTTTTATCCTTCATGGTACTCTAATCAAAGGTCTCAACGAATGGAATTAATTTCTACCAACCATAGTCATCCTCCTCGACCCCTTATCTTGATCGGGTATACCTTATGTGTATAGCGCGATTGGGACGTCTAGAAGAAATATATTCATTGGTAACGTCAAAACTTTCAGAGCGAATATCTCCAAAACGGTTTGTCGGATGAAACTACACTCAAAGGCAACATAAATCGACTGAACGAGACATATTTGTTGGTAAAGTCGAAACAAATACCTTAACAAAGAAGTGTCGGAAGAAGGTACTCGTAAAAGGCAATCTGGTGATGTTAAAGCGCAATAAAGTGTCGAAGGATTTTGAATGTATGCCAGGCGGCCTTTAAATCTTTATGTGTAAATAGCTTCCTCCCCATTAGTCATCTACCAAGGAAGTAAACATCGTTGGCATGCTTACTACCTTCCATCCGACGATTTACTATAAGCTAATTCGGTTTTTAAAAAATGCGGTTTATCTGCACAAGAGTTGTGTACAATTTATATTTGTTTATGGCTTTAGTGTGTGCTGACTTTTTTGTAACACGTCTCCAGCTTTGAGTAATAAATGTCCCCTCCTCGACCTACCTGACTGCAGCTAACTAGTGCTGAGCTCTATGTCCTCTTCGCCTTCAGTCCAAAACTGGAGGCGTCGCGTGACGTTCCACTTTCAAGAGATCACTCCACTGAGCCGAGCAACCAGCCTGGAGTTACTCAAATTACACACATTTACAGCCATAATCGCCCGTGTGTCCTGGTTGAAAAACCAGAAGCAAACATGTCACTAATTTTGTAGAGAATTCCACTCCATGTTCTCCAAGGAGCATCATCAACAATGAGCTAGTTTAAAAATAAAACATTGTGCAACTTAAATTAATTTGATTATTTATGCACGTAATTTGTTGTTAATTTTAAATATAGTTTCGCTATTTTAATCCACATTAAGCATAAAATTAAAAACAATAAATACAATTAGGTCAACGTTTTATCAAATTGAAAGTAAAACTTTTTTTAATTGAGGCACCGTCTGCGTTCCCACTTGAAATTAAGAGAGTCGAGGAGAGGAAGTTTATGTATCTAATTTTTATAAACAAAGCAGAAAAGATCAAGTATAAATTTCTGGATGAGGTGAATTAAGAAAACCAATAAGCGATATTTCTTCTTAGGTAATTCAAGTCGTGCTGATTCCCAATTTTAAGGATAAAAATTCCTGCCGAAAATTCAACTACCTAAATTGTGATCGATCTTAACACTATAAAAGAAGTAATTAGCAATTAATTTTGTACTTCTTCCGACCATTACCAAACCGTTCACGTAACTCCAGAAGCAGGTAGGAGGGGGTAGCGTCATAAGTAACACAGGGATCTAAGCTTGATCATCTGCTTTTCTTTAATGACTTAATAGATCGCCGACCGTCCAATATTTGACTTAATTAGTCTACAGGTGACCATCAGTTTAAAAAAAAAACTGTTGTACCATGACCATCTTTCACCAAAAATGTATGCATAGTCCCGATATACCTAGTTCAGATTATGGGTTTTATTTACAAACATTAATTGTTCCTTGGCTTCTGCAGCCGATCCGGTGTTTTGTACTGGTATAGGATAACAGTTAGTAATGTCTGAAGACCTTGGAGCACCCTTAGAGAATTCCAAAGTCGGTTCTCAAAGTCGGAAGAGCAAACTGAAAAAATGTAACGTAGATCATCATATTGCATAATTTGATCGAATCCAACAACTCATTACGAATGGGGTGGAATTCGAATCCGTTAATTGAAAAAAAGACAAACTTTTGATGCTTCCTACCAGAGTTGCCTACTTTCCTCTGTGTTTTTTTGGAAGAATGCACTATGCATGCCTATTTTCCAAAATTAGACCGCCCACTTACAACAAAACCATAAATACTAGACACTTTTGGAGTGGGAGGGCACTTACAAAAATAACAGTAGTAAAATATTAAGATGACTAAGAAGTTTAGAAGATTTAATGTAGCTTAACCTACCTTTAAAAAACATCGTGATGAAGTTTGTGGGAACTGTGACCAAAGCGTAATTAATTATTAGTTGTAATATGCGATCAGTTGTGGGAGTGTATACATAAATTGAGTGAAAATGGAATATATAACTGTGATTTCAGCAGGTAGTTAGGTATAATTCACAATGCAGGCATCGGTAAGTTTAGCTTTGTTTTAAGCGAGCAATTAATAAAGGTTTTTTCATCCCTTCCAGATTATAGTTGTACTCGCCTTAGCTACGACAGTCTACTGTCAGGGGTATGGATACAATTTTGGCATACCAAACGGGATCAGTCAGCCAAATCCCAACATACTATCCCAGTATATAGTTGGCAGGCCGAAAGTGTACAGTTATAATACGCCACCTGCGTTCCCGCCGGCGATAGGAGGGTATAATGTAGGAGGACCACAATATCCTGGTCCGAATAACTACTACCCGCAGATTTTCGGCGGAGGAAGCAGTGACGCGGTTCCTGTCTTACGTTTTGGACCACCTCAGCCACAAAGAGAAACGTTACCGTTTCGATCCGTAATAAGGATAGTAAAAAACATTCCTAGAGGCCCCCTGCCTTTTTGAGTTGACCGAATAGTTTTTTTTATGGATTGTAATGTTGTGAATGACGTGAGGTGTACTAGTTGAATAAAAGGGCTCGTGGTGGAGTTTTAGTTTAACCGATTTGTTAATTGTAGATTTGGTGCTTTCAGATACCATATTTAATGTGAATAGTAGGGAAGGAACAAATACCCATATATGTTCATGTCTATTACGCATTGTTCATTTGGGTCACGGAAAAGAATTTACCCCCTCCCCCCCCCCTCTGCTACTGAATCTCTGCGAAATTCCCTAAAAAGTCCGTCTGGGGTGGCATGTGAAGGTAGAGCATTAGGAACGTTATTTATATTTAATCGTATCGTATCGTATCCAAAGACTATTATTCTCCTAATGGAGGAGGATAGTCTTTGGTATCGTATGGGTGACACTACGTTTTCAGGTCGCATCAGCATTATTAGTAATACCTATTACAACAAAACAACGGAACGTATCGTACGTATAAATTAATTAATTTAATGCCAAGTGCAATTATTCAACCATCTTGATCTAACCCAAGTCGCCTCTAGATGAAGCAGAGCAGAGCACCTCGGTGTGACCCCACGGAGTCATTGGATTTGACCCATTTTCAATTGGCTTGTTACATGTGGTACCTATATAAGTTAACTGTGCAAAGTTTGAAGTTTGAATAGGTTCAAGCGTTTGAAAGAGGCAGAGAGGCGTGACCCTACGGGGTCATTGGATTTGATCCATTTTTAATAGACTTGTTACATGTGGCATATAAGTCTATTTTTGGTTGCGGATATGGTGGGAAAAATCAAATGGGTGCTAAATGAACTGAGATACGATATTACATATAGTATTTCGCCAGTCTTAAATACCTCTTTTCTAACCCAAATCTTTTCAAAAAAGAAAAAAATCAGGTCTGCAATTTTCTTCCATTATTATATGGAAAAATTTTAACTGGCTAATCCATCTACTTGTGTTTAGTGTATAAAATACAAAATATATATAAAAATGATCTTCCCCAATTTGTACACAAAATTGTATAAGTTTTTGAGTATACACAAGGGCGCTAAGCGTTTAGCCGTCATTTAATTTTTCTAAATATTTCCGAAACAGAGGGGCAGAGACTGTGAGAGTGGAAGCACAATAGAAGTACCTACTATGCAGTGCCGTTGTTCCAGTGGGAAGGAGTTTAATGTTTGGGGAGGCTAAGGAGGGTTTACGTTTATTAGTGTATTATCCCGGAAGGATTATTTATAGATAAATGTTCTGCCTAAGAATATTTTATCGTGCCATAAAATTTTTCGGAAATTTACGTTTTAACACAAAATACAAGACATAGATAAATTCTTGTTTCGAAAAGTAGAGGAATTCTTTAAATCCTTTTTCTTTAATACCTGTTCAAAATAAAATCCGGATTAGCGGCTAACCCAAGTAATCAATGTGCAGACAATCGAGTTTCTACTGTAATAACAATAAGCATTGAATTAGGGCCCCCGGTGGTGTGGTCAACCCCCCCCCCCCCCCCCCCCCCCCGGGAAATCTCCCGGTATCCCTCCTGTCCAATCCGACTCTGTATACCTACATAATTAATTTTGAAGCTGTGTTCCTTGGTTGCTGCAGTTTGGACACCGACAAATTGTTTATTTATCATTAAATAATTAAATGTGTTGCAGTTTCGATATGTCAATTTATTACTGTTTCTTTACAGACTGCTTCATCTGGAGAGAGTTGCGTTAGATCAAGATGGTTGAATAATTGCGCTTAGTACCTATTGAATTAATTAATTGATACGTACTCACGTTTCGTTGTTTTGTTGTAATGTTAATTAACCTAAGGTTCGTTGTACTATTTATTTGAACCGGGTAATAACGAATATTCATATTTAGCAAGGTGTCTTGTTTTGAATATGTGATATAACCTATTTCATTTCGATAATCTCGCTTTGAAAGTTGCAGGTAAAAATAGCATAGTTCGCCTAACATACGCCAGAGATCTTGTTTTTATGTGTCTTAGCAAAGGGCCACCCGGTTGATGTGGCTAATCGATTATTTCAGTTGACCTTTGACATGCAGCGATTGGTTTCGTGTCAATCTTTCGCTAAGCCTGTGCACGTATGTCACCTCTTGAAGCCTATCGCTGCCAAGTATATATTTTATTTATGTTATGTAGGAATATGTTTATGGTTGCTTTGTGAATATTATTTTTTTATTTTATGATATGTTTTAATTTGTCTTTTTATCGAGTTGTGCGCTATGTTCTCGTTGTGAAATTAAAATTGGGCTGTTTTTCTGTACCGGATTATCCCCTATTTTGATTCCCCCCCCCCCCCCCTTCTAATCCATGTTCTATCAGGTTTTGCAAAAAATAAGTTTAACACCAAAGTTGTTTAGCCTAAGCACAATTTATCAAATTTGGTGGTATTATTTATACAGAGTGAAAATTCTAAACGGACACTCTGTATTTTATTCGATTTTTAATATCTATGTCAAGTTTATTAAGGATCCTCAGATCCTTTATAGTTTTGTATTGTCGTCCGTCCGTCCGTCCGTCCGTCCGTCCGTCCGTCCGTGTGCGCTCTAACTCTTTTTAAAAGTGGCCGATTGAGTTGAAATTTGGTGTACGGGTTCTTTGGACATTAAGGACGGACGCTATTGATTTTCAGGAAGCTGGTTCAATAGGAACAAAAGTTATAGGACTTCGAGTGAATCGGGAACAGGAAAAACTACGGGCTCAATATAATAGAAATCAACATATTTCATTCCCTAGGTCATGTATCGGGTTGGGACTTCCGCTAGATTATTCCCTATGACTCTTAGATGTGTAATACTTTAATATAACTCTTCTCTGTGGTATAGGTCGAAAGTTTTAGAGCAAAATGTAGCAAAAATTACACTTTATACATGAATTTAGAGTTTTAAAAGGTTTCAAACGCATTATCTTGATGCAGCAAGAGTACATCACGTGCACATTTGATAACCGCATGTGTGTGATTCAAAAATGTTAAATTATTGCCATATGGGTTTTGATCAAAATAATCAAAATCGTTATTTATGCACCAAGATCGTCGAGAAAAAGACTAGGGGCATTATCTCAATGCTCAAGACATAAATTTGATGCATTTCTGGCGACCACATGGATTTTGATCAAAACATGTCAAAGTCGTTATTTATGCACCAACATCGTTGGGAAAAAGACTAAGAGCATCATCTCAATGACCAAAACATGAATTTGATCTATTTTTGGCGACCACATGAATTTTGATCAAAACATGTCAAAATCGTTATTTATGCACCAAGAACGTTGGGAAAAAGACCAAGAGCATTATCTCAATGATCAAAACATGAATTTGATCTATTTTTGGCGACCACATGGATTTTGATCAAAACAAGATTAAGAGCATTATCTCAATGTCAATGTCAATAAATTATCGTTAAAAGTTATTGTAATACTGAGGATCCTTCGATATTTCGTTGTATCGGTTTATTTATTTATTACCCCTCTCTTGTTCTGGGCCTTCAACAGGCTTTCGCCCAATTACAGAAGGTTTGAACACCCGTTCTAAGATATAAGATTTAATTATTATAAGTTTTCCCTTCATTCTGCCCTTTTGTTATTGTTTTACATGAGGGAAACGATTTCAAATTTCTCTGCCTCACTGTATACCAACGTTAGTTGTATAACAAAATAAATAATCAAAATTGAGTATAATGTGACGTTTGACAGTAATAACGCATTTGTTTTTGCATCGCCAATTATATATTTTTATTATTGTTAAAAAAACTTTTCGCTCTTTCTGCTCTGACTGAAGATATAAAGCAACCTCTACTTGATATAGTTATCAAGATACAAAGCCTCAAATTTGGATTCTTTCCAAATTTAACAGCCTTTATCCCTGAAAATGGTCAAAAACTCCTATCTATATTTAGCTTATCCTCGACACAATTACTGTAACTCACTTGGTAAATTTACGAGACACTTTTATACAGCGTATGAGCACTGTAACTAAATGTTTAATTATGTGGCGTCCAAAGTGGGCGTTGTCATTACCATACGGTACCTATAAATTGCTGAAATTTGAAGAAGAATCTACACTACCAAAATGCAGCCATCGACGGTAAGTTTAAATTGTTCTATGATTGTAAATCAACCATTTTGTAGATTGTATTCGTGCTAACTGTAGCTTTCGCTGGATACCAGCACAGCTGTGGATATGAATTTGTACCACCATTCGGTCTTCCATTCATTAGTCCGCAAGATCTGCCGCCAAACGCATTTTCCCGGGTGGTAGTAGGCAATTATCCTGTTCCGATTATTCGATGGGGACCACCAAACTCCTATCAAGAAAAGCCACCACACCCTGATAATAGATAATGAAGCAGGTTACAATGTCGGTGAATTTTCAACTGAAATGCAATCAAAATGAAAATAAATACATTGGGTACGTTATAGTTTTTGTTAAAGCATCCTTATTGCTTTTGTTGTGGTGACAGCTTCAACGAAGGCGATTATAACGACTTCATGGAGTTGTACAAATTACTCGATGAAGATGACGTGTTGCTTTTTAACAAGCACGTTCATTATTATTGATGGCTGTAGGGTGACATATTGATCTTCGATTGTTTCTTGTACGATGAATCGACGAATACGCGCAAAGGTAGACACATAACAGGTGGGAATATATTCAGGGACAAGCAAACTGGTTATGTACAGGACGTATTAAAATATTTTCCTTGAAGGAAAAACTAAAGGATCATAATTCTAGTTTGGGGACGCAAAAAATTTTGCCGCATCTAACGAATTGCAGAACGCAAATGGGTCACGCACTATTATCAAATTACTGTCAATTTTAAGAAAATTTCCAAATCTACGAAAATATTCTGCCTGTAAGTTATTCATCGTGCAAAAGTATTTATGGAGTTTGTCTTCAGTTAGATTTAATTTTTGGGAAAATTGGCAAGGGCTCCTTTTCGAACCTTAATATCCTATCAAAGACTGTAGGGGCCTTTTAAAGGACTCAATGGAACTAATATCAGCAACATTTTAAATATAAGTTACTCATGTGGATAGATAGAATTGAAAATGATGCTGTAATACTGCATAATTTCATATGGTTGGTTATGTTGCTGTAAGTAAGTGTAATAACATGATTTGAGGCGGATCCCTGAGATACGTTTTCAAAACTGACAAACCCATATCATTAGTGCTTCAAGAACGAGCATCATCAAAAATGAGAAATTTTAGCCAGCTCTGTTTAAAAATAAAACATTGTGCAATTTAAATTAATTTCATTATTAATGCACGTCATTTGTTGTTAATTTTAAAAATAGTTTCGCTATTTTAATCCATATTAAGCATAACATTAAAAATAATAAATGCGATTTAGGTCAACGTTTTATTAAAATTGCAAGTAAAACTGTATCTTTCTAATTGATGCACTGCCTGTGTTCCCACTACATATACACTGTGTCCCAAATAAGGATGTCTATTATGGAGATTTCCGAAAACATAGAAGATACGACGATGGTCAAATTCGGAAAAACTTGCGCAATTAAAGGGTAATTATCATACTTTAAAGAAAACTACAAAATTCCGATTGCTTCCGAAGATATGCCGGAAAAACCTAAATTTTCCGATTTGATTCTGCTGTTATTTGAACAGATACAAAAAATAGAAAACACTTTCTCATTGCCACTTTTTGAGCTCTACAAGATACCCTTGAGAGGTTTTCAATACAACGTTTCGTTTCGAAGAAATCATTAACTTCATTTTGAATGAATTATCATTTTGTGTTTTTTTTAAATATGAAAATTAAAAAAGTACTTACTTCACAGATATTGCGGCACGTTAAAATGCTTTAAAATTTAAATAATATTTTTAATTATTTATTAACATCTGATAATGTTATGGTAATACCACGAAAAGGTATTGCCGATAAACCATATTGTGATAAACTTTTTGCCGCTACTGTATGTGTCTCAGTGGTAGAGGGTTGGGCTAGATCGCCGGAAGGGCGGGTGTTCGAACTGAGCCGAGGTAAGAATTTTTCATCTGCGGCAGAGATGGGAATTTCCTTAGATAGATTTCGACTTTTCGAGCATTCGGTCGGGTATTCCGAATTAGGTTTTCCTGCAGTTTTTGTGAGGTAAATACCGGAATAGTATAGAAAAACTTAATACATTCATTACATATTTTTTAAAAATTTAAAAAAAGGTAAATTACATATTAATCAAATTTAATAGAAAATCCCAAATTACGGAAAATGTTATGTTAATTAATTTTATAATTTTACTAGCTTGTGTTCTAAAAAACGCTAATCTTTTATTAGTATTGTCAAAGTAATGTATTGTATCACAAACTACTACAAATAAGCAACAAGTCTACGAACTTAAACATTATGAACAGTGGCGTGCATCTGTATTTAATTCAACCGCTATAGAAAAAAACATGTAAATAAAAAAAGAACACATATTTGCTATTACTGCAAAAAAAATTAAATAAAAAAGTTGTTAATCAATCAATTGGTCCTTTGACAATAGCCCAGTCACCAAATAAATAAATTCTGGACGCTACCAATTACGTCTGGAGTGATATTCTGTATCTCCCGCTGAATTTACTGTTTTAAATCTTTTTGTTAACGTGTGACTAGTGAAATTATAAAATTAATTATAAATCAACAATTTGAGCTTTTCTATTAAATGTTATGTAACATAATTTTTTTTGTGTTTCTATGTACCTATCCAAAAAGGTGTCACTTTAAGAACATGTATTAAAAAATGGTGGTTGTAATTAAAACATACGCCCCCCTTGGCACTGCAGACTGGCCACAATTTTAAAGTATATAGATGGGTAGCATACTTCTTATAATGTTGGATACCCTAAAAAGCTTTTTTTAATGGTTGTTTTGAAGATCTATTCAGTGTTCCAGGCAAAATTTCCATACGAATGCGAAGTATATGTACAGGGTGTAAATCGAAAAGTGGAACATAGGCGTTTAACATGGGAAATTACTTTTTCTCTGCGCAAACGTTTCCTAATTATTTTACGCAAAAATAGTTCAAATAAAAGTTACAGAGATATAAATTCTGCACCTAAATCATGTGAAACGATAATTCTACCTCTTCTTGTACGCGAAAAAATTAATTATAAAGATTCTGTGTTCACGAGCTTTTAGTCTAAGTAGCCATGGACTATGTTTTTCTTTTATCATAGTCCATGGCTACTTAGACTAAAAGCTCGTGAAAACAGAATCTTTATAATTAATTTTTTCGCATACAAGAAGAGGTTTCACATGATTTAGATGCAGAATTTATATCTCTATAACTTTTATTTGAAGTAGGTATTTTTGCGTAAAATAATTAGGAAACGTTTGCGCAAAGAAAAAGTAATTTCCCATGTTAAACGCCTATGTTCCACTTTTCGATTTACACCCTGTACATATAACCAATACCGTGCATTTCGCGTATCAAACTGCTGTAAAAAAAAGTATTCCTGAACTCCTCGGAACATTTCATTTTTTTGCGTCCAATAACAATAAAATATACAGGGTGTTACATTTAAAAACAAAACGTTAAAATCATTTCGGGCTAAAACAGTAATCGAAAAAAGACATTATCATTATTAAAGGAATGTTATATGACACCAATTATTAAAAAAATTGCTTCATAAATCACGGAGATAATCCTGTTCCGCGACGTTTTTACTTACCCTGTACATAGATAAGATTATCGTTACCGTACCTTTTTATTTGCGAATACACCACTAACGTTAATGACATGCACTGAAATCAATTAAAGTATATAATCGATGTAGAGACACTTTGAAGTGTCGTGGGAGCTGTAACCAATTATAATTAGACGATTTGCTTGTGGGTGTCTTAGGATATAAATCACTGGTCAGTTCAAGCGAGCATAGTGACATCATGCTGTCATCGGTAAGTTTGTAATGTTTGAAAACATTAATAGTGTATTGAATTTCTATAGGGTGTACTAGTCTTAGCTCTAGCTTTGCTGCTCAAAGCTATGGATATGGGTGGGAATTTCTATCCAGCGGTGGTTTAAATCCAGCTCATTTCGCCCAGTACCTATATAATGGACCGTATTCTGGCTCGCCTAATAATTGGGCTGGATATAATGCCGAATATTCCCGTTTGAGCTACGATCCACAAAATGAGGTGTATGGAGGTGCGGATGATGCAGTTCCTGCCTTGCGCAACTTTAGTCCCGACAATCTAGCAACGGTGATTGAGCAAATCGCCCAACTTTTTAGGAGTTAACTCCGATCACATATCACCAATTTTACTGTACAAATTGTAAACCTAAATACACATAATTTCTAATTAGACCATTGAGATACAATAGAAACGAATAGCTCGTAAAACTAAAGCAAACAATTTTGGAATTAGAACATCAACTATAAGTGTAAAAAAAAAGGGACCTTTTTTTGGTTTTTTATGCTTCAGCTAACTTTAGAGCCCTATAAATAGAAAACCATTTGTCTATCTGTTAGCTTTTTGAATTGATGAATTAGGTGGGAGGGGGTGAAATTGTTTTATCTTTTATGAAACCTTAAGGCGCCAACGAACGGAATTGTTTTCTATCTCCTCCCTTAACCCCCTATCGCGATCGTTTATATTGCCTAGAGAATGAAATATCGGAAAAGTCTTGCGAAATAAAGGGAAAAGGGAAGATTAAATGTGTTCATTACAAAAATGCTATAACTATACAGGCTGTTTCACGCAAACCATTACCTAAAAGTATTCAGGCCATTAATAATTTAAATCTGAAAATTTGCATACCAACTTGCTTATTTTAAACACGAAATCTACATGGAAATCTACGTCACATTTTCCTATACCCAGCATCAAAGGTTTTCAAGTTATTCCAGTTTTTTCAAAATTTTTGACGTCTCACTGCTTTTCTTTAGCGCCTCGTACCTATGGCTCCGTTGGCTTGAATTTCAAAAAGTCTTCCTGATCGCCCTTCTACAGGGTGTTTTAAAATTAATGGTTAAGTTTACAAATAAATGAAACCTGCTTTATTTTTGTTCACTTTCGTTTTATTTAAGATTTTCTGAAATTGTGAAGCGTTAGTGCATTATTTTCTTAGGAGGCCTTGAAATAAACCCGTTAGCAAATCTGTCTGACAAATCTTTTTGTGGGTACAATTGTTATCATTCGTTATTCCATCGTAGTTTATATCATGAAAAAATCCTATTTAGTTTAATGAATACAAAGTTAAATGAAATCAAAAACAGAGACAGGCCAATTGGGGTTTTGTTTTACGTGGCCACCGTTTTTTCAATTCATAATGGCATCCTCTGATTAACTCCGTTGGTAGTCGCCTCTCGAACTCCTACTCCATTTCATCAAAAGCTCTTCTGACCCTAACTTCCAGTTCTTCACGACAAACAACTGATGTAACTTTGTTTTTCATAAGACCCCACACATAAAAGTCCAGTGTCATTATATTTGAGTATCTAGAAGATCGAAACCGCGGATCTGTAAGCCTAATACACCAGTCTTCAAAAATGTTCAAAGACATAAATAAGCATCATGGGTAAAATGAGCCGGCGCTCCATTAAGTTGAAACCAGTAGTTTTCCCCACCCCAGGTAATGTTTCCAAGGATGGTACAATGACATTTACTAAGGCGTTTATTTCAAGGCATCCTAAGAAAATTATGTATATAATGGTCACAATTTTAGAAAATCTTAAATGAAATGAAAACGATAACAGATAGATATAGGGAAAAATCAGCTTTTTAAGGTTTGAAGTTATTAAACTTGACCATTAAATTTAAAACACCCTGTACAAAGGCGATCAAAATTTAAATCATTCGCATGTAGCATCTCGTCAATATTGTTGATTATCATCGGTTGAGATGATCGGGACAAAAAGTTATAGTCCAAAAACGATCTTGAGAATCGTTCGGTATTCAGTTGTATAGAATTTTTAGCGCATTTCCATAAAAATTTAAATAATGCGCTGTTGTGGCCCGTTTGTCCGTCCGCCTACCCGTCTATCCGTCCGTCCATCTGTCCGATTGCTACTAGTTTTTTATCTTAAGGGATATTGTTCTACCTTTTCGCTATTTTGTTCGTTATGGTGTGATGAAAATTTTCTGTGCCGCTTAAGTAGAAAGTCCCTGGTTCGAATCCGGGTGTGAGCATGAATATTTGTAAATGTATAGTGGGTTGGGTTGGTAGAGCAGCCTTGGCTGAAATCCCGCCCACTCAAAAATAAAGGGAAAAAATAAAAATAAAATAAATAAAAGTTATAGCAAAAATCTTTTTTTTTCGTGTACCATAATTGTACACTTTTGCCGTTTATTGACGATCCTCGAGATCGTTTATAAAATTGTATCGCCGTCTGCCCGTCCGTCTGTCCGGGTGCAGTTGTGCATGATAACTTTTGTATTTGCGCAATCCAATGTTCTTATTTGTGAAGCTATTTCACTGAAATTTTGTATTTGGGCACCTCGAATAAAGGGTAAAACTAATGTCAAATCAAATAAATTTGTTTTGCGCATGCGCAATCCGTTCCGACTAAAAATACGTAAAACAATTACTGCGCATGCCCAGACCCACATTCGTTATTTGTAAACTAATTCTTCTAAAATTGTAAGGTCAAAAATGGATTACACATATGCAAAGCTATCTTTTTAGCGCATTTCCACAAAAATTAAAAAAAATCCGCTATTGTGGCCACTTTGTTCATCCGTCTGTCCGTCCGCCCGTCCGTCCGTCCGTCCGTCCGTCCGGGCATTCGTTGGGACGCTACTAGTTCTTTATCTTAAGAGCTATTGTTCCACTTTTTTCGCTATTTGGTTCGTTATGGTGTCGAGGCTTGCACCGAGGAAGGAATTTTTTCTGGGTTTATTGCTAAAAAAGTTATTGTAAAAAAACAAAAAAAAACATTTTTTACATGTTCCATAATTTTACACTTTTGCCGTTTATTAACAATCTTAGAGATCGTTTATAATTTTGCGGTGTCTGTCCGTCCGTCCGTTAGCATGATAACTCATAAACGAATGGACCGATTACGATAAAATTTTTCAGGTGGATTCTTTATCAAATTTGTAGATCGGAATTTGTGTATTGGCAATGTAGACCAAAACAAAAAATAAAGTAGGCCCTTTTGACATATCCGTTACTTATGAACCGAATTGCATGAAATTCAATATGCGCATAGCTTTAGCCTACAATTCGAAAAGTTGAGCCTAATCGATTAGCATTCACAGTGCCCTTTGCGCATCTCGACCATTTACAGACCGAATTACAAACTTTCTTATTTATAGAAGCAATTAAATGAAATTTCATACATATACATTTTAAATAAATGCAAAACTAACATCCGGTTTAAAATTTGGTTTTGCACATGCTATAGCCATACACAGAAGCTCGTTTGCTATATTTGTTTAATTTATTTATAAAGAAAAACTTCAAATGAGATATTTGGAGAACAGAATGACAAAAGAAGGTACTTAAAAAAGAGTCAATAGAGAAAAACCAACGAAACTAACGGCACGAATCTAGTTTTTTGGTAGTAAAGGCTAGAAAAGTTTTGACCTGCTAATGATAGATACACAAGTTTAAAACTATCGCTGATGATTGTCATATTTGCATTTTGTCGCTATCAATACCAAAAGCTTCCCTACCAGAATTGGAAAAGGGGACTGAACTGCTCCCTATCAACCAAATTTCATTCCGTGTTACGGGTTTCGTGTTTTAACCAAACCCACAAAAAGAAGAAAACACTCATTCCAAGCTTTACATGGCTCTTTGATTGTGTTTGTATACAGTGCGTGCGATGAAACTTTTCTTTAATTGCTATGCACAGTATACAGGGTATTCGCTATATATCAAACGCTGATCTTCCACGAACACTTCCGAACGCTCTCGAATGGTCTAGAATATCGAACAAAGACGTCGTATTTCCCCGAAAGAATGCCTCACATTCGTTTTCGTTTCTTATGGCGGATGACTAATCTTTTATGCCGCCTCGGTGTCTATCGGGATTTCTAGAATATTTGCTCCATTATACTTAATAATAGAGATTTACAACGAAACACTGACATTTTCTACTAACTTCATAATTGAACTGGCAAGTTCCCCTACTTGCAATCAAAACATGGTCTCCAGAACCCATATCAACGAATGAAAGGGTGAATATTTCGGTGAATATTCAGTGAGATCCTGATCAGGAAACTGAAAACAGCAATGTGAAACAGTTTAAGGGCCCGAAAACAAAAGTTTCATTTTTAAGAAAGCATGAAAGAGATAGTAAATTGCTCAAGTAACAGAAAAATGATCACCAGAGAGCGAAAACGGAAAATTATTTTGGGACAGAACAATGATTTTGAAAGATTAATCATCGTACTATAGTATGAGAATTTTGAATCACCATTGAAGGATCTTGGGTTTTTGGTCCGAGACTGTACAGAATTATGTACTTAAATAGCAGTGAAAGTGCCAAGTCATAAATCGCAATATCAAATTTGCATTAACGTTGATTGTAATTCCAGAGGAAAAGTACCTCAACCTACGCTTAGTATGCATCTTGATGAAGTTTGTGGGAACTGTGACTAATTGGGTGAACAATTAATTATTACATATAATAGGTAATCATATGTGGGCGGGCACGCTTTATAAATATACAAAAGTAAATGCAGTGATTTACAAACACAAACCAAAACCCAAATGCATATATCGGTGAGTTAGCCCTATTTTAATTATATTTAATTGGTACTTTCTAGACTGTACTTATCTTAGCCTGTGCCGCTGCAGTGCACTGCCAAGGATTCGGGTACGATTTCGTTTTTCCAAACGGTCCTGATCAGCAAAATCAAGGTTTCCAGGCACAATACGTAGTTGGCACGAGGCAATTTTCAAACGGACCCGTGGTCGAAGGATTCGGAGGATATCAGGGAGGATATAATCCGGGATATTCAGGTGCGGGTTTCTACCCGCCAAATGGCCTGAATAGCGACGTTGGCACTTATTTCCGCGCGGGTCCACCTCAAGGCGTGCAAGCTGCAGAACAGGGTGCAACAAAAGGGCAGGGAGGAGGAGATTTTTTGCATAAGTTATTTAAACTTCCACTTGGCATTATGCAAGAGGTTATTAACGGTTAGGTATTTAGATGAATTGTAAATTTGTAGTTCTCATGCTCATCGCCCAGAATGAGCTCAGAATTATAGGCACCACAACATAATTTGTGTCTTTTGTCGTTTTTGTATAGTGATCCATAAATGTTTACAAGAATTTCCAATGAACTAATGCAACCCCCTCTATCCACATGTAGGGTTTTTACACTTGGTACATAATCAGTTTTACAAACCCCGTACATTTCTAAAGTAGGATGAAAATCGGTTGGCTAGAGATATTGCTCCATCTGTCTTTTGGAAGGTAACTCACATAGAAGAATATTACAACATAGGGTTGAAATCCAGCGATAACTAATAACAACTGAGAAACATCGGGGAATTGTGAGAAAAAACACCGAAAAAATCTCAGAACTTTTGTTAAAGGCAACACTATCATTAATTGTTTATTTATAAGGCGGCGCTGTTTATTGTTATTGTATAATGTAGAAGTTGCCAACTCAATAATTAAAACATATTTTTTATTGGACTCAAATATGTATAGTGAAATATTACAATAGTTCCAACTTGAGGTGTAGAAGAAATTGGTAATTTAGTGCAATTAACCAAAGATCCTTACATAATGACATCGTGCCGCAAAGAAAAGCTCAAGCATGTAATAAGGTATATTAAAAAGATCATGAATGTTCTCCTGATACGAATTTATCTTGCATTAAATTGTCGTAGCAGAACAAAAGACACAGACTTCTCTTTCAAAATTCTGATGTGAAAACCACAGTACAATTTCAAAAAACTTTACGGAAGTTTCAAACAATTGCTGAAGGTTTTCGAAACTTTTACGGCATTTCAATAGACATGAGCTTCAGCACGTATTACGCAATTTTACAAAATTGTTAACAGTATAACATTTCAGAGAGTTAAACGACTTTAATCTATTTCAGGGAGGTTCGTGGAGTAGAGAAGCTTAAAAGAAATTAGCAAGACAAAGTAATAAGCGCGCTTAGATGAGCTATTTCATTACAGATGTAAATTAATATTTATACTGTAGTACGTGTATATATTCGGGATGATGTAAATGAAGCGGGTCATTGTAATTAACATAAGAGCAAAAAGAGCCGAGTTAAATGCGTCTGTAGTTACCGAACGTTGAATGACAAAAACCTCATAATACCGCGAAGTAAGTATTTATATCAATCCATAGTTGTATGATAATGCGTTTAGTGGGTCAGATTTTGCAAGGGCGATGCCTATAAATAGTAGTGTAAATAGTAAGAGAGACGCATTCAATAAACGGTCGTGGACCAACATTTTCGCAGCATGTCCAAGAAATACAACAAAAAAGTTGAAGATCTTCACGGCGTAACTCAACGAGAAATCTATAGTCGGTCCGTGCAGAGTGCAACTGGAGGATTAATTTCACTTCCACATCGAAGAAACAATCAACCAGGATTAAACAGCTGGGCCGTGACCAGTGCGCATCGAGAACTACTGTATATTTGAATTTATATCTGGCAGAACGAAATTTTGGCATTCATAACTAGGATGGACAAGGGCAGTTATTACGTCTCATTGAAGAAATTAGGTTTTAAGTTTAGTTTTTTTTCTGTAATAATTGTTTGTTTTTCTTTTTGTATTATTTTTTTTCCGGGTCGATGTGAGACAATTTTTTTTTACCAAAAATCGACTACACCAAAATTTCTCAGGAAAACACTTTTTCTTATTAATTTGGGTGCGTAGAATCCAAATCAATTCGTACTTTTTCGATCAGACTTCTCAATCAAAAGTTATAGACTAGAAAACAATTTCGAAAAAAAATTCAAAGGGCTGTAACTTTTGAACTAGTAGCCCAATCTTGGAACTGTTTGAAATAATGGATTCTACAGGCCACATTCTATAAGAAAATTTTTTTTCCGGGTCGATCTGAGACAATTTTTTTTTCGGGGCTCAAAAAAAGGCAGTGTATAACCTTCCCTTTTTACCAAAAATCGACTACACCAAAATTTCTCGGGAAAACACTTTTTCTTATTAATTTTGGTGCGTAGAATCCAAAACAATTCGTACTTTTTCGATCAGACTCCTCAATCAAAAGTTATAGACTAGAAACCAATTTCGAAAGAAAATTCAAAGGGCTGTAACTTTTGAACTAGTAGCCCAATCTTGGAACTGTTTAAAATTATGGATTCTACAGGCCACATTCTATAAGAAAATTTTTTTCCGGGTCGATCTGAGACAATTTTTTTTTCGGGCTCAAAAAAAGGCAGTGTATAACCTTCCTTTTTTACCAAAAATCGACTGCACCAAAATTTCTCGGGAAAACACTTTTTCTTATTAATTTTGGTGCGTAGAATCCCAAACAATTCGTACTTTTTCGATCAGACTTCTCAATCAAAAGTTATAGACTAGAAACCAATTTCGAAAGAAAATTCACAGGGCTGTAACTTTTGAACTAGTAGCCCAATCTTGGAACTGTTTGAAATTATGGATTCTACAGGCCACATTCTATAAGAATTTTTTTCTTCCGGGTCGATCTGAGACAATTTTTTTTTCGGGGCTCAAAAAAACGCAGTATATAACCTTCCTTTTTTACCAAAAATCGACTACACCAAAATTTCTCGGAAAAACACTTTTTCTTATTAATTTGGGTGCGTAGAATCCAAATCAATTCGTACTTTTTCGATCAGACTTCTTAATCAAAAGTTATAGACTAGAAACCAATTTCGAAAGAAAATTCAAAGGGCTGTAACTTTTGAACTAGTAGCCCAATTTTGGAACTGTTTGAAATTATGGATTCTACAGGCCACATTCTATAAGAAAATTCTTTTTCCGGGTCGATCTGAGACAATTTTTTTTGCGGGCCTCAAAAAAAGGCAGTGTATAACCTTTCTTTTTTACCAAAAATCGACTGCACCAAAATTTCTCGGGAAAACACTTTTTCTTATTAATTTGGGTGCGTAGAATCCAAATCAATTTGTACTTTTTCGATCAGACTTCTCAATCAAAAGTTATAGACTAGAAACCAATTTCGAAAGAAAATTCAAAGGGCTGTAACTTTTGAACTAGTAGCCCAATCTTGGAAATGTTTGAAATTATGGATTCTACAGGCCACATTCTATAAGAAAATTGTTTTCCGGTCGATAACCTTCCTTTTTTACAAAAAATCGACTGCACCAAAGTTTCTCGGGAAAACACTTTTTCTTATTAATTTTGGTGCGTAAAATCCAAACCGATTCGTACTTTTTTGATTAGACCTCTCCATCAAAAGTGATGGACTAAATAAAAATTTCGACAATATTATATATATGCGGAAGCTTTTTTTTTACTATTCGTAATTGTTCCAAAACTCGGTACATCGGACCTATTGTATCGCCTGGTAACTTTGACGGCTCGTTGAAAGTGAATCTCGAAATCTCGGGAACAAACTGGGCTTCAGGTTTCTCTAACTTTAATAGTTCAAGTTTAGTTTATTCACTGGATCAACTGACCAATGGAAAGGGAAATATTAAAAAATATAACTTAGGGTGTAACAGGTAGCATAAGCACTAATTAATTGTCTTTTAACATTTTACCGGTTGCCGTTTAATGTAAAAATCTATGAACACCCTGTATACACCACAGAAGAAGTGTATAGTTTTGCCTATAAGATTTATCTTAATCGTTTAATCGCTCCAAATATGAACGCAATGAACGTTCTGCACCTTGGACCGCAACGATTTCGTAGAAATGCTAATTCGGTAATGCGCACAATATGTTCACGTGCGTATTAACAAAGTAGCATATTCGCACTGGATTTACGGTTGAATCTAAATCAGTCGTCAGTTAATTTCCACTACACGACGAAATTCCAATAAATTAAAGCCCCCACCACAATCACTTCCACTTTCACAATAAAATATTACGTACGACTATGCGGCTCACAAATCTTTATGGTCCTCAAAAATACGGTTTCGATCCGAACATAGTTTCGCCTTGAAGCTTGGCGAAAAATCAAAATTAGCCGATTTAAAAACGCTGCGCTTCACTCATAGTTTCACTGCGAAAGTTTGATAAAGGATTCCTTCTATACGATATAGAAATGGCGCACACAACTTACATGATTCGCCTTGACGAAGAATTTTGCTTTACGCGATCTCAAAATACCGCGTTTAAATTATTTGCATCGAAAGTTTGACTACGAATCCTCTTCTCCCACCCGATTTTTACTTACCTACTCACCGAATTAAAAATGTCTAAATGGAGTTGTTTATCGGAAATGTAGAAGGAGGTAGAGGAATCACAATTAATTAACAGTTTTCCGCTTAGTAGCGGATATTACCTGTTAATTTACGTTTAATGCAAACAATAAATAACATTATTCGTTAGCTTTATTACAATCGGAGAGATATTTGATTAACACTCCGCATCAGCTAATTTTCAAGAGGGGTCCAAAGAAACCCATAGCTTTTACCAGAATCTGGATCGTGGTAGACACTGTTGTGACCTTCAGGCCAAGTGGCTAGTATCTCTCTAAAAATATCTTCATCTGCAGACGAGGACGACCTGTAACCTATCGGCCGCATCCTATTGTTTCCAAATGGCGGCGGAAGATAATTCCCTCTAGGATCGTGTCCCAAGTAAGGGGGAACTTGCGCGGGAAATCGTCCTGGGGTTTGGGGTGGATTGTTCATGTAACCGAAGTTGTTGTATGGCGGGCGGAAGCTTTGATAGTCCCAGACGTTGTTGGGAGGTCTCGGGTCGACGTAGGGACGTTGCCAACTGGGTCGTGGTGGTTCTTCGAAGGGAGAGTCACCTAGGTTCCAATTAGGATATGCAAATGGGCGGCGTGCTTCCTTTTTTTCAGGCTCAGATTGGGGCGGTAGAGGCGATGTTGATGTGTTCTGAGGGCTAGAAGGGAGCCCAGGTTTTTTAGAAGGTTTAGGGGTTGAGTCCGAATTGCGTCCCGGTGCACAGTTCCTACGATAATTTTTACCCGATTGTCCACCAGCCTCCTCGTCCTCAGGTTCGTTTTCAGCTGCGGAAAGTGCCCATAATTTGTTAACCAGTACTGCCACGGCTAAGATGAAAGCCTACAAAAATTCCATGTAACATTGCTTAATTGCCCAAGTATTTTTACTTACCAATCGCCTCATTTTGGGAACTGCTCACCAACACCAAGCGCTGAGCTTATATAGCAGATAGGTGGAAGTTTGCCGTAAAAAAACTAATTAATTGATTATGTCCAATTTATCGATCGGAAATGTGTTTACTTTGTGAAAAATTGATTACAATTGTAATTGAACATTTATTTTTGACAGCTCATTAAATTGCAGATCGGTAGGCAATCGGATGCGAAACGGAAGATTTATGATACTAATTTTCCACTAATCAAACAACGATACCGTTCGAGGAAACTAAATCTCATTTATTTGTCTGGATATTGATGTTGCAATTTTTGGTAGGATATCATCATGGACTTTTTTGAGTCCTTTGTAGTAAGCGATTAAGGATATAGCGGTAACGATGAGAAGAGGTTCATTTTTAAAAGATGGGAAATGGAAATAGATTGGTATGATTAATCGCTTTGGTACGCATCCTATCGACCAAAGTCGAATAATAACATATTTTTCAGAAGTTTTTGATGCGCGTTACCAACAGAGAAATGATGGCCACGATGGATACATCCCATCTTGAGGTATGCATTTCTGTTGCGCAGACGTCAAAAAGTCCAGAGAAAATTACGGTGTGTTAGAAGAAATGAAGGGTCCGATTTGCCATTTACCCATCCAAATATGGAGATTTTTTGAGACACTTCCGGTGTCTGTGTTGCAATTATTATCGATAAGTGGTCAGTCATAATTTCCTTCCAAAACCACGCATATACAATAGACAACTTCCTTATTTGTGGAGCAATTTGAATTTCTGTTGTAGGGTCCTCTAATATATGCAAACAAAATAGAATTTGACTCATCACACCTTGGCACCTGACTCAGGACCGACTAGTACTGCCAATAACTGACACAAGACGGAAAAAGGATCGTCCTGTTTTTTATTGATCCTAAGATGAAATCGCCTATCAATTCCCGAAAAGTTAAGATTGGGATATGTCAAATTTGAGGATAAAACTGACAAGGAGGAACTCTTATACCAGTCTCTGTATTGTCCTTTCCATATTACCACATAATACAGGATACAACAAAGCGAGTATTTGGATCTGACATCTAGGTGTCGCCAGGCTGGCGACTTGACTTGGCAGTGCATCTAGTTGTTTGTTAAAGAGGAGGAAAGCGATATGGATAGTAGAGGAAACGTGAAGGGAACATGCATGGCGAATATAAAAGTGAGAAATCGATATTTTCAAACGAAGGCGTGAAAGGAAATGCACCAGACTTGCAAGAAGGGAGCGTAAAAACAGAATGCGTTACGAAAAATAACTAGTAGAAAGCGTGAAGCAGAAGTAATGGAGGCCCCTCGAAGACCACTAAAGAAAGGCTCCATGTAGGAAAGACGCGCAAAGAGAAGCATGAAAGGCACCTGTCACCTACTACACGCCAGTCCGTAGAAGGTATTTCAATTTGTACTTCAAGTGGAAGTGACCATGATGATGCTTTTGCTCTGGTATTTGCGGCTTTTAAGTTTTCACTAAGTGACGCGGTGCTGGACAAAGCTGCATACAACGCTTCCTGGTTTGGGACGCGTCGCTTCGCTTGGTAAAACTGCTTCATGAGACATGAGAACATTCAGAAGCACTTTACCGTTGTGCATCGGCAAGTTAGAATCGGACTTTAGCATACGGTAAGTGAAAGCAGATGTAGATAATAGAGGAAAAGGGGCGTATATACCTAGACCGTCCAAAGTAGCTCGCCACCTAGCGGTGGTTTGGGAAAGTAGATCAGGCTCTACCTGCAACCAAGCAATGTGGAAGTAACCTTGGAAAATAGGACAAGCTGAAGCTCAAACTACATTCACCCTCCGACCTTGAAAAGAGTGTAACCTTGGAAAGTCGATCAACGTAAAGGTTAACTTGCCCATTTTTTGTAATCTGATAATCCACTTTCAAGGCCAGCAAAGTCAATGACCAAATTTTTGTCGTCAGGTCGTCACCTTTCAATGAAGGTTCAATTAACATTAACGTGTTTGCATCCGATGCACGTTCACATTTGGATTCGATTGATATTCAATGACCTTGAAAATGAAATGTAACAACCAAAAGAGAAGTTAATTGACGCTTAACGACCTTGAAATTGAATTATGACGCTAGAAAGAATTAACCTCTGGGGGCGAGAGATCAATCTTTTTGATCGAAGGCCATTATACAAGAATGAGAGCGAGGGAGAATATCCTTTAAACTTTACCTTGATCTACTTTCCAAGCTCACCTCCACGTGTCAAGTCTCCCTTGAACTTCACCTTGATCTGCTTTCATGGTCACCAATGGGCGAACCACGTTTAACTGTCCAAGTACGCCCCTGTTACTCTACTGAAAATGAAGCATGAAACCGTCGTGAAGAGACGTCAAGAAGGCGTGCAACGAATATACTGGAAGGGCGAAGAAAGGAGCCGTAAGGAGGATGTAAAGAAGGCGTGAGATGAGAAACGTGTGAAATCCCGAGGCAGACATAATAATTGCTTCCAAAAGCCGCGAGAAAAGGTTAAAACAGACATCAGAGGAAGAAGACAAGAAGCAAAAGAGGTATAAAAAAGAACGCGTTAATAAAAGGATTCATAATAAAAAAGAACGGAACTAACAAGCGAGAGAATGAAGCGCCTATTAAGATAGGAAGCGAGTGTACCACGAGATAAGAGTCAAAACGCCACAATGTTTCCGGTTCTAAAAATCGTCCTAAAGGAGCATGAGGGATGCTTTACCTAAAAAACACCCGAGGATTGGTTTTCGTTGGGTCCGTTTTGAATTTTTAACTCAGCGAATACATGCAGTTGGAGAGATGCATTCTTGGGTAAACTTTCACTTTTGATCTATGTTCGAGCGCGGAATATTTTAGATCGCGTAAAATTTGATTCTCAATTAAAGGTTCGAGACGAAGCATTTTTAGCCACGTAAGCGTTCGTCATATTTTATTGCGAAATTTGATTACCGAATTTCAAGGGAAAACTGTGCCGCCATTTCAGCGGGATTATTGTTGTGGGTGCTTTAAATTCATTGTGAGTTACGAACAAATCTAATAAAAGTGGCGTATTTATGCAAAAAGGAAACTTCGTCGTATAGCGAATCGACCGGCCGGTTGATCTATGTATTTTCAACCGTAAATACCTATAGTGCGAGTACACCTAGTTACGATAAAAAAAATTGTGCACGTCTCTTGTGATAATAGATTTTGCATACGTGCGGAACATTGGTAAATTATTCCAGTGAGCAACCAAATTTCAACTACTAAACTACGGGAAACCTGAACCCCAGTTTGTTCCTTATTCAAATTCGCCAACCATCTTTAGAGATTCATCTTCAACGAGTAACAAAATTTGCCTGGCGATAAAATAGATCCGATTGCATTGCAGAAGGCATTCCACCATCCCATTTTCTGAATTGCGGCTACCATTCAAAAGGAGCGAATCAACTGTCATTTGGAGAAAACCTCGACGCATCGATAAAGGTACGTTAATTGAATTTTTTGCACTATGTAAAATTAGGAGTCGGCCGTTTTTAGCGCATTTCCACAAAAATAAAAAATAAATGCGCTATTGTGGCCACTTTGTCCGTCCGTCCGTCCGTCCGTCCGTCCGTCCGCTAACTTTGCGACGCTACTAGTTTTTTATCTTAAGAGCTATTGTTCTACTTTTTTCGCTATTTGGTTCGTTATGGTGTCGAGTCTTGTACCAAGGAAGGAATTTTTTCTGTACCGCTTACAAAAAAAGTTATTGTAAAAAAAACAAAAAACCGTTTTTTTACATGTTCCATAATTTTACACTTTTGCCGTTTATTAACGATCCTAGAGATCGTTTATAATTTTGCATTGCTATCTGTCGCCTGCCGGTTGGTCTCTCCGTCTGTTCCTTTGTCTGTCTGTCCATCTATCTGTCCGTGTGAACGATAACTTTGTTTAGAAATGTTCGATCGCTTTTACATCTCCGTTAGTTATGAACTGAATTGCATGAAATTCAATATGGGCATAGATTTAGCCATATAATACGCAATGCCAAAAGTTGGATCGAATCGATTCAAAATTCACAGTGCCCTTTTCGCATCTCGACCATTTATAAACCGAATTGCAAACTTTTTTACTTATAAAAGTATTTGAATGAAATTTGATACATAGGCACTTGGAATAAAGGAAAATCAAACGCCAATTTCAAAATTTGGTTTTGCGCATGCGCAGTGCCAACTTTTTTATTTATGGAAGAATTTAAACGAAATTTGATACATAGGCACTTCGAATAAAGGAAAATCAAACGCCAATTTCAAAATTTGGTTTTGCGCATGCGCAGTGCCAACTTTTTTATTTATGGAAGAATTTAAATGAAATGTGATACATAGGCACTTGGAATAAAGGAAAATCTAGCGCCAGTTTCAAAATTTTATTTTGCGCATGCGCCGTGCCAACTTTTTTATCTATGGAACTATTTAAGTGAAATTTTATACTTAGGCGCTTGGAACAAAGGAAAATCTTAGTTTATTAGTTAGTTATAGTAAATTAGTTTTAAAATTTAGGTTTGCGCATGCGCAGTTCCAACTTTCTTATTTAGAAAAGCATTGAAATGAAATTCTTCTCATAAACTGAAATTGAAGTAGCACGTCAACAATGGATTGCCCATGTGCAACGCTATCTTTCATATTTGTGGCCGGATTTTTACGATTTTACAGAAGTTGCATCTTACAAATGGGAAATGAATGCAAGTGGAAATGCGCTTTATGTAAATCGTTTACGATTACTTTTTAACTTGTTAGATCTTTGTCTATAAAAATTGTATGCTCAAAGTCGATTTAACATTCCTGAAGAGGTCTCTCCATGTGACAAAAACCTTGTAGAAGGAAAGAGAGGAGTGATAATGATGATCGTTAAGAGAAGCGAATTTAATTTGTTTGTGCGCCTAAAACATGGCCGCCTACAGTTCATTGGCGTAAGGTTAAAACAGCAACCGCAGGTACATAAATTATAACGTTATAAATTTATGCATATTTTTCCTGTTCATATTATAATAGTATACAATAAGTATAATGGAGGTACACCCCTGGTCTATATATGCAAACAACAAACGTTTTCAAAACTTGACATATTTTGATGGTCGCAATGTCGAATTACTGACATTAACTCCAATCCAAATCAGCCTTTCGGAGGCGGAGGAGGGCTTCACGAGACAAACATTTGAAGAACCTTCAAGGTAAAGGTTACCTTAGGAAATTCTTCAGTGGTTCTTAGAGAATCAGGGACTCGGACCGGACCGAAAAAGAACCGAAAACCGGACCAAAACCGGTATTTTTTTCTGCACCGAAAACCGAACCTTCGTTATTTCGTTATTCCTTCAGAAATGGAAACGTATTGAGAACCGGAACCCATGGCCTAATAAGAGTACTCTTATTAGGCCATGCCGGAACCCATATTACTTTTTTCGGTTCTTTTCGGTTTTTTAGGGTTCTTAACAGGTTATTGGAAGTTGAAGGACGCGCCGGCAACCATGTCCTGAAAATTGATAAAATATTCCTCTATGATTGCCATCGGTGGATTATAAATTTTTAATAAAGTGTCGAAATTGAAGGCATTACGGGTGTCAGTGCCGCTAATTTAGCCACTACTTTAAAAAAATAAAAAAGGAGAAAATAAAATATTCTATTTTTTAGTAATAAATTAAGTGTAAATACATATTTCCCTCTTTCTCCTTTATTCCCCTTGTTGTTATAAATTAGCTACATTGACGATACGTCACGTTTTGGTATTCATGATATTTTCTTCACACCTATTAATTCACAAATCACGTTGTTATAATGAATTTTTTGAATGCCATACTTTCTGAAAAACTAGAACCGAAAATAACCGTTATGGACCGAAAAAAATGCGCGGAACCGAATCGTTATTTCTTTTTAGACCCCAAACCGGATCGAAACCGTTATAAATATTTTCACTTAATGGGAATAGAGGATTCGTGAGAGATTCTTTACAAATTTGTAGAAGGTTCTTAGTACGTCCTTAAGAGATTCTTGGGATTCTCTTGAAGCGATCCTTTGAAAATCTGAGTTGACTGTTTCTTGGAAAACAATTGTCAAATTCTTGAGAAACCCATGGTAAACATTTTTGAGAAAGATTCTACAATTTTTTGGCGATTAATGAACTTTGAGCGATTTTTAAAAAATGGTTGGCTTTTTTCTTCCTAAAGCTCCTCTCGGCGGCAGGATGATCTTAAGACATAAACATTTGAATGCCCTTCAATGCAAAGATTTCAGAACTCTAACAGAAATACTGCCAAAAGCACAAGTGAGTCGGGGCGGACATACCTACAGCCGAACGAACAGACGGGCGGAAAAACAAAACACAATCAAGGGCATTTTTTAATTTTCAGGTGTAATCACTCAGTCTATTGATTTGAATAATATATATTTCGCGATCCAACAACAGAACAGTGGAAAACTAGGTACATATTTAGATCTCTATTTAAAACGTAGCGAAAATTGTACAAGAGGAAATCCCTTTCTTCGACTATCAGAGTCTATGGCTTCACCCTTAGGCGAGTCTTCTTCAGTGTTGTCAACGTAGTCAGGACCAGGCAAAGGTTTTTGCGCATTTAATTCGTTTCTACCGTGATACGCTTTTGTTAAAGTTCTTAAGGAAAATTCTGGTATGTCATTGTGAGTAGGGTTGAAATCGTACGCTCGGCCGCCCCAATCGTACCCGTCGAAATTTGATCGGAACGATGGAAAAGCGTTCCATTTCCCGTTCAGAAATGGCGACATGCGATAAAGGTTGCCCATTGGACGCGTGGTGACTTCGTCTTGTGTTTTCCATAGGGTCTGACACTTTTTGTCGTTTTCGTGATTCTTGCAAGGATCGAAAGTTGTGGTCTCGGGGTGTTCGTGGGTTCCATCCCCCAAACAAGTCACCACTAGAACTGATCCGAGTATCACAGCCTAGAAATGAGTAATTACAACGACGCACACTAGCGACAGAGTTACTTACCCCAGCGTTCATTCTAATTGAGCGATTGTGCTCGTTACCCTTTCGGGTTATATAGACATAAAGCGTTCCGACAAATTAGAAGGTTTATGCAAACGTTATTAATCTTAACGAAAGTGGAACGTAGTGAGTAATTAATTAAGTGTGCCTACGTAATTGCTATCAATCACCATGTTTGTAAATACTGTTATCGATTTGCGATTCTAATAATGTTCATTTGGCAAACGTGAAGAATTGCAATTACACCTACATAATTGACTCAATACGTTCAATTGTAAGATCAGGAGCTGTGCTTCAACTCATTGTGTGTAAATGACTCTTCTAAATGGTAAGCGGTTGGTCACCTCGTAGATAAATCACATCTTGAAGGATCCAATTTTATTAATCTCTCCCGAACTTCGAATCAAAAATGTGTACCCCACTAATAAAAGTTTATACAAAAATTCAGAAACCGGCCCATTTTATATCATGAAAAGTTTGTTATGATCTATTGAAAGAAAATGTTATCATCATCATCATCGTTTCACTTCCGGTTCTACCGTGGATTTTCTAATTTGAAATAAAACATCCAGTATTTTATTCCATTTTGGAAATCTACATGAAAATCTACGTCGTTTGATTCACATTATTCACAGGTTATCAAGATTTTTCAAAATTTTGACGTTTGGCTGCTTTTCTTTGAAGCCCTGTAACTTTTGCAAATGGAATTTTATGACTGCTCCCAACAAAACTATTCAACTATTTCCAAAAGTATTTTGGGAATTAATTCTATCAAATTCGGTCCGGTTTCTAGGCATAAGTTTAGGGAATTTAAATTTTCAGTTTTCGCCGATGCATTGAATACTGGCCACAATTTAGAGGTGCTATCTTCTTTCACTACGTGCCGATGCGCCAGATAGTGCCCTTCTTGATTGAGACTTTGAGTTCAATAATTCCTTCTTTGGACCATATCTTGCAAAATATTGTGACAGTCCAACAAGCGATGTAACTCTACAACTCTTTTTCTCGTGTCTCCTTTGATCTCTGACTTGCCACGTCCTTTATAACAGGCGATCAAAAATGAGTTGCTTTCGAGTCGCCTTTGGAAGTTTAAGTTAAGTACCATTTCCCATGTAAACAAAAATTCCAAAGGTGACTCGACGGCAACTCATTTTTGATCGCCTAGTACCAATACTATCTAGATCCCAAAAGTTGGCAATATCACGATCTTGAATTAACAAAGAAACCACATTTAAAGTTATATGATTTCGTTAGGAAGTAGTAACAGGCAATTTTCCCATGAACATTCATATAGTTTTTAGTGCTACTAGCCCATGTCAGCCCCAATGAAAATACTAATCGGTTCCACTGATGTGCCAAGGATAGAAAAATACATTGTTTTTTTAACACCTCCATGATCAACATAAACTTTACAGCGGGAATTTTATCACAAATTGACTTTTTGTTTCAAAAGTAACTACCATGGACGCTACGTAAATGTAGTTGGTACTAGCGGTGGGCGATTACAGGTTTAAATAATCGATAATCGGTTATTAAATAATCGATTATACCGATTAATCGGGTATAATCGATTATTTTTAATTATCGATTATTATTATCTGATTAATCGATTATTTGATTAATCAAATGATTGATTTAATCGATTAATCAATCATTTGATTAACCAAATAATCGATTAATCAAATAATCTATTAATCAAATAATCGATTAATAAAAAATCTATTCATCAAATGATCGGTTAATTAAATAATCGATTAATCAAATATTCTATTACCAAATAAGCGATTAAGATTAACCGTATAATCAATCGCCACATTTTGTTTTCTCTTGTGTTTGTTCTCTTTAATACGTTCATTACCTAATAATTCTTTTCATCAAATCGTCAAAATAGGCAAATCGATTAATCACTAATCACCGAACAGGAAATCATTATAGGCAGCTTACTGTATATTTAGGTGTGGGATAGCTTTGATGAACAGGTCTTAATTAAATTACTGGAAAGTTTAATTTATTTGTCAAAACTTATGTTAGTTTGGGTAGTGTGTACCTTGAGTTCAATACACGTCTAGTGCTTTAAATAATTTTTTATTTATTCATTGTTACTAAACAGTAAATTGTCCACATCTGTCACTGTTTATAATGATGATGATTTATTATTTGTTTTTTGTTAATTTTTTTAAGTTTTTCTTATATGTAATAGGTACCTACCATTATGCACTTATTGCATTTGTCTCGGAGCATTCATGTCTTACGACTACGATATGGTAAAATAAAAAGCTCATTTTGTTTATAATGTACCATAAAAATATATTGTTTATTGAATAACATATACACTTATTAGCACTTGATTAATCAAATAATCAATTAATCACATAATCGTTTAATCAGATAATCGATTAATCAAATAATCGATTAATTTAAAAGAATAATCAAACTCGATTATCGATTAACATTTGATTATAATCCATTGATCAATTATTTTGCCCAACGCTAGTTGGTAAACATGATGCTTTTGAGGCCGTATTAACCCCACCGAAAAGCGTGTAGGCGATTTCTTCCTCTCGTTCTGAATTATAACCTGTAGCAATCGCATCCGCAAAGTAAGAATTTTGGGACCCGGTGTCAATTACTGCGCGCACTACCTGCTTATGTTTACTTTGGAGAAGAGCATTAAAAAAAACATTAGAAAAAATTAGCTCAATTCTGTTCTACTCTGCTAGGCTTCTCCTTCTTCTCAGTTTTCAGAGTTTGATCTGTCGATTTATCATTCGCTTACGCTGGACATTGCACTGTCGATAACCATGGCCTCGTTTCAAACAATTAAAGCAGCTGTTCTTGTCTCAAGCATCTCGGTTAATTCCCCGTTTGGCATTTTGCAAAGCTAACGTTAAAAGTTCGCAAATATACAGTTCCACTAACAAATCTTCACGTCCAAAGCGATCTATTAAACTGTCTACAGCTTTTACGTAATTATCGCCAATAGGTGCAAAGCGTGCGATTAACTCAGCAGCTCGCGAACCGGGAAACACCGCTGCAATTAAATATTCGAATTTGTCGGTTGAATTATATCCATCCAGAAGAGCCTCTAACGCGTTGTACGCTTTCGTAAACGCCTGCCGGGAAGTAAATACGAAGTTTTTTTAACGGTTCCACATCCAGTTGTTCCATTTTCCACAAACGTTTTCCCAGGACAAAACTCACGAACAAAAGTCCTGTCACGGTCGCCAAATGTTATAATGAGCGCTCAATAATGTGAATCTTTGTACCGGGATACACAAACACCTTTTAAATAGTGGAAATAAAGGCAATTTTAAGGATGTCTTTCTATGTTCACAATTTTTACAAACTTAATGAATACATCTGTTTCCTAAACAATATGTCAATCCAACTACATTACTATATAAAATGCGTGGCGAGATATGAAACTAATATCCCATTTTACCTTCGGTAAACACATCGCAATTTTAACCAATATAATTTCGACTCAGTTAGAAGATTTTCAATAATCAGTATTAAATTCAAAAGTAGAAACTGGATTGAACATTATATACATCGAGAAAATGGGCATTCATAAACAAAACTGAAACAAGTAAAACGTGAACCCACTGTTTGAGGAATAATTTCTCTTTGCTAATTTATACGACAAAATTCTGAACCAGCAATATACCTACCTAAAGAAATCGGTCTGTATTAACTGCGATGGCAAGAAAGACTTTATTTATGTAGCACTAAACTACCCTTCGTTTCGTTCATCCTTCAAATGCTGGATCACCTTCCCAAAACAATGAAAAAAAGAACGGTGGGTTTGAAATTTGGATGGCCTCCAAGATTTCGAAGTTCCACAGAAGAACTATGTAATCAAACAGTGATAGTCGTTTTTTTTTAAATAGTAATTATTTGCGTACAAATTTGTAATACAGCAGGTGAACGATACAGCTGAATACGTCCATTTGCTGCCGGAAGGCGCAATTAGTTTACTTTGTAGGTGTAAGACTTCCGGTACCTATTGTTTGTGCTACGCGAGGATTTTTTTTGTTCGTGCGAGTTGTTTATTTGATATTCTTCTTTGCCACTCCAGAAAATTCTTTCCTTAAATGAACGTACCGTAACACGGCTGATACTCTGATTCGACACAAATTTTTGTAACACAAACTTGTCCGTGATTTAATTCGCTTTTCTCGCCGCGATTTCCGTCCAGACCAGCGCGTAATTGATAATTTTTTTCATTCGTATCGCACCCATCATCTGATTCGGTTATTTGAGTCACGTAAAAGCTATTAATCTCTCGTTATCTCGCGCCAGACAGTCGCTAGTAACTTTTCCCATGCGATTAACCGGTCACGACGCATACGGTAACCATTCACTCACAAATCTAGATCGCCAAATTCATTAAGAAATTTGAAAATAATAATGGAACCACCCTGTATCTCTCGTAATACTCAATACTTAAAACTGAGTTCACCTAACAAAATTCACCTATTGACCTATTTGACAAACACCTCAACCAAATCCATAATTCCATATTAACCTTAAAACAAGCCAGAAATGCTTTTTCTTTAAATTTTGGATCAAGATGCCAGACCTGCCATCTGTTCGCATGCCCATTGAAACCTAGGGTTCAATTTCGGGGTTTAAACAATTTGAAAGTTGGTCCCTACACAAAAGCATGCACTGCATCTGCTGCGTGCTGGTAGTAAATTATCTATACGAACGAAAAACCAAAACGGGTCTTAGAATTTGCATTTTATGTGGAAAGTAACCACCTTTGAAGTCCCAACAATCTTAGCAACTCGTGATGCCAAATAAGCTTCGTTTATAGACCACGAAAGTAAATTTGAACAATTTTGAAATCTATGAAATGGCCTCCTGCGAAAGCGAAAAAGGAAAAACCCACACTCCAATGTGATTAACTCATGCGGATCATTTTCCAGCGTCAACTTGTTACCCGTCCAAGTTCTCTTCTCCACTGACAAAAGGCAGTTATAGTCGTTATCTCACTGTATTTATTAATAATGTTAACATTAAGTTCTGTTAAAGAAAATCACATTTAAATTTGCAGAATAATTTATTGTTCTACTAACCTACACTATATGATGAACGGTTAGTGTAAATTGTTCGTTTGTATGTTATTCGGCACTTCTTTTCGAGATAACTGACGATCTAAAAGAGGAAATGAGAGGGCTGGTATAGCTGCTGCCACCAAGTTGGAAACCAGATGGATCAACACCAGAAGGAAACACGCCTCCACCACCGTATCCCAACTGACCAAGTCCACCTAAATGCTGAGGTATGCTAGATCCGTATCCGTAGCTTCCTCCAAGGAGAGGGTTTGGGTAGAGACTGCTGCCGAAGGAGTTCAGTCCACTGCCACCGTAAGGGCTTAGTCCACCTCCGAAGAATGAGCGGCTAACGCCACCATCAGGTACACCCCATGACCCATATCCTGGACCGCCGTATCCACCAACATCGGGAAGTCCAAATTGACTTACTCCCCCAATTCCGCCAATTCCCCCAATTCCTCCATATTGCGGGAATGGACTGCTTTCGTATCCTCCAAGTCCCAAGTGATTCTGAGCCCCCCACGGACTGATTCCTCCGTTTCCATATCCTCCCAAAAATCCGCCACTCTCGCCCAAGATCGGGCTAATTCCTCCTCCGTACGGGCTAAATCCACCGTCGGACAAACCACCACCCCACTGACTGATTCCTCCAAGTCCGCCTCCAAATCCGCTAAGTGCGCCACTATCGGGCGATCCCCACGAACTTATACCTCCAGCGCCCCCATAAAGCGAAGAGGGTAGGAAAGACGAAGCGGTTCGTGGGAGGAAGGTGCATGCGAGTGTAATGAGGGCAATCTAAAAAAAAAGGTTACTGTCATGTCTTGAGATGCGATTAAAGGAGTTGTACTTACGAACGGCTTCATCTTCACGTACCTAACTGCCTTATGGTACTTTTCACCATGATTATATACCTGAGCGTTACCAACAACGCGCTTGTAATATCCCACGTCCCTGAAAGTCAATTAATTGTTTATCTCCGATGTATAAACAAATTAACCACGATAATAAAATGGAATGGAAAATGCATTATTATTTTCGATTTCGCTTACAATTTAAATTGTCATTGTAAAATTGGACATTTTGCAACGTTAATTGGGTTGTTGAGTGAAGCGTAACAATAATGATAACATTTATTAGGCGTATAATTACTAATCTTGTGTATGTTAAGAGAATTGATTCCTTCATCATTTCCATGTCACAAAGCTAATGAATTACGTCGTGGACGTTTTTCAAGCGTGTAAAATTCAGAATTCAACACCATTTCCCCCACCCATCATCTACGTTTATCGTATCTTTGAAAGCTTCTCCAGACTGAAGATTTATCTAATGGGTTGTTTTCGCAAAGAAACAGTCACAATCAAACGAGCGTGGTAATCAAATTTTCTGATGTAATTCCGTTTCATGAGATGTTTACATTGTAATGAAATTGATAGTAATTTTTACGGTACGCGGCGGAACTCAATGAATATGTGATTTATTCATTATTTGAGTCCATAAGTCGAAAAACATTAAGACGAACTACATTTTTAGAAAGAGAAAGTGTGTCCATGAATTCATCTCATAATTTCGACTTCACTTCTAGGCTGATCCAAAGCTGTGATCCCATTTCGAGAAAAAACATCCCATCTTTTCAAACAAACTAGTACAGAACATTCCCTAGTCAGCATACCATTATAATGATGAGAGTACCATTGTCTTTTAGGTGGATTTTCTCAAATATTCACTTGGTATGTGTTTACTAAGTAAAGGGTTTGCAATCAAAGCAAACAATTATCTTGTCAATGAGATTCTGATTTGTCTTTCCCAAATCAGAATCTCATTTACTACATCCCAAATACCAGAACATGGATCAACCGCTTAATCATCTTGTCCTTATGAGTTTATCATGTCAAGGACCAATACCGCATGTTTTTCATTTGAACAAAAAAAAACGTAATTGGGTTCTTACAACATGAAACAAATTACGTTTAATTTTCACGTCTTTTTTGATAAACGCAAAGGTGTTTATTTTTTATTAAATTAATTCTATAAATTCCTTCACAGTTTAATTTGATTCGAATTGAGAATAATTTTATACGTCCCCCATGTATAAAGTTTACGAAGTATTTATTTACTAACATATAAAATGTGTGAAAATTTTGCAATGAATACGATTACCGTTGTTCGTGTAGAAATCAAAAACAACCAGGAAATCTATTTTTGGTTCATTTACTCATCCCTTTTCTTTTGTGAGGAAGAACTATCTTATGTGACTAATAATGCATTGGAAGAAAATCGCCTTGTCAATCTTAATGCAAAACGTCCGATTTTGACACGATTGTAACGATTGTTATAAAGGTGGGGGAGGGGGGCAATCTAGCCATGAAAGATGTTTAATTTACAGTGCGATTTTTGTGAGAAAATCTAATTATTTGATCTTAATAACGTAAATTGGAGGTAAAAGCGCAATATGGAATAAATTGCAATTTGTCAATTAGTAAAGCATTAATCAATAATTAAAATTTTAATTATTTTGCTCAAGATGTGATCGGATGATGTGACGGTCGTCGCTACTTTACAGCTTACATTATTGCATTCAATTTCGTTTTCATTTCGTCAATTGCCTACATACCCCCTATATAATTTTGAGTAGGTACGTATAGATGATGTAGCAATTATCTCTGAATCAACATTCGACAGAAATAAAGCATGCGATCAGTAGGAACGCTAATTTGAAAGGATTAAATTTCTCCCCGGAGAAAACAGCGTGTGTTCACTTCTGCCCATTGGGAAAAGAAACGAAACCTGCAGTATCAGGACAAGGTTAAGTTTTTGGGAGTGGTGTGGAACTCGAAGATTAATTGGAAGGCCCACGTTCAGGAAATCTGCAAAAAGTCTCTAGGTAATAAGAATCATAGCACATCATCATAGGGTGCGGATTTTGAAAGCAGACGAAGAATAAGTGCTGCAACACTAATGGCCAAGGTAAAAAATGGAAGTCAAAATATATGGTTCGACGCGACGAACAACTCTTATGCAGGGCCGTAGCCGGCCCCGGGCACTGCCTGGGACATTTTCTGCTCTTCCTGGCGATTTTATGAAAAATATCCATTTCGTTTCGACCTAAGCCATAGATATGTCTCGTCCAGACGATGACGAATCATTTTGTTTCTGTGAGCACCTTCTTCTGATACTCCGCTTTTGAGATATGAGGAATGGGCAGGTCTCATACTTTCTGTTTTATACTTATAATTCGGAAGGCTCATTAACACGAGGCGCAAATAAAACAAGTAAAAAGGTTTTCGCCCTAAGGCGAGTAATTTCAGCGCATTTCCCATGAATGATCAGTGTACTTCCCAAAAAGCCATAGCTATGTGCTCTGTGATTTTCTTTACTAGAGGTATATATGGTTAAAACTAAAAGAAATATCTCCATAAATAAAAAAGTTTCCGCTTCGAATCACTTCAATTTCACTTCAAGCCGTTTTCAAGTCGCTTTAAACCGCTGCAAGGCGTTTCCTGGTCCTTTAAAGCTGCTTCAAACCGTTTTAAATCGCTTTAGTTTGCAAAGATAATTCCATTCGTTTCAAGAGCCGTTCACAAGTCACTTCAAAACGCGTCAAACCGTTTCCAGGTCGCTTAAAGCCGTTTCCAAATTGTTTCAAGTCACTTTACCACATTTCGAGACGTTTCAATTACTTCAAGCAGTTTCCCAATCGCTCAAGCTGCTTCATAGTGTTTTAAGTCCTCTCACGCTATGGCTAGTCGCTTCAAGTCACCCCAACCTACTTTAATCCGCTTCCAGGTGTTTTCAAGTTGCCTCAAACTGTTTTTCAAGTCGATTCAAGCAGATTCAAGTCATTTCAAAACACTTGAAGCTACTTCAATTCGCTACCAGGTCCTCAAGTCGACGGTTTACGCGTTTCAAGTCACTCCAATCCGTTTCTAACTTGTTCTAAGCGGATTCAAGCAGCTGTTTTAACATGTTTCGGATTGATTCAAGTCACCTCAAGGCGTTTCAAGTCACTGCGAATGCCTTCAAGTTGGTTCAAGATTTTTAAGTTGGTTTATGCTGTTTTAGCCTATTTCAAATTGATTCAAGACGTTTCAAGTCGCTTTCAAGTCCATTCAAGATGTTGAAGTTGGTTTATGCATTTCAAGTCACTCCAACCCGGTTTTTAACTTGTTTTAAGCAAGATGTTTTAAGCAGATACCACTTGTCTTAAGCCGATTCAAGCGGTTGTATTGAGATATCTTAAGTTGTTTAAGGTCACTTGAAGTCGATTTAAATAAGTTCAAGTTATTTCAAAACTTTTTCAAGTTGATTCTTCGTTATCATGTCACTTCAAGCCGATTCCAAGTCGTTTCCAGCTGCTTTAATTCAAAGCGTCTCAAGCTACGTCTACAGGTAGCTCTTCAAAATCGTTTCAAGGGACTTCATATCCCGCCAGTCGATTGTAACTAGTTTTAAACCGATTCAAGTGGCTGTGTTGGAATATTTCAAGTTGTTTAACGCCGCTTGAATCTCTTTCCAAGTCGATTTAAATAAGTTCAATTTATTTCAAAGTTTTTCAAGTTGACTCAATTCGTGATCATGTCACTTCAAGCCGTTTCCAACTCGTTCCAAGCTACTTTACCATTTTTCAGTGTCTCAATCCGATTCTAACTTATTTTCAGCCGATTCAAACGGTTGATTGAGTCGCTTGAATCTCTTTCCAAGTCGATTTAAATAAGTTCAATTTATTTCAAAGTTGTTCAAGTTGATTCAATTCGTGATCATGTCACTTCAAGCCGTTTCCAACTCGTTCCAAGCTACTTTACCATTTTTCACAGTGTCTCAATCCGATTCTAACTTATTTTCAGCCGATTCAAACGGTTGATCGAGTCGCTTGAATCACTCTCCAAGTCGATTTAAATAAGTTCAAGTTACTTCAGCAGTCTGCGCATGCGCACATCTGATTTTTACTATATGCGATGTGTTTGCCTTCACCAGAAATATCTGTGGTAAAAATTTCAACAAAATATATTAATAAATAAGGAAGTTGATATTGCGCAGTTTAATTGTCAAGATTTTTATTGGCTCAGGTGCTAGAGCTATACGCTACCGAATGCAGTCCGATGTTTCCCGGGAAATTTAGTGCGAAAGCACACTGATGAGTATGTTACAAATTGTGTAATAATAATAATAATAACAACCTCAAGAACAAAGAATCACCATAAATATAAGTAACGCAACATGCACTACAAAGACAGGTCCACCCAATAAAGTTACACGTCCTAGCACAGTTAAAAAACACAAAACACCTTCTTTACATAAACACGCCACCTTATCACAACCCACTCGTATTCAACCCAAACGCAAAGCCAAAGAAACACTTGCACAATAAACTCTATTTAATAAAATTACAGGAATTATTATAATGATATTTTTGTTTTGTTTCCTTCTTTCCTGATAGCGTTGACTATTGTGGCCATTAATAGCTATGTTGGTAAGTATGAATTACATACTATCCCTAGATTTCCAATGTGAGTGTGTGAATATTTATTTTATTTTTATTTTTTATTTTTTTTTAGAACCCTACATAACTTCACCAGACACAGACACAGACACTAATCGTTACTTGATTTTAATCCGTGCGATTAGTTAATCAGGCTAGACCTGAGTTCTCACAAGAAACACCGACCATGATAATAATAATAATAAAAAGAACGAACTTAATGTCTTGAAAACTGTGGCTTTGGATAGACGGACAGACGGACGGGCAGAAAAAATTGCTGCAATAGCGCACCCAACTTCGTTGGAAAATGCGCTAAAAATCGAAAAAAATTAATTGTGTGGGTAATGGGCGAAATCATTGAATAAGTAATTACAAATCATTTCGTGGTTTGAACGAGTCTAGAAAATGATACCTCGAGTCGTGACGTCAGCTGCCCGCTAAACTCAGGCAAGTTCTCGATTTTTATTTTTGACTTCTTTAAAAATGCATCGATTTTGATTAAATTTTTATGAGACGTTTTTAAAGAAAATACGCATCGATTCGGAGAAAATGACTTCTGGGGAGTTCTCCTAAGCGTCCGCGGGCCGGGGAACGTGGCCGTCATCAAGGTGCCCGCGCCAGTTTAAAAAATTCGCACCCGCCGAGACGGTTCGATGTAGGATGTCGAGGCTCCCTGGGGTGGGTAGGGATAGTTGGCGCCACGCGCCACTTTTTACCAGGTTGAAGACATTCATCTGGCGACCTCAGAAAAAATCGAAATATTTCACCACACACCTGATCAAAACGACGAGGACTGCCATGTTGGGGCTGTGGTAAAAACGGGCACATTAGAAGAAATTGCCCTGACACTACAACGACCAATAACCAGGAAACTGGAACAAGTCGATGAGAAGGGGCGGGCATCGACCTACCTGAGTTATGCCCCGGAGATAAACAACCAAATAGTTTGTACATAGATCATCGTAAGACCTGACCTAGTCCGAACGAAAAAGCTACAATCGTCAAGACTGAAGCTAAAGACAGCAACTGGTTCGTGTCCTGGGGGAGCTGACGGTTGATATTGGTATTGGATTCAAGAAAGGTGCGCATCAAGTGCTGGTAGCACAGATCGTAGATGATGTGATTTTGGGAATGGATTTGATGAGAAAGTTCCGTTTACGATCGACCTGAACAATGAAGCACTTCGAGTGGACTATGCAGAAGTTCTTATTCACAGAGAAGAAAACGGGCTGCTACGTATCCGGGTAAACTGTTTGGGAATGATGGAACCCAATTATACCAATTAGGGGAATTTAATGACAGAACCAAAACATCCGGCGGTAATTTATAATACAAAATATGTAGACGGTGACGGCGGCGACCGTCGGCGGAACGGCAAAGCTTCGGGAGCCACCAAAACGTTTTTGGAAACCCTGCTTCAGGTCTGGATACGGAACGGTGGTGTCGGGTCCAGGTAACTCGAACGGAGAACGGCATTCCCAGGAATCGGACGTGTTCGATGGCGGCGGTCACTGCGGAAAAACTAAAACAAAATTACGGCAAACTCTCTAATGAAAGCAACAAAACGCAAACCGGCGGAGAAGCAAATGCGGGAACGCGCACAAAGAAATGCAACTGGCAAAAGTGCAAAAAGGCAAAAAATTTAAATACGGTTAAAACACCCAAAAAGCAAAAGCTGATGATTTAAATAAGGTACAGTTCCAAAAATAAATTTTACCCAAAAGCTCAAAAATGATGATACTTTTTAATTATACCTATCCAATTAGTCGAAATTAAATCTTCAGAGTTCCAGAATCGGTTAATTAACACCGATTGTTAAATGGAATTCACAAGATCAACCGAGTCGGCGCTATCTGGATGATAACGGCTAAACTTACACGACCTTGCAGTTCCAATGCTCGATGGTGGACGTACCATCAGGGAGCCCGTATAACACATCCATCACCTTGGTTATCCTGCGGATTTCAGCCCCCCCCCCCTCCATCCCGTCAAAAACTGCATGCAATCCACCCATAGTGCACCTCGGCTGAGGCTCAGTGATGTCCACCTCCGGGTGCGAGACAGATAACCCTGAGCTCCCCGCAGCGACTTACCCTTACCCATAGCCATATGTTCGTGGTGCATCCGCAACTTTAGGTGCTCCAGCACCTCTAGGCTGAAGTGCTTTCCTCCAATCTGAGACGCTTGATCTCTGACGTCGGATTGCCCACCTGAGCCGACGACCCAGACACTGCCTTAGGCCTTGGCGCACGGCCTGCTTGACCCAAGGTTTTACCCTCGAGCCGGTACGGCGCTTCCGGACCATCGCCAATCCTCTTCTTCCTGCAAATAGGAGGTAGCTCACCGCCTCGTACTTAAGGCCCTGCGTCCCCTCTTTCGAGGAGTCTGCCCCGTTACCGGACCCCTTTTGAGAGACCGAACTAATTAAAAACGAGTCATTGTTTATATGGAATAAATGTTATATTACGCGCACTCGCGGAAATCTTGAAGAATGGTCAAGGGCAGACTTCTGATGAACCCGAAGCAGGGTTGCCACTCATTCCATAATTTTAAATTGAACGCTGGGTCGAGTGACACGTGATTGCACTCATCATTTCAATGGTTTACGTCCTTTTACGAGTTATTTACAAAAGACTAAAAAAAGCGTTCTCTCCCGGTAGCTCCGCCCCCAACGGCATCACTACTTTTAGTCAGGGATGTGGACTTATTGAAAATAACGGTTCCGGTTCTGACACTATTATCGAAAAAAATTTTTATAACGGTTCCGGTCCGGGTTCCGGTTCTAAATTAATTGCGGTTCCGGTTTCGATTTTAATTTTAGAAGACTCGCGTGTCTATGCGTTTAAGTTGGTGGCTAGTTAGTTGCCTTCAGTCTCGTTAAGCAAATTCGTGTTTTTGTCGAAGTGAATTCATCAGTACGTGCTGGGAATAGCAGTTTTCTCATTGAAATAATCGCCTGCGTTAAAACGGGTGGGCGTTCAAGTCATCGGTGGCGTATCTTTAGGTTCAGTCAATGTTTCTACAACCTGTCTGAGAAGGAGATTAAGAAACCCAAAGTTTTGTGCGTCTGTCCGTTCGAAATGAGTGTTTTTTTTGTGTGCCCGGATTTTATTCGGATTTGTAACTCGAAAACTAAATAATATTAAGGTTTCTTGATGTTCGTTTAATTTGTAATCGAACTCATATGTGGGGTTGGTTTATTCGGACGCTGTGATCCAAGTTTGTCGTCGTGTGTTTTTAGTGTTTATTCGATCCCTTTAACGATTCAGAGAGATGTCTCATGCTCAATTATGTTTAATTTTGATGATCCGCACCCAAAGTTCATTTCAAGTGTTTTCAAAATTTGGTAAAAGACTTTTTTGGAGTTTAAGAAGTTTGATATTGACCATTGTTTGCTTGGAATCAGGAAGGTTTGAGGTGTTTTGTTTGTGTATGGTTTTTTTTGGTCGGGCATTGCAGTTATTTTTGTATTGGCCGTTCAAGGATCACAGCAATATGCACTGCAATTGAAAATCTAAAAACGTGTATTACATAAATAAGTTTTTCTCCAACCACCTGAATAAGACGCTATTTTGTGACAGTGTTCGGTACGTAAAGTTGGCGTTTTCAGGATTAATCGCTATCACTATGGCAACTGTACAAAAAGTGGATACTTTTGGTCCTAGTACCAAAAAGAAATTGACCTTGAAAGTTGGCCAATTAAAAAATTACAATCACGGAGATATGTCACATTGACATCGTTTTACACTGCAAGTTGTAAGATATTTCTATACATACATATCAAATATTTTTGCATATTCAATGCAAATAATGATGTTACCTCTACGTATGTACATGTATTGAAAATGATTTACGCTCGCTATTTTTATTTAAACCATGTGTAACGTAATTTACATATTCCGTGAACGTAATTTTAATACGTATACAACATACAACCCGCCGTCGCGCGTAACGCCATCTACTTCAGACCCATTGCACTATTATCTGTCATTTTGAATTCAAAATTTGAAAAAGTTAATTGCAATTAATTTTAATTAAAAAACTGTATGGTAAGTTTTTTTTATTTCAATACAAAATATAACAATGTTAATTTTGTATGCCTACAATAGAAATGACTGAAACTGATAGCGACATGGATTGCACTCCGCCAGAGATTATAGAAACGGCAGAACATGCTACTTTAGATTTGCTCCCTACAAAGTCGCGAGAGGTGAGAAGTAAGAACAAATAGGTTATAAGTTAACCTAAAAACTAGAGTGGCATGACACGTGAGGACAAGAAAGCAGAAGTTCTGAAACTAGTAGTGAAATTGTGAACTGAATCTAAACTCGAATATAATTTAAAGTAAAGAGGGTTGGAGAAAAAATTTTATGTTTTATTCGTACAAAAAATGCGTTTTCGGGACTCGGAAGGTTGCTGGACTCCGCTGACGCGTCGTCCAGCAACTATCTTCCTCGTCCCGAAAACTGACATTTTTTGTACTAATGAAACAAATAACTATTTCGCGATATTTTTTGATCCGGTCGGGGTCCCTACTGATTTTAGTATGTTTTTTTACACGAATTATTTCCCCTATTTTTCATTCGTTGAGTGGACTAAAGAAAAACAAAAATCGAATATTGTACTTCAAAAATGACTGACGAATCGTGATGTGTTTTTGTTTTTAAAAAATTGAAATTCTACACTTAAACAAATTTCTTTTCTTTAAGTTTCCACTTTAACAACAAGCACAGCGTACCTAAAACAAAGTGTCATTTCGGGCAATATTCAATTATTTAAAGAATGATTCAATAATATAATGCACACTTGGCGTATAATCATTGAATTTATTATAAATTCTTTATTATAAATTCGATGGTATAATTTACTAATTCCCATAGTAGATATTTAACTGTAAAGTAGACACGGCGCACTGTTTTTGACCTCTCCCGCCCTTGCCTTCTAACCGTTACTTTAACCACTGCAGTTTTAACCCTCGCTAATCTTTTATCAGCTGTATTTTTGTTATTAACTATTAAGATGAGCAATTTAAACATAGAATATTGTTGCACATGCTTAAAAGTGTGTTCCGAGCAAGACAAGTTCTTAAGTTTAGGTTTCTTTTCATCACAGCAGGTTACGTACAGGAAAAAGTTAAAATTTTGTGTACCAGAAATGGTAAACGTCCCGAAAGATATCTCGCTAGCTATTATTAAAATGTTTACTTTTAGGGGCCCGAAATCGACGTCGACTCGTACATGTGTAAACCCTGCTCGATTGCGCTCGAACAGGCGTATACTTTTCGATGTATGTGCATACGTACGGAGGGTATGCTGAATTCGTTTCGAGTTAAAGGCAATTTGAAGGACGGGAACGGTATTAAAAAGGATCTCATACAGCTTTTGCTGACGCAGAACAATACAGATTTGTTGCCCAAATTAAATAGGTCGTTGAGTAATTCGCATTCTGTGGTTAACATAGGTAAGGGTGCTATGGATTTCGTTGTGTATGAGGTTAGCAACCAAACTAGGAAATATTGTTGAATGAAAGTGATATGTAGTTTCTTGTAAGTATATTCTCACACTTTTGTGTAGTTCATAAATGGTCATCAATGTCATTGGGAGCAGGGTCACCATCTAGAAAATACTATTTCTAGTAAACCGTGGGATTAGTAATTTTTTCTCCTGCTTCTTAACTTCCGGGTAACTATCCATCAGTGCCTTTAGCACTGCCTCACTGTCAGTATAAGTATATGTTCCTGTTACAGAAACCTCGTTTCTTGCTTTCTGTTGCACATCTAGTAATCTCATACAGTTTGACCGGAAAGATCTTGCAATGCCTTTTTATGTTCGCTGGTTCCCAATTTGGGTCTGGTATGTTGAATGAGATTTTCGTTAGGTCTGATTTCAATACCAGGATTAGAACTATATCACAGATTTGTCCATTCACCATCCATAGGGTCGTGTATGAGTGTGACGTCTATGTCGTCAGCAAGCAGTTTTTTTACTATATTCATTTTAAGAAGGTACCGGTAGAAAGCATTGTGATTTGATTGGTTAAACCATGAGTCTGTATTACACCGACAAATAAAATGTGTGACCAATTTTGTATATTAGTAGTTTCGGTTACGAACTAAACTGTCAAACTGGCATTAGCTGTCAATTTTAATGATCCAAACGTGAAATCTTTTCATTTATATTCATATTGTTCAATTTTGATGCCTTTTTATATTTATCCTGTGTATGTGTCTATCGTTAAACACAGCGCCATCTACTACCTTCTTATAATGAATGCAGTATAGATCCTTTTTTTGTTACAATTTATAAAATTGAAGAAACCATAGCTTTGTCCAAGGTCTCAATGCTAAGATCTAAACCCTTGAGACGGTCAAAAGGGCTAAGGACCGGGTATTTATGAATTTTAATTAATGAATTAATTTCCATTAATTTGTTGCCGTATTTAACGCACATGTGACATGAATTACTGATTTATTTACATTTAATTATTAATGAATTTATAACAGATTTGTACACAAATTTATAACATCAAATTTTATTACATCAATCCTAGCCTAAACTTAATTTATGTTGCATTATAATTGTTTCAAATTTGATCAATTATTTTGCAGAATCTCTAGGAGAAAGTATCTAAATAGTTTGTCGTATACAGGGTGTTAGATTTTCTTTGCCACCCTGTATAAGGGAAACAATGTCCGTTAGGCGTTAGACCACCCATATATTTGCATTTTTTTCATATTTTAACGAGTACTATCGGCCCCTGAAATATCTGCATGACATTAATTAACACCCTGTATAGGCGGCAGCACCTTTTTCCCTTCGATATAGGACTATCGCATTCCTTCTTACCTATTTTTTTTTCTTATCGTTGTCATTATCTTTATTCGAATGTTCAAGAGTGTATGCCTGAAGGGGAGGTCATGCTGTCCTCGACAATAGTACACTCTGTCTAACTAAGATCATGACAACCATATCTATATCAAGGGGAAAAAAGAGATGAGCCTACATAGGTGGCACCGAGAGTGGTACCTAAATATGATGTACAGGGTGGCCAACTAAGAATGCGAGGTACTGTATCTGGGAATCTATCCATCGTAGAGGCTTGCGGTAAAAAAATTTAATACTAAAACGGCCACGAGCAAAACCTGGAAAATATTTTTAAGTTTCTGAAATGACCGCTAGGGGGCGTACCTGCAATCTGGAATCTAAAAAAGTGATTTTTCTGTGAATTCCGCTATATTAACCTAACAAAAAAATGTCCGGTCTTTGAAGTTGACGATAATCTGACCAATTTTTGTTTGGCAATTTTTCCTGTATCTCTAAAAATGAAGTGGTGGGGGATATTCAAAGGTTTCCGTAAAGAACACCCTGTATCTTTGAAACGGCTCAGCCGATTTAAATAAACTCGGGTTAGTTCAAAAGAGCTATTTTTCAGCTACAAATATTACACTATTTGAAGTTTTGTTAGTTTCACATATCACCGCTTGAGGGCTTTTTTCGACATTCCGGCAGAAATGGTTAATTTTCTCAAAAAAATTAAATGCATTGGTACGATTTTTTTTTCATGAAAAAGTAGCTAAAAGATACCTAAACAAACTCGCGAAAACAGCATCTCGATATCTTGAGATATATATATATATTTTTTTTTATATGATGGCCAGCATTTCGAGCATTTACGGCGGCATTAAAAGCTTCCTTTTTTAAATCGATCCACCTTAGGGCCACAAATTATATAATAAAAATAATTCCGGAAAAATTATCTTAACAAAATAAATTTTTTTTCTTTGGCCTAAATTTTAGGTTAGGAACAAGATATCGAGATGCGGTTTTCGCGAGCTTGTTTAGGCATCATTTAGCTACTTTTTCATTTAAAAAAATCGAACCAACGCATTTAATTTTTTTGAGAAAATTAACCACTACTGTCGGAATCTCGAAAAAAGCCCTCAAGCGGCAATATGTGAAACTAACAAAACTTCAAATAGCATAATATTTGTAGCCGAAGAATAACTATTGTCGGAATTCGAAAAAAGCCCTCAAGCGGCGATGTGTTTGTTAAAATTCGGCTCAGTCGTTTCGAAGATACAGGGTGTTCTTTACGGAAACCTTTGAATACCCCCCACCACTTCATTTTTAGAGATACAGGAAAAATTGTCAAACAAAAAAGGTTCAGATTATCGTCGTCTTCAAAGACCGGACATTTTTTTGTTAGGTTAATATAGCGGAATGCACAGAAAAATCACTTTTTAGATTCCAGATTGCAGTTACGCCCCCTAGCGGCCATTTCAGAAACTTAAAAATATTTTCGTGGCGGTTTTAGTAATAAATTTTTTTACCGCAAGACAGGTTCCCAGATACAGTACTTCGCATTCTTATTTGGCCACCCTGTACATACGGAAGGAACTAATTCTTTGTTAATGACTAAAAGTTCACATAAACATAGGTCCGCAAACAGTTCGTTGCCGATTTACAGGGTATTCTTTTCAAAGCCGACTGTCAAAACTTATAAAAACAAGAGAGTATCCTATGCGGACCTGTGTGTACTCTTTTGGTTGAGACTGCAGTGTATCTCAGCAGTTTTTAAAGATAGAGACATGCGTTTCGCGTGACCCTCTGCCGCTTTTTTGTGAAACTTTTAATATCACAAACAAAATAAATCTAGCTACGTTTGTTTCTGAGATACAGGGTGAAAACGAAAAGTTTGACTTTTTGGGATGTTATCATATCTTACTACACATGTAAGATAGAACAAAAGTAAAAACTGTCTACTTTAGAATCCAGTGGCGTAGTTAAAAAAAATTTAGACTAACGTTTCTGAGATTTGACAGAAAGTTTGTATTTTTTAATGCAACACCCTGTATATCTTAACGTCAATTTTTTACATTCTTTTTCCTGGTTACATTGATGTATCACAACCTCTTTTTTTTTAATTTTAGCCGTGAATCAAAATGAAAACCTTATTTTTTTACTGTGTTTAAATAGTAGACCATGGATTCATCGAGATTTGGTTTTGTTTATTCTATTCATGGTAACAGACGAATCAATAAAAATCGACGGTAGAAGCATGTTATTTTAAAATTTTGAAAAATGTGAAATAATATAATATAGATTCATACGAGGATTCATATGAAAAAAGTATAGGTTGAAATACAATTGATATACAATTTGAAATATAAGTTACACTGAAGGGCTTACATCATCAGTCATGGCAATGGTATCTAAAGGGTGTTATTTTTCAGGGGTCATGTTCCATTTTCTACCCCTGAAATTTTTTTCGGTGCGCCACTGGTAGATTGTAAAATGTGAATTTGATTTTCTGGTTTGGTTGGAAACTTTTTGATCTCTCGTAATTTTGTCGTATCTGCGACCGTTATCGAGAAAAAAAAATAAAAATCAATTTTCTGTCCAGTAGGCCCTGACTTTATTTGTAATTGTTAGCATATGTTTATAAACGTTTAATTTGTCAAGTGTACGGTAACACCCTGTAGATGGGTAACGAAGCATTTACGGACCTATGTTCATATGAACTTTTAGTCATAAAATAAGCCAAAGAATTAGCCCCTTCTGTATTTTCATCATGTTTAGGAACACCCTGTATGCCCTCCAGAACTTTTTTGAAATTTAGTTTTCTACAGTTTCTCTGTGTTTGAAAACCACGAAATTGATTGACAATTAAGGAAGCAGTTCATACACCTCTACCTATTTTACACCGTGCATACAACTATTATAACGATTACCGCCTTCCCTTTAGCAATTTCATAGTCTGGCCGCTAACTTCAAGTACTGAATTTCAAACTTTATATCGCTGTGAACATTTTCAGATGAGCATAATAGTGTCGAAATTATACGCGAGCTTGGAAGTTTGTTGTCGGAAAGTCTCTCCAACACTAAGAATGAAATAGAAATATCACGCCTCTCCCGCCCTAAGAACGAAATAGATTTGTCACGGCTCTCCAACAGTAAGAAAGAAATAGAATTATTAAGCCTCTCTGAGACTAAGAAGAAAATAGAAAGTCCAAATCTGTCAGACATTGAGCAGAATATAGAATCGACAAGCCTCCCCAGCACTAGGTCAAGAACAGAAACGTCGAGCGTTTCCGACACTAAGAAGAAAATAGAAACGCCAAGCGTCTCCGACACTAAGAAGCAAATAGGAACGTCAAGCCTTTCCGGCACTAGGGGAAGAAGAGAAACATCAAGCCTTCCTGACGTTAAGAGGAGATTAGAAACGTCAAGTCCTTACAACACGAGACGAAACATAGAAAGCCCCTCCGTCATCACCAAGAGGGAAACGGAAACGTCGAAAATTAAGGTGAAAAAGAGACCCGCCTCCCCTCCGCTTCCTCAGGCGAAACGGCGATGTTTAACGGATGACGAAATAATAACGCTGTCGTGCAAGACGGATCCCGAATTGCGGAACGTGTCCCCTCAAGAATTGAAGTGTCAGGTGACGCTAGAAAAGTTAACCATTACCGAATTACCGGTGATCATACCCAGCAGGCCTTCGAACACCCGGGCGAGCAAACAGCAAAAGGAATTCCCTTGTAATAAATGCGGCAAAGTGCTTAAGAAGAAGGAGTATTACTATTCGCACATACTCAAACATTCGAATATACGGGCTTTCAGGTGTAAGGTACGTAATGTCTGTCTCGCTTTAATCAATTGATCTTCATTACATTGAAGTATGTAAGAAAGGAGCAATAGTGCTTGGTCTGCAATTGATTGGATTTGTCATTCTTTCAGCAAAAACACATTATAAAGTAGTCGTCTTGATTTGCAGAGGAGAGGGGGTGTATTACTCGCACGCGCTTAGGTTTTATATTCTGACCCATTGTACTGTCTCCATGTAACTAGAATCATCTGCCCCTTACCTCACTCAAGCTTCCCCACACGCGAGGCTTTTGGGCAAGCGCCGTCTATATCTACAGATACTTTCTGAATGAACTGTTTAGGGTTCAGTGACCTTCCGGGTAAGTATTTCTGACATAGACTTTCAAGAGTCTTAACAGAAAATACCGTAGGTAGCCATACAGACAGTACTGCATTGTAGGTATATGATACCCATTATTTCAACGACTTCTATTAAAACCGATTACTAAAAAAATGTTTCTGCAGTTATTTGTAACAGGTTGTCTGCGAGAAGCGACTGCAATCTTGACATACTCAATACTCACGAGCACAGCCACCGTTACGACGGACGTTTTGCGGCTCTTTGGAATCTGCGTCGGGTGTTAAAACTGACGGTTTTTTTTTATACACAAATGGAAAAGGAAAATTAATATAAACTCATAATTTTGTGCGTAAGAAAAGACGAGAACATATAAAATATATTACGCCACGATCAGGCGATGTCAGGGAAACCTTCTTCGGGACAAAAACCCTGGGATAGTCCACACTAATACACGAACTAAATTAACAAAAGCACAAGAAACTCCACAAAACACTTGAAGTTGCGTTACATTAAATATATCACGAATTTCAAGATTCCAAAAGCATCAACCTGCATCTTTTCAGGTGGTTGTTGAACGTCGCAAGGGCGACAAACTCACCGATCTTCTTGTTTTCGTCCTGTTAAAAATCGAACCACAGCCTTTTTACGGAAGACGCGTTCCTTTTGGATCTCTATGAATTTTAAAAACAGGCATTTTTTTAGGTTTAATAATAATAATAATAAAGTTTATTATCCCAACAGTGATAACACCAATTATAGGGCAATATTAAGTGACAGATGGCTAAAGACAGTAAAGAGCACGTCCTTAGTTGTTAAAGTGGTTAATTACATTCTTCTTTACATTCTTATGTATATGAATAAACCGGAAAACATTAATGTGTCGGTTATAATGCTGTTTAATCTACGTAAGGGAATGCCGGCGAGTTGTTGTACCGCGTGTACTAGTTCTGCAAAAATCTATTGAGAATGTCTTATAGGCCAGGCCTATGAGGTCCCTTTCCCTTTATGTAGAAATTATTCCCTAAAAGGAGAAACTTTGCATATGTGTAGTACTACTAGCCAGTAACAACAGATCAAAAGTGAACATTCGTGCATGCTTTGCTACGGTCGCCATCTGGAAAATGGCGGCAGATTTTAACTTTTTTAACCATATTTCATTACCCGTTGGTAATACGAAATTTTTAATAACAAAAGGTGAAGAACATAAAAAATACATCTTTTCATTTTTGTAAAGGTTAATGAGAAATCGAAAAACGACGACTGTCTACAATGTTTACCGCATTTCCGTCCGTCTGTCTGTTTTCAATGCAACGTTTCGTTTCGGAGAAATCATGATCAACTTTTTTTTATATGACCCGTAAAAAAAGTACATACTGTATTGAGTAGCATTTTCATTACGAATACAATGATGTACCACACACAAAACAAAAGTTGCAAACTGTTGGTTTCAACATGATGGTGCATCCGCGCACAACGCCCTAATCGTACGATAATAACAATCAGACAGATTTCTTCGGAAAGTGAAAACTCTGACGTACTTTTTCGTAATTGTAATTTTTTTCGGTTCGCGGACGACGAACTCGAAATTTCCCCTTTACTCGTGCGCCACCATGGCATTACGATCTTGCCCCTGGTCAAGAATGCGGAACGCTTACAGGACGGCTAATTTAATTAGCTACTGTTAATTACATTAATTGGCAGGATTGAAATTTGGTAGTGCAGTGATATACAGAGTGGCCCAACGAGAAGTATACAGAGGGCTTTTAGGGTATTAAATTTTGAAATTTCGAAAAATCCTCGAACATGTCATATTTGTAGGGGGACAACTTTTGGAATACAAATCACGAACCCAAGTCTTCACCCCTCTATGTAGGGAGCTTAACCCCTAAAATTTTAAATGGAATCCTATGGCAAATGGCACATTATTTGAAAGCCAATTTAATCGTGATTACTAATCTGCTTTGCTTTTTAAATTCTATTGATTCGTTTCGTGAAGACTTGGGTTCGTGATTTGTATTCCAAAAGTTGTCCCCCTCGAATACAAAATTGACGTGTTCGAGGATATTTCGAAATTTCTAAATTTAATACCCTAAAAGCCCTCTGTATACTTCTCGTTGGGCCACTCTGTATATTGTTACTTGGAATTGGAAAGTGCAGTTTTGTTCCCCTCACGTCTCCCGTCGTCCCGCGAGCAAATTTCGACCTTGCACTTCGGGAGCGGCATCAAGTTGCGAATTTTTATGACGAAATGCCCGGGGGGGGGGGGCGAACAATTGCGCTTTAGCATATTCTCATCTACTATACGCGACTATCGTGCAGATTTCAAAAGCAATCGGTCCCCAGGTGGAAAAGTTTACTTATTCACTTATTTATTATTATTATTACGTCTTCTAGTATAAGAACTGTCGCAGGTAGCCGCCCATTCTAAAACATGTCTTTTTCTTCGCATGGGCTAGATAGAGATGAAAATATAATAGCATAATTTGTGTACAAATCGCCGGCGACCAGTTTTGCAGTGGGCGGCTACCCAGCGATGATTGACGTGACTGTTTTTATACTGGAAGAGCAGTCGACACTTTTATTTCCAAAATTTCACTTTTGTGGCTGCTAGAGCTAGAGATCATGTTCATTGGAGTTGCACCTCCCGCTTATTGCTCCTTTTCAGCAGAAACGCATTTTTGCACGATAATAAGTAACATTGGTATGCCCCTGCAGCTATGTCCCTCGGCTTACTTTTCGGCCGATGCTTTGCGTACGCACAAACGGAGGCAACATCCCAATAACGTGCCGCCGACGACGACGGCAAATGAAGTAAAACCGAAAATCGAAAGCGCTCAGAAGACCGTCCCGAAACCGAAACCAGTGACGCCGCGTTCCAACAAAAACGCTCGCGGCAAAACGGACGAAGGTCAAGAGGTGTTTAATTGTCTTTATTGCGCGTTTCAGACATCATCAAAGCCCATATTCACTCAACATGTCACTCTACATACGGTTAGGGGAAAATACCCATGTCCGCATTGTCGGAAGAATTTCATCCCGTTTTGGGGTTTGAGCAAGCATGTACGCGAAATGCACGCTAAGACGAACTCTTCTCCACCAAAAAAACAGATTACGAAAGCGTTACCGATCATTATTAAATCGGAGCCCGTCACCGAACCGGAACCACAGTGCGAGGAGCCTCCAAAACTACCCGCGTGTGTCAAACAAGAATCTAAAAATATCGAAACAAACCACGACGCTAGCGTACCGCCCGTAAAAAAGAGGAAAAAATACTTTTGTCCGCAGTGTAACAGCGAATTTTCCAGTCGCGATCACGCGAACATTCACACCGGCGAAAAACCGTACACTTGCGCCATCTGCTTGAAAAAGTTCGGCGCGTACACAACGCTACGAGTGCATAGGAAAATACACGCGAAGAACAGTAGTGCCAACGACGTCCCTACGCCCCCCGTCGTGCACAAATGCGACATTTGCAAACAAACATTTAACAATTCGTACGACGCAACGTCGCATACCTGCCAGACGTCGACCGGCGAGTCGGTCTACAGGTGTCAGATTTGTAAGAATGCGTATTTAGGTAGGAACGCTTTGGTGGATCATATGCGTATGCATTTGGAGGAAACCGACTAACTGTTTCGATATTGTATTAGTTATCGTAGTTGTAAGTCAGTAGATATTGTGAACGTCATTGTAGTTTTAAATAAGACGATTATTTTCTCTGAGAGATCTGCTTTGCACTGTGACATACCTTACTTCTATTAAGTTGCTTGTTATCTGACTGAAAATGCTCTTGTTAATTAAGATGACCGGTGATATTCGTTTTTAACGTATTGGGGTCTGCAGGTGGACATTTTTTTAAAAATTGACATTGTGACATAGTGTTTAATCAATGTTTGTGATTAAATTTTAAATTTTCTTTTCAAATTTTTTTTGTAAGAACTTGTATTTTTAGTTTTACAGCTCTCTGTATAGGTAGTTTAATTATATTATATTACTGATTTCAGTGTTTAATATGTTTTTTTAATCTATTATAGGAAATCATTATACCTACTTGTATTAAAATTAAAATAATTTTTTGTATTTTCATACCTCATTTTTAATTACTTCTTTATGCATGTGCTAATCCATATACGCTAGACCGTCCACTGTAAAAAACATAGGATTGGACATGCCCGGGGTTTTCAGTTGGGGACGGCCACTTTCTAACTAACGCTTGTGGGCGAGATAAGGGCCTCTCCACAGCATTAAGACCCCTCCGTGATGTAAATCGAAAAAAGTATTTATGATGTGAAAATGTGAAGTAAAGGAACAACAAATATCAAACTGATTGCAAGATAAAGGAGGAGCTAGAAGCGGCTATGGAAACAAGGACGAACTGTGGAGACATTCAGGCGATTGCGACCCTCATTTACAAACGATAATTTGCGCCTTAGAAACTATTACGTTAAATACGAACAATAGTGGAAATTTTAACTCGTAAAGAACTAAAATCGGGTAACCTGAAATACAGTTGAATTACGAAACTTGTTGCGAATACGGACTACAGCATAAATTTAAACGCGTGGTAATAAAACTTCTATTATAGCTAGTAATATTTCGAGGAAATGGACTTAGGTACAACCTCGGGTAGGTACAACAATCCTTCCATGACGTAATTCTCCGAACGTCTGAACTGCACATAATATCTTAAAGACGACATTGACGCTTGCCGCGGATCATCTAATGTTTCAGTGTTTCAACTTCAAGTCACAGAAGCCATTCATTTTACGAGGCATAGGATTTCCTGTTCAATCATTTAATCATATAATAATAAGAACTATAATGTACAATGGCATGCGGTCACTACTTCAAACAAATCACAATTGAAACGGAATTGTAATTATTTTCCTTGTAGACCTTTACCACAAATTCGCGTAAACAAATGTATACACTCTTCAACCGTCGCAAAACCAGCAAACTCGTCTCCAGTATTTAAGGAAACTTGGACAATATTTGCGAGTCAGATTAACAGTGAGACCTCTGGTGGCAGCACATTGTAATTACTATTGGTGGGTTAAGATTCCGATTTTGTTTATTTACAATGGCCAAAAGTAATCAATATTGGAGTTTTTACGGCTTTACTTACTTCAAGAATTTTAAATGCGTGATCAGTGCAATTATACAAGGATGTAATGTCCAATCTGCGCCATTAGACATGTCGCACATAGTAAAACAAGTAAAGTTTAAATCGTCATTTATTAAAGCACAACATATGAAAGAATAGGTAGTGTTTGAATTGTGGTTAGTGCAATTGTGCACGTTAGTCATAGTCCAAATACAGGTCTATGACGTAGTGCAAGTAAGGCTGTTTTAAAGCAAAATCAACAACAATTGAATAAAAAAAAGCAGGTGAATTTATTAAAAAGCTGTAAAAAACAATACAAAGAATAAATATTTCTTTAAAGATCAACATCACTTCTTCTCATTTTCATCATCACTAATACCTAACTCTAGTTCTTCTTCAGGGGTGAGATAATTCTGATTGACTTTGTTATAATCAGTATTGAAATGACACATATTATCACCACGTCCTTCAAAGTGCTTCGAATAATCGTCTTGTTCTAAATCGTCATCGGACTGGTTTGTGAAAATACCATCGCGTATACTTCTTTTCGTGACCTTTTCCTTCTTCTCGTTTCCAGTAGGCATCACCGATAGATCCCCTTCGTAATCGAGAATATTATTTTGCGCCAGACGCCATTCTAACACGTCCGTTGTGAAATCGTCCGTATTCCCCAGAGAAGTAAATCCCACAACTTTGTCGATCATGATACTTTTTTGAATGCATACTAAAGTCGGAATGGTTTTAATTTGCAAGCGTGCGGCGAGAAACGGGCATTTTTCCGCATTCAATGACACGAATTTTGTCTCGACGTGTTTCGGTGCGAGTATCTTCAAGTGTTTGTCTAAAATAGGGGAACGAGTATTCGTCGGGGTGAAAAAGTGTATTACGACGTTGTCGGATTTTTTAATAATATCGAAAAACATTTTCTCCTCATACAACTGCTCGTAGGAACCGTGCCCGCTTTGCAACCAGTGCTGCCGTTTGCCCTGTTGAGCTTTGTATTCCTGGATACGCTGTTTCCGTAACTGCTCCAAATCGTTTATGTCAAGGTTGTCAATTTGATCAATAGCAGCATCGACCTCTTTTTCCAATCTTTTGGAGACCTCCAGCACCTTCTGCTCGATTATTTGGTTTTTATCCATAGTTTACGTGCTTAAACACTGCAGCAAGTGGTAGTGAGTGACGAGAAATATTTAAATTACACAGATACGCTGTTGTTCACTATTAAAACCGGTACTTTGAAGGAAACAAATCCAAAATTACTCACAAGTTCCAGCGAAAAGAAAATTAAAATTTCACATTAAATGTCAGATGTCACATGGGTGGGGTGGATCAATTTAGCGTAACCATAGCCACAGTCTGGCTGTGCCCAAGTGTGCGCGACTCACCACCGGCGATTACAAATGGCAACACTGTGACAGTAAACATTCATCATCTTTACAATTTAGTTACAGACAGTAACTAGCCGCCGACGATGTTGCAAAGCTACGGTACAGGTTTGGGAGGCTAAAAGGTTATGCAAGGCCTCCGAGGTTGTTCTAGTTCTAGTAATTTCCAGAGCATCTGAAGTGCTTAAAACGTCTCCGGTAAGAACCGTGGCCGTAATTATTCTCGTATGTTCATGTTATGTATTTTCATATTCGAAGACTTTCCAGTGTTACCAAAGAGCTTTCCGGAGATTTCTATCTTCGTAACGCACGTGGACGAGTGTCTCAGATGCTTCACACTGAAAACTGTATCAAGTAGGTACCTATAAAAAGGAACCTAAAAGATATGAAAAGCACTATCTAAAAAGTTGCAGAAAAAGGTCAGCTCTTTAAGAACACTAGAATATAGAAGACTTTATATATATATATATTTATAAAGATCGTAAATATGCTAGATTAAACGTTTTGATATCTCTGGAAAGTACTAGAAGGTTTTTAAGAGAATTTTAGCATTTTATAAAAAATGTAATGTGATATTTCAGGTATATTATAGTTTTTTGAGATAATCTTTTGAGCACGCTCCTACAAAGTTGTAACGCTGCATATAGGAAGCGCTAGAAAAGCCTCGGAAACCCTAAGAAGTTTGCAAGGGGCCTAGAACGTTCTAGGACCATATACAGGGTGTTAGTAAATTCAATGTAGATATTTTAAGGTTTGATTGAGGGTGCAAATACAAGCATTCAACGCGCAGCATTGCCCTTGATAGTATATTAATTATTATCACTTATCAGTTCCCTTTCTTTCATACTGTAAGGACCTAAGGACTAGACATTCTAGATTGCGGTGTCTCCGTCAACGCTACCGGAAATGACGACTTGAAATTCAAAATCATAACATAACCCCGATGATGATGTTTGTGACATAACCTTAAAATCTTTTCACGATTAAGAATAATTTAATTTTCGACGTCCACGGTCTACATTAGAGATTTTTCATACATGGAAATAATGTTATGATTATTACGCATGCCGCCAATACAGGGAGGAACCTAAAATTTTTATTTTGTTTATTTTTTCTTATCAGTAATTAACTTTTGTACTTAGATAGTGAATTTCATCACTTTTTTCTTGTTCGATGTTCCAAAATGAGGGCTCTCTCATTTTTTCCCAAAACTTTAAATTTGAATATAATTAGGCGAACATTTGCAACACCAGTGCAACAGGTACAACAAGTGCAAGATGTGGACCTTAGCCATCTATGTGAGAAGGATACAGGAATCTCTGTGCTCAGTTTGAATTGCATACAAAACAGAAACACAATTACTTCCAGTTTAGTCGATAATCTTAATCGTGTATTTGATACCGTTGGTAAATTGGACACTAAAGTTTTAATAATCAAAAGTAATGTTCCGAAAATCTTTTGCACTGGAGCAGACTTGAAAGAGAGACTTAAAATGTCTGAACGAGACGTTGCAAGTTTTGTGAATTACATTCGATCAACCCTTCATCGACTACACCTACTACCAATGCCAGTCATTGCCGCTTTGGATGGATCAGCGTTGGGTACGTCACTAAACTGTAAGCAATGAATCCAATGGTTCTTGTAGGAGGCGGTTTGGAAATGGCACTCGCGTGCGACATTCGTGTGGCCGCTAGTAGTATAAAACTGGGACTGGTTGAAACAAGGCTGGCAATTATTCCGGGTGCGGGCGGTTCAGTTCGATTGCCACGTTTAATCAATCCGGCATTGGCAAAAGAGCTGATTTACACTGCGAAGGTGTTCGATGGATCCGAAGCCAAAGCTATGGGTAACGTATCGGTAACGTCTAATATGGATGAAATCTCAAATAACTGTATAGGTGTCGTCAATCACGTGGTGGAACAGAACGATGATGGGAATGCTGCATATTTAAGATCTTTAGGTATCGCTCGAGAAATTTTACCTAACGGACCAATAGCCTTACGCATGGCAAAGTTTGCAATAAACAAAGGTGTCGAAGTAGATATCAATACGGCACTTTCGTTTGAAGAAGCAGCTTATTCACAAGTTATACCCACAAGGGACAGAATTGAGGGACTGCGAGCATTTGTAGAGAAAAGGCGCCCAAGTTATACAGGAGAATAAAAAATTTGTTTATAATGGAAATGCGTAATTGTAATAAACTGTTGGAAAGTGAGCATGAAATTTATATTTTGACCAAAATCGTAGAGTAAATAATTTATTACCCTATGCTAAGGGAGGCGCTTGCTTTCATACACTCTTCAACACTGATATAGTGGAGAATGTTATATATTATGCTATATTGTTAAGTCAAAAATAAATACGAATTCGTTTATAGTTGTCCCGGACAGACGGGCGGAAAGTGGCCACAATAGCGTATTTTCTTTATTGCTGTGGAAATGCCTTAAAAATTTCCATTTATGGGATTGGGTGGCTACCCCCAAGGTGAAAGCGCCCTTTGGCATCGTAATAATAATAATTTATTGTCTGGTGATCAACAAAAACATTGACATAGACATTGTCCAGTTGTATCTAAATGAATATTGTCAAATATATCACAAAAGAAAACATACATACATACAAACAAACAGTCAAATAAATTTATCACCGAGTACAATTGACTATACTAGAGTTGTCATACATTAGAATTGAAATCACATATTTTGTAAAAGCACTCGGCTATCAGATACCTTTTGAGGGCGGCTTTAAATTGAGCACTGTTTTTGTAACTTTGGAATTTTGTTTCAAGGTATATGTTATGTGTTATTTTCTGGGATTATATATCACAAACCTGCATTTGGGATCAGTGCAACTAATTCCAAGACCATCCTGGCCATAATACAATATACACAAAAGTAGCAAACCAAATTACCGCCATATATACCCATAGAACAAACCAACAAAATCCTAAATGTTTAAAACAAAAGACTTCACATTTTAAACATCAAGATCAGGATAACATTATTAGTTTTATGCATTTTGTTTTAAACATGCCAACTCTGACAAAAAAATATTAGTCAAGAAGAGTTATCTAGTTACAATTCGTAGAATGAAATTTGGTTGTATCCGAGTTGAATTTTTAGATTTTTTTTGTTTGTTTTTTTCTTGAATAGTTAACGGCTCGCAATAACTTTAATATTTCTTTTTTAGATATTGTCCTGTTATAGAGTATTTACTTATTTGGACAATAAATATTATTATTATTATTATTAATAGGTAAACGAAATAAAAAAATTCTTTATAAAGAAAATAATTTTATTAATTGCTCTTTCGTATCATCCGGATTAAGTACTTTGTGCCCGATCGTTCTACCATCCTTAAATATTTCATGGTCGTTGCCCCCAAAATCGGTTTTGTCACCGAAAAAGTGAATCTCACGATATCCCTCATTCTCGACATGCTGTAAGCAGTAGGTCTTATCCCACCCGATCGGGAAGACGTCGAAACTTATTTGTCCACCAATGCTGTATTTAAATCCGATGTCTGGAAATTTGGCATCTACCGCTTCTATCATATCTTTCCTTATGTGGTGAGCCTTGTCGTATTTTTCAAAATCATCACGTTCCTTCTGCGAGCACGAGCGACCGATGGGACAAATATTGATCAAACCAGTTCGAAACTCGACAAATGTGCCCCGTTTTAAAGGTAACGTAACATTCGATAAGTACTTTAAGACGAAATTAATAAATTCCTGCAGCTTTTCCTCGCCTACAAACTCCTGTATGCTCTGTTTGTGAGTCAACACTCCTCCCTTATACGCGATCAGTCCATTTTCCGGAAAAATATATTTGTAACTGCCAACAACATCCTCACACATTTGCTCCTGGATTTTACTCAAGTCGGAACCACCAACAAGCCCGATGTGGGCTAACGGTTTAATTTTTTCCAAAAGGAACTGTTCGAAATTTCTGTCAATCTTCTGTCTGGACTTCGTCAAGGTGCCATCTACGTCAAATAAACAAAGGATATCTTTGCTCCCCATTACTGGACCTAAAAACATAAATTATGTATGTGAGTCAAAAGGAAAGTGCAATTGAAAGTAGGTTATTTAGGTACAACTGCAAAAGATGAAAGGGTGCGGTTGCGTCTGTCTGTGTTTGTTATTAATTATAAAATTAAGTGCAGCTAATGTGAATAAAAAAGTAAATGCATTGCTCATACTTGGTAAGAAACGCTAATAAATAAATTTCAACCAAATCCACGTGGGCTCAAATTACAGAGTGCATACGACAGCATGCTTTTGTTTGATTTCCATTTAAATATTGACACAGTTACAACCAATTAGAGATCCGCACGCAAATCATGATAGTTTAGATTTTTTTTAATTATCAAGGACGTTGTGAATGGCCTTGAGATACAGATGGAAGCATTGGCACGGTTGCCATGGTTTTTCATAAGCAGGAAGAAAGTACATTTGAACTACTACAAATTAATTGTACCTACAGACGTTCCAATCGCCTCCTTGAGGATTTTAACCAATCCCGATGGAGGATTGTGATTATTTGTAGATATTAGCTGGCGAGAGGGAGGGGAGTGGGTTTGAAGGTGTAATATTATCACCTTGGAGATTCCGCACGTTATCTAAATTTTTAGAATAACAATAATCGGTCTTTATTCTTTTGAATGCCTGAATGGTTTCCCATTATACAGTGATATTCATGTAGAAGTAGACATAGGGATTTCCTATTTCTACTTCAAATGATACTCTTGTGAAAGACGCCTAATTTTATGCAACCAAAATCACTTCTTGAAACAAATATAAGGATCTGGCTGCCATATTAATTAATTTGAATATTGTTACTTTGGCCTCACACAGGAATTGGAAATGGCAACTTTTTCTTTAGTTGAATACATCGCACATGAACGAAAATTAGAATAGGGAAGTCAAAGCGATAATATTCAAATTAATTAATATGACAGATCTTCATTTGTTGTAGGTAGTTATTTTGGTTGCATAAGGTTAGGCGTCCTTTAGAAGACTTTTTATCATTTAAAAGTACACATAGGAAATTCCTATAGGAAATCCCTATGTCTACTTCTACATGAATATCACTGTAGAACATGTCAGTGTAAAACATTACAATCTATCTCTATCATAGCCTTGTAAGTACAATAGCTAAATTGACCGATCTAGTAATCAGACACCAACAATCTTGTTTCAAGAAAGAACATTCTTATCCAGAATCCAGAAACGTAGCGAAACAAACGATTTCAAATTTCTGTCATATTTTAGCTGATGATGGAGGTTTCGAAATGGGCGCCTACTTGAACAGAATATCTCAAACGCCGAATCTGAATAAATTAGCAAAGAACAGTTTAATCTTTAACAATGCATACACTTCGGTCAGTAGCTGCTCCCCCAGGTAATAAAATTAGATTACTGGCGATTGCCATTTTATGAAATTTTTGCAGCCGATCGGCGCTTCTCACTGGAATGCCCTCCCACCAAAACGGCATGTACGGATTACATCAGGGAGTGCACCATTTTAATTCGTTCGATCACGTTAACAGTTTGCCGAAGATACTAAAACGAAGTGGAATTCGCACAGGTATATTAGTGTGGTGAAATGTGCCGCAAGGTTAAAATTGGGCCAATTTAGGAATCATTGGCAAAAAGCATGTGGGGCCCAACTCGGTGTACCCATTTGACTATTCCCAAACGGAGGAAAACAACTCCATTTTACAAGTGGGACGTAACATAACGCATATAAAGTTATTGGCGCGGGAATTCTTCAGAAACGGCTCAGAGTAAGTTATTATGATGTTCATAATTCAACTTTGTAGGCCTTTCTTTCTCTATGTCGCCTTTCACGATCCGCACCGTTGTGGCCACACCAATCCAGAGTATGGAGAATTTTGTGAGAAGTTTGGGAACGGAGACATTGGAATGGGTACCATCCCTGATTGGCATCCAATCTATTATCAAGCCGACCAAATAGACTTGCCCTATTTTATTCCCGACACACCTGCAGCACGCCAAGATGTTGCTGCGCAGTACACTACAATTTCTAGATTGGATCAAGGTAACTCAATGAGATAGGGCCAAACTGATCCTAATAACTGCAGGAGTCGGACTATTGCTCGAAGAGCTAAAGAACGCTGGCCATCTTGATGACACGCTCATCATTTACAGCTCAGATAATGGAGTACCATTTCCGAATGGTCGTACGAATGTCTACGATTCAGGATTGGCGGAACCGATGTTCATCTCCTCTCCTGTACACACTGATCGTCATAATCAAGTTACCTACTCGCTCGCAAGTCTGCTGGATATCGCGCCGACATTGCTCGATTGGTTTGGTGTGTCCTACGAAGAAAGCTCTAACGAATTAAAACCTGCATTGACTGGCAAATCGTTACTGCCGTTGCTAACTAAAGGTACCTACGAACCAACTTTGACCTCACTAATTAAGGTGCTGTTTCAGAACCTACGAACGTTACCGATGAAGCCGTGTACGCGAGTCATACACTACACGAGGCCACAATGTACTACCCAATGCGCGCGGTGCGAACTCACCGATATAAATTAATACACAACTTAAACTACTACGCGCCTTTTCCTATCGACCAGGACTTCTACTTATCGCTCACATTTCAAGATATGCTAAATCGCACTCGCGCCCACCACCCATTAAACTGGTTCAAGACGCTGCAATCGTACTACATCAGACCGGAATGGGAGCTGTACGACTTGAAGATGGACGCCAGCGAGTTAAACAATTTAGCCGGTAAAAAGTCGTACAAGAAGATCCTACAGGAGTTACAGGTGAAACTCTCGAATTGGCAGAAAGTGACCAACGATCCTTGGTTGTGCGCTCCGCATTCCGTTCTTGAAAATGTAGGAGAGTTTAGAAGTAGCCCACAGTGTATGGGATTGGATAATTTGTATTAGGTGAAAAATCGCACTGCAATAAATCTCTTAACATTTGTCTTGCATATTGTTTGGCCTGATTAGAAGAAAATCTGTAACGGCTTAGGTATATTTACCCCACTTAAATAAAATTGAACGTCTACAGCAGTAGCAAAAACTCAATTTTTTATCCACGGCTAGCGCAGTAATAACAAATCTTCTTATATCCCTTACCTTGCGGACCTCTTTACTCCTTTCTCCGACATCGGAAAAATTTGGGACCCATGTGAAACTTCACGTTTTTTTAAAAGAGCGCTTCCTCTTAAAATCCTACATTAAAATTCTAATGCTCTGGTTTGATTGAACTCTGAAACTGAAATACGCATGACCTTTTTAACCTCACCAATAAATTGGGAGGTTATTGAAATCAATCCAAATTTCTCCCACTTTTCGCTATTTGAAACTCGCCCACCCGAAAAAGCGACTTCTCTGAACGCAACGGCCTCGACTAACGTACATGCATTTTCGTCTCTTGCTCGGCTTTAAACAGAACTAACGAAACTTTTAAACCAACCAAGAGATCATGGTATAACTGCGCTTTTTTACCCAATACGTTTCTTGTTATCGCTTTTTCGTTCACGTTCGCTATGGAGCGGTATATCCGTAAATGTTAATACAAGTTCTGAACCAAATTTGTGAAACATTAAAGAGGCCACCTGTTACAAATCTCAACTCTTTCTGCTATTTCATGCGGCGATAAAATCGCTATAATATACTGCATCAAACCTACATTAAAGACTAACATACTTAATTCACAAAAATATGCGAAAGCCTCGCCTCAATATTTAATAAGTTTAAATCTGACCGTCCAACTGGTGTAAAATAAGTTTACGTTACTCACAATTCGCAGTAGTTGACGCACAGGAGATGCAATTAGCAAACAATGCCCCACTCCTCAAAAATGCACCAACAAGTTGTTTCAATTGATCCTGAAACACGTTTATATATAACAGAGCAATATCTCAGACTTTTAGAAAAAAAAGATACAAAATCCTAGCCCTACCTATTACCCATGTAAGATAGAAAAATAGGTAAAAACTGCCAATTTTAGATCTTTTTACGTAGAATCCAGTGGCGTAGTAAAAAAATTTTTGGTCCACCACATCGGAGATTTGACCCAAAGTTATGCAACACTCTGTATATCATAACGGCAACAGTTTTTTTTTATTCAATCTCGTGATTACATCGATGTATCACACCTATTTTTTTGTTTTATTTTTTTTTAATTTTTTTTATTGCCTTTATTTTATAGTGGGCGGAGTGTTAGCAATTTGCTACTCTTCCCCCTCAACCCACTCTATACAATCACAGCCATGCCTTACCTGGGATCCGAATCCAGGACCCTCGTAGCCAAAGGTAAGTTTTAGCCATGAAAATCAATAACACTCTTATTTTTTGCTGTTTTTAAATAGTAGGCATGGATTCATGGATATTTTATTTATTTTTATTTTATCCATAGTAACCAAGGCAGCCGATACCAAACAATAAGAATGGCAGACGGTAGAAATATCTCATTTCAAAATTTTAAAAAATATGATATATACTTAATTATACAATAAAAAAATATAGGTTGTGACACATCAATGCAATTAGGAAAAAGAATGGAAACAATTGACGTTAAAATATGCAGAGTGCTGAATTTAAAAATACCAGTTTTGGGTCAAATCTCAGAAACGGTGGTCCAACAATTTTTTTACACCATTGGATTGTATGTAAAAATATCTAAATATAGGTACACCTTTAACCTTTTTTCTATCTTACATGGGTAGTAAGATATATGATAACATCTCAAAAAGTCAAACTTTTAGTTTTCACCCTGTATTTCAGAAACAAACGTAAAATCTGTTTCACAAAAAAGTGGTTACAAAACAGCCGAGTGGCTAGCTTTGGTTTTAAGTTAAAAAAAAACGAGTTATACAATAACATTTATTAAAATCTGTCAGTTAAATACATTTTTAACTACATAAATATATTAAGATAGATAAATACAATATTTTCCTGCTTTGGAAGCAATTAATAACAAAGTATTTTTGATAAACGTATCTACAATACACTGGTAAGACAAATCAATTGGCAATAAATAACAAGCACTTGAATAGATTGTAGACATTAGCATTATCGATGTTTTATTTATTGGAAATATTGGGGAAAGTTATTGAGCTTCGTGAACTAGTCCGTTAAAATTCGTTTGGCATATGTTGTGTTTGTGACTGCACTTGCATGTTACCTATGGTAACAGTGCACATGACTTGGTCCGATACATTTGTGTAGGTGTGTGTGTTTAGGCCGTTCACAAAACGGATCCAGTTATTGTGCAATCCTCATCTTGAACCATTCTATAAATAAGCTAACTGCTCCGCAATTACGTAATGCACTACTGTGTTCACTAACTTTTATATATTAATACTAGGATAATTGAACACTATAAACAAATCTAAGAAAGTAACAAAAACAACCATAATAACAACATTCTGTACAAATCAACGCATACATTAGGCAATTTTTAATTAATTTCAGTTTGCCCAACATATAGCAATATGTGTCTAATGGTTCCTGTTCCATTGCCTAATTTATCCTCGGGCACATTTTCCATAATTCACACCGCACAGTATTCTCAATGAAAGAAAAATATATTGTATCTATAACAGCAAAAGTTCGTGCAATGGTTGCTGATAATAATTATTGACTTGATCTAATGGCTTTGACAGGGCGGTCATTTTGGTTTGAAAACAAAAAATTTACTTCCAAAAATCTCCCTAATTTTCCACAGTACATGGTTTTGCAAATTTGTAGGTACCAATTCTTACATTATGCACTGTGAACACCCTGCAGGAACTCTAGCACAGCTGCCACTTTCTTGCACCTGGCACCTCTTTTTGGTACCATCTACACCCACAGGAATGCTTGAGAACTTTCATCAAATTTTAGATTTACTTTTGTTATCAACATTTAAATGGGCGTCCTGCAGAGTCCAAACTAAAATGGGAGTGTTAACACTATACACTTCCCACTTTACGGAGGACGGAAACACAATCAATGGTATTATGCCACTACGTTCTCACTGCAGATATTGAAATAAGTACACTTTTTTTTGCATAAATTATCACATTACACTTAAGAAAATTGGTTGGTCACAGTAAGACATAAGTGCGTGGACATTCCTTGTGCTTTTTATATGGTGTGCAAGTTGTTAAACAAATCAAGTAAATGACTCAAAACGTTAGTACAATTGTGCGAAAGTTTGAAATAGTTGAAGGATTAATTGTTAGATACGAACTACACGTACTAATACAAAAATCATACAATTTTACTTGCAGCTAACAAAATTCTTTGTCATCTCGGTTTGAGTGCGAAATTATTTTGAGGCGCTTTGTGATTCGATACTACCTTCTGTAATTTGCGTAGCAAAACTGTAGTGCTATTCGCCACTTTTTCCAATACTTTCATGTTCTCATACATTGCGTTCATCTTAAATAGACGCATGCGTTAGACGAATTAAAAAAACATGCCGTGCTTCGACTTACCTGGACTTTGTACTCTTCGATTCGTTGCTGCTTTTGATAGGTCGAATACAACATGTTTAGATAAATAAATAGAGTTATTGCAAACATGAAGCTACACGTTACAAACACCGGCCCTGACTGGCTTGCGCGATTTCGGATGCACAGCATTAGGAATATTTGGCAACATTCTGCAAACAGCGAAGAGCGGTAGGGATTAGTTAGAAAAAAAAAGAGACATACCTAAATACCAAATAATTCTATGGGCAAGTGATTCATAAATTGAAAAAGATAAAGGCGCACTTTTAAGTAAATTATGCAATTGTTTTTATGCTGCACAAAAACAGCTGATCGCTCATATGTGAAGTTAATCACAGTTGGCAGTGGATACGGTGACGCTCATTTGAAATGCGAAGACTTATCAACGTGTACACGCCCACCGCGCGAATCGGCAACGTTGAAACAAAATATGCCAAAGTAAAGCTACAGCTCCTATTATAGACCTGTGAATATAGAATGTTATTATCAAAGTCTGCTCTATCTGTGATAGATTGGCGTCGATTTCCTTAGCGTAAGCTACCGGCAGGACTACAGAGACATCACGTGCTCATTCCCTCGAGAAGTAGGATATGTGGCGCGTAGGTAGGCTCAAGAGTCTTCCATGTTCCAGGGTGTTACTGAAGAGATCCTGGTAGCGGTTGAGGATGACATCAAACTGCTGCTAGATCCACAATTTAAATATATACACAAATTTAAAGAAATGACTACCATTTCGGTACAACGTTTTGTGTCGCTCAACGCATAGACTTATAAAAATAAGCGGAATAAGCTCATACATCTATGAATATGAGATAGAACAGCTCTCATTTTATCTACTTTTTACCTTACATGCTGTAACGTGTTTTTCCATTGTTAACCCATGCCACTGATATTCAATGTCATTTGTCAATACCAAATTTTAGAAGAACCGTAATTAAGGCGCTTAAACGAAGAGGAAAGACAGTCTTGGAAAACTCTGTTTAAGTTTTAGAAAGCTTTCAGAGCCCACTAGTCCTTGAGGCTCTTTAGATTTTTTCTATGACTTTTGAGAGCTTTTCTGGAGTGAGAGTTCATTCTGAGTTACTGTCGACAGGTACTATGCGATCAAAAAAGAGTCACCTTTGCAATTTTTGTTTACATGGGAAATCATATTTAGCTTGAACTTCCAAAGGCGACTCGACGTGAATTCTTTTTTGAACACCCGATACAAAAAAGTTTCTTACAACATAGCAGCAGCCACTGCCACTGGCGATTATCGGTGGCTACGCTTGCGCACTGTTTACAATTCGCATACAAAACATGTTTAACCTCAAAAAATATTTATTATGGCATTTATAAGTAACTCAAAAATCTTTCCAGCGAACCACAAAACCATATTTGTATTAGATCACACGCCATACTTTGGAATATCCTGCGAAAGTCCCATCGAATTTGAATTTTTAAAGTCCCGGGCGCCCGGTTTCATACCGTTCAATCCGATCTCAAAGTCACTGTGGACATGCAGCGTGGAATCGGCAATAGAGTACTGTCGTATTGTGTGGGATTTATTTCCGCAGGGAAAATTGGTACGATTAAGCTTTAACGTAAATACCTACCACTCATCTTTTTCAACTTTAGATACGTTTCTTTGCGAGCGACACCGTTGCACATATTATGAATACATGGAGCCCCTCTCAACAGAATTTAAATCATGTAAGGCCTGCTTATCGTAACCTTCGTTAAGATAATCGTTTAGGTAATGAATGGCATGTCGTTAATGGGCGTACCTCCTCCTATAAGACAGACGCAACAATCTAAAGACTACTCTGTAGTGCACGGACTAAGGGCGGCGATTGAAGCGCTTGGCGAATGTACGGATTTGCAATTTGAGAAAAGAAAAGCCGACGTGAATGCCAAATTGATTAACAAGTGCAGAATTATATGTATCACATCTGCGAGAGATAACGACAGCATGAAAAGGTTGCAAGAAATATTCAACAACTGCTTGCACGCCCATAATAAAGCCGCACTTAATTCCGATACATATTTGCCAATCGACCATTGCCATTTAGTTATTATTCACACGTTTCCTGTTAATATCGAGTCACAAGTAACACAGCAACCCGCTAGAAATGTAAGCAATTTATTCTAGCAATTGTCAGTTTGACCGAGTGTTTTAGATATCGTCGCTTCTAACGACAGAAGTTTACCCGATAAAAGCACCGCAAATCTCAAACAAGTTGTCATCTTTGATACTGCAGCACTACGAATTGGCCAGTACGACTGTTACCGGTATACCGATGAAAGAGGAACAAAATGCCAGTTCGTCCGCCAACTATGATGTAGAGATTTTCCATTCGAAAGAGGCACACACTGCGATACTGAAAGGGAATACGGCCGATTCTTTAGCTATTCGGACTGTTAAAGAGGGGTTGGAATACGAAACGGTTGGTGGGGTAAAGAGTGACATTGAGGGGTAAACTGCAGGAACAAAATGTGTGCAATGTTAGTCCATTTATTCCACTAGATCTCTTAAAAATCTGGATAGGCTATTCGCAATTCAGATTAGCTGTGAGACCTCTGGTGGCAGCACTTTGTAATTACTATTGGTGGTATAACACCGACATTTTGTTAATTTACAATGGGTAATACTATAGTTTTTGCGGGTGTAAATGTAAATACACTTGCAAAAATTTCATTGCAATCAATGTAATTACACCTCAAAGAGCAAATATAATCTAAAACGCCAAATTTTATCAAGTTACTTTCAAGAATTTTAAATGTGATCAGTGCAATTATGCAACCAACAATAACGGTAATTAAACAAATCGTCGTCTAACGCATAATATTTCCCAAGTCTTGAATTGTGAACAGTGCAATTACACACAAACTAAAAATAGGAGATATATACGTCATTCTTTGACGCACTCGGCTTTGAATCACTGCTATCAGTGTAATTACGCTACAATTAAGCGTCGCCTATTAACACCACTGATCTAAATATTGAGGTCAGTGATTCACACAACCTTCGCAAACATTTAATTTGTGAACAGTGTGATTGCGCTACTCACGAGAAGCAAATCTTAAGTGGCATATTCACATTGAAGGATGTTACATGCACAACAAAATATTTTTTTAGCGGAAGCATAATTACTATTATAAATTTGATAAAAACTTAAATAATTAAAACGCATGAATTGCTGCGAAGAACTAATGAGGTGAATAAAAGAAAGACCAAATGTATTGCTGATGGCCAGTTCGGCTGAAAAACCCCGCCGGTCACGTGTTGTCTCGTTCGGCCAATCAGAGCGCACAGCGCCAGGGAGCCTTGCCACATTTGAACTTTCGTTATAAAATATGCAGAACTTCCGCACTTGCGGAAGCAGAAGTCTGCTGCATCACTATAGAATCTTTAATAAAGCGTGGAGGGAGAAGCAACGTACCTCTTTAATAATTTGGTAACTAACTTTTCCTTAAAAACAATTACATTGTACTGTTACTCGAGACTATGCACACTAAATTGTTCTATCAGATTATCCCTCGGATGACGCAATTTCTTATATTTCACATATTTAGGTGACATTAAAGTGGTGCACTCCTAGAGGTTGCGCCTCCTCAGAGCTACAAAACTGCACCAGCATGTACAGAATTACACCAGTCGAGGTTAATTCGCGTCCCTCCCTGTGTTTAATAAATTTCTTATTAAACGGCCGATCGGTTATGCTGGAGATGCCTCGTAAGGCGGGCGGTAAAATTACAAGTCACCTTCTAGCATCGCACGGTGGCGAGATCTTCATCCACACTTTGTGTACGGCCAGGTATTATTCGTAGAATTGACGATTCGGTGGAGCTAACCGAATTGTCAGGTCTGTTTTAGAGGATCCGCCGTCGATTTCGGAAGGATGCGGTGGACGCGTTACCGATTATCGTATCACCGATTTCGGTCTGTTAATACAGCAAAATCGACTGTTGCCCATTAAGAGTAACTACGTCGGCGGATTACCGAGCTCGATACCGAAGGTGAAGGCGCGCTTGGGGCGGCATACGAAATATTGGCCGCTGACGATTAGTTCAACTTTAATTTTTAATTTGAAAAATGTAAGTATCGTATAGCACCACGAAAATGGTTTAAGAAGCCCATTATGAGCAATTTTTCCGAGAACAGGTGGTATTTTGAAATTTTAAAATAGAATTATCTTTTTAGTTTTTCTTTTGAATGTTTCATAAAAGAAAATATGTTACCACGTCCTGAACATAACCATTTTGCTTGTCCCTGTATATATTCGCACTTGATACGTGCGGCACATGAACCGCCGAAGCTAGAATTGCACTGCATTTGCACATCCATTTTCGATCAGCAATTCATCGAACAACAATCGAAAATCAAGATGTTGTCAGTCATCAATAATAATGAACGTGCTTGTTAAAAAGCAACATGTTAATAATTCCTGTTTATATTCTTTCATCCCTCTCGTACAAAGGCATAGTAAGCAATTACATTTTATATACAGTGGATTTTACATTATAAATATCGAAGCTACTTCATTTGTACGCTCCATGCTTTAATATGAAAAACATACCATTGTAGACCGGGAACAGGTGTTCTGTGACCGGCATTCTCTCCTGGCAAACATTAGCTACTGTTTGACATAACGGAACTATTGGGAAACGTTTCACATTCTCGGCCCACTTTTCCAACAAACAGGGTACAACAGCGCAATTTCGAAAAATGATCTAATTTGTTTTTCCAAGATATCTCGCTCATTTTTAAAAAAAGGCAAACAAATTTGTTAATGAGTAGTGAAGTGTAGGATTCATTTTATAAATCAGAAGGCATGGCTTTAGTAAAATTGTAATTTGGTTTGCGTTTGGTTATTAATCAATTCAGAACCGATAAATTACATTACATACACTCATAGCATATGTACGCTAGAATGCCAGGATGTCAACTCAAAAAAACGCAGTAGCCATCCATATTATATCTAGGCAAGTTAGTAATAGAAGGAAAAAGGCGATATAAGGACTTCGGGCATGCGGGCGACATTCCCACATAAACGTTTCATTGTAGTATATACCGTTTCCATCACTGCTTTCATTTTCATCTTCCTGATGAACATATGTAACATAGGCACAAACTTGTTTACGGTTCCAATTTAATGGTCTGCACATAATTTCGATATAGGAAAACGTTTTCTTGATTCTCGTCCACAAATTTTTGACATTAGATAAAACTGACACAACCTTTGATCATTTCAGTTAGGTACTAAGAGCGTTTTGGAAACGACATGCAATGTGTATGTTGAGGGCCCAAGGATCGTTTTTGTTGCATTTATATGCTCGAAAACATTTTTTTTGTGTCTTAAGGTTTTTGAAAAATGATCCACAAAAACTAGAAGTAGTTCCTGGATCTAGCGCTCTTAGTAGAGACAGTGCAAAACGCATGCTCGCACTACTTTCTTATAGTTTTGCGTGGGTTTACTCTTTATTTTTTAGTACATCGATCCTCTACCTTCAATTATAACGAAAGAAAAAATCACAGACGAAGAAATGGTGCAATGCAAGCAAGTAATCTACAATTTAATAGCGTTAGAATCGAAACATGAACCTCTTCACTTAGCGAACATGGGTCAGCGTAGCAAAGGGCAAAAACGCGAGGAGCAATATAAAATAATGTGGAACGAATTGGAGACGTTACTGAAAAACAACTGCCACTCGGAAACGCACAAAATGGTCTACAACTGTCTCATCGAATGCCACAAATTTAACTCGGACGAGTCGGACAAGGTCGAATTGGACCAGGCGTTGCGCGAACTAGATCAAATGGGTATGTTAATTATTCCATCTAATTGTTCCGACTGTTAAGGTGTCTAATTCTAGCAAAATCTGACTCAGATGTACGAGCGTCCGTTATTCGAGCGACTACCGACTCGCCGATGTCTCCTCCTCCTTTGGCGAGCATCGCGTCGCCGATGGCGAGAAATAATCAAAATCGAGCTGGCGGCATTTACGCGACGAAACGGTCGTTGTACGATATCTTTATGGCGCAAGATAAAAGTAAGACTAGGCTCGACTTCGCGGGCCGCACAGGCGATAATGTGGCGAAATTGTATCCCAATTTAAAAATCGAAAATGATCGTGGCCCGAGGGAAATGGAAACGGAATGATGTATTTTCTAAATATAGTTTTACAGTACAAATGGCTCATTTCTTTCTTGGCTTCGCGCGGGTTTGTTACATGTGATCGAATTTTTCTCCTCGTCTCGCACGTATACGCCATAGAGGGTAACATTGTCCCTCCTGCTACGTTGAGAAACTAGCTCTGTATAACTCGCACAAATTATGTGTAGCAAGTGTCCCTCCACCTTTTGAGGGAGTGTTGGGGGAAAATGCAATCACCACATGCGATTTAAACAGTTCAATTGAATAAAATACAGAATTTTCTGCGAAAAGGGAATAACAAAATATATTACGCACACAACAAGGCCACAGATAAATATTTTATCTGTGACAAGGTGATACCAGGGAAACCTTCTTCTGGAGAAAAACCCCAGTATAGCTCACACAAATACATTAAATAGATCAACTACGGCAAGAGAAAATACACAAATTAAAAATCTCAAATTGTACGATAAAAATGAGGTAAGTATTGGTTGCCTAAATTTTGTTTAAATAATGGCGTAGTATTTTGATTTTATTTTATTGTTCATTTAAAAAGAGTAGTGACATTTGGAAATAATCTTTTATCATTTATATTTCCTGTTGTTGCGATAAGAATTTTGTTATCGCTGCGTAAGCTAATTAAGTTAGGTAAGCAGATGTTTCTCGCCGACGTAAAGAGAGCTGTTAGTGATTCGACGACGCAGCTAGGAAAAGCTAGACGGTATGAAAAGTTGAAGAGAAAGGAGAATTGTTTTAAATAGCAGAGGAACACGTGAATCGAAGCTTGTTTGGTGGTGGACGTTAATCGTTGCTTTTTGGTAGCCGCTTATTGTCTTGGTTGGAAATTTTGCCTTATTTAAGCGTGGATCTAATTGCAAGACGTCTAAATTGAGATTCAAGTGAAGTTCCTAAGTATCATCATTTGGTACTTGTGATTGTGCGTTATTTAAAGAGAATCGCAGTTACAACCGGATATTTGATTCATATTTCGTTAATTGTTTCAATCGATCGCTTGTTGCATGATATTGTACTCTGGTCCTGAGTGCCTATTTTGATTTTCAGTTTTATTGCTTTTAAAATTTGTAATGTAATTCTTTGGAATTGTGAAGGCGGTTAAGACTGCTGAGTTTCTCAATTTAATAATATTTAGGTTTTATCGAAATTTTTAGTTGTGGCGGATGCTGAACGTGGCCTGGAAAAATTATAATCATTACGTATAAAAATGTTACTACGTGCTTAATTGAGTTAGTTTGGACCAGTGCTTGTGGGTGGTTTAATGACCGCTTGCCATATCAGAGCCCTTATCTGTGCAAACGTGATATTACGGCAATATAGTTTAGTTGTATAACATCAAGGGCAAACCTAACCTAGTGGTCGCATACGTTTATCCCTCAGGAGATTCTGTTAAACCACACCTCCCAATAATAATCAGAAGATAGAGCACAATTTGAGAGAAACCACACCTGATTATAGAGTGCAGGGGTTGGAATTAAGCTATATGAAAGCTAATAGGGCCTTCCGCCAATGTCCCCGCGCGATTTAAGTACTATAGGGTCATTCCCGAAGACTATTGTGTGGCTGTACATTGCCTTGGTCTTAGACATGTGCTTATGCGGCAATTGTCTGATGGTGACCTATAGAACCGTACAGAGTTGCTATCACCAATGCACTTTTGGATTATGTCCATAGACTAATGCGCCTTGAGTGCACGGGTGCCATGTGGACCAACGCCACCCCTCGGTCTGCCTCCTTTTAATTGCCACGTGCAGGATCGCCCATCAGGCCTTGCGACTGCGAACAAAGGGAAGATTGAATAACAGATGGAGCGACTAGCGAGGTAGGCTCCTGGTAGGCAAACGATAACTGTCGAATTCTAGTAGAGGCAGTCAAGCGGCCGCGTATATACTGAATGGTAAAGTGAGCTACATTGTTCCTCAAGTTCCATAGGGAAGAGCTACCGTATATGCCAACTGATGAGAGACTCCATGTTGCAGGAATGATGGTTGCTTGCAGGTGTCCTCAAGCGTGGGTGACGCTTGGGGTGGACGACTTTAATCATGGCGGAAAGATGAATGAAGGTCTATGTGTGTGTGTACCTAAGTTCACTCTACGCTCCAGATTCTAGCCATCGCATGTAAATATAGTTAACTGCCAAATAAAATTTCACAAGGAAATGATCCTGTGTTCCGCAGAAGACCGCTAGATGGTGCCAGCTGTACGACAACAGCATTATATATCGATAAACTATTTGTTTGCAATGATAAAAGGGGCCACTACGTCATCGCTATTTCATAACCGTAAAGAGCAAGAGGTTGTGATATAAGATTTAAATCGACCAAGCAACATTGTCAACACATTTTATAGCATTGGTAAGTACCCACATGTACTCTCTAATCACACGTGTTCGACAATGCAAAACGCGACGGCGTCGATTGTTACGTTATGTATAAAATTAATGATATCTTTAAATTATAACTGCGCATGGTTTTTTTTCTGCTGTAAATGTCAGGGAATCTAAATACATTTTTTAAGTCAGGATTTTCTTCAACGTCTCTCATTTTTTTGAACATTAACAAAAATCGCCCGAATCCGATTGGGTAATATAAATTAGAGCCGTCCGGGGTTATTGACTGAAAAATAATGATTTTAGCAGGGCGTCGGAAAAAATACGAAAAAAAAGTTTCGGTTTGAATTTATTCATTCGGGGGAAATTTATATATATTAAGCGTATGCGCCGTTAGGTTTATGATAAAAGAATCGTAAGTAGCAACAAGTGGCGAATAATGTGGTTATTCTTGAAATCCCATAACAATAACGGGAATGCGTTCCACTTAGCAGACTATACGGCGCCTAAACCACTTGATAAAGAGAAATGCGACAAAAACTCCGGTCTTTAATAGGTCATAAACTTTCTAATGTTTTAGAAATTTTTCTCGAGCGCTAGTTTAGTGATTCATTCGTCTTTTTTTTTAAAATTAATCTCGAGTCGAGTACACTCATTATTCTTGGATAAACCGTTGGTAATCGACAAGGATCCCCTTTGGTATTGCGTAGTCAGTCTTTCAACAATGCTAACTTGATATACGTCACGCTGTCATGGTTAATGCAACAAAATATCGAGTGGGCGGGGCTTGTGCGTGTGACGTCAATATGTCGCCGCGTTTGAAGCACAACGGGGTCAACTCTGTACAGAAACTCTCATTGTTTTAATCCAAAACATGAAAAATTTCGTTAACGAAATTTAATCCATAAAGTTTCGAATTCGTTGAAAAAGCAAGTGGGTCGGATTAGATTCTGTTGAACGGCGAGCGATCGTTGAATTCTCAGGAAAACCGTCAAGTGTGCCATGACTTTCAACCAAGCTTACACAATACGAAAGGTTGACTCGCTCATTTACAGTTACGCTTTTAGCCTTTTTAATCCATTTGAAAACGTCGACCCAGCCGAAAGGCGACTTATTCCCTAAATTTCGACCTTTCATAACGAACGCCTGCAGGTGCTTGCCCTTTATTGTGTACACTCGACACCTGCTCACGGCGTACTTGAAACGTCAAGTTTAATTATAAAATTTCCCCAATGCCCCTATGCATCATTTAAATTCATGAACTTTTCTACTTCGACCCACACTGTATATATCACATTCTAAATACGTTTTATGATTCATTTTACGAGCGCGGAATAAATGCTAGGAAATCTTCAATTTCGAGTGAATGAGTGAACATAAACAACTCGTTTTATAACATGGTCACAACAGGTCTAAACGGACACGGATGATAATTTTGTAAATTATCAAGCGGCTCTTTAAAGGGGCAGAGCCCCGTTGAGTACACAGGAAATGTAAAAGCGAAGTTGCCAAATTGCGCGAGGGCTTTTTTTTTTGTTGAACCACAGCTGCGCCACAAGATTTTGGCTCCTCTCCTAAAGATTTTCCAAACCCGTTGCGTTGACCTCAAACCGGATTTCTAATCATATTTTGAAGCCGAAGGTTTTCGGAAATAAAATAGAAAAGTGGTTTACAGTTCCGCCTTGTCGAAAACGACCTAATTTACACACGGAGTTCTTTACGGAAATTACGATTCAAATGATATGGCAAAGTGGGTAGGTCTACAGACGAACGTCCGGTATATTAATTTCTACATGCTCGCGTTTTGTGATGCGACTCGCTCACGAATCGATGCCTTGCGCGTTTAATTTCACTGGTAAAATTCAAATAAGCTAATCGAATCCTTTGCATTGCGCAATTCTGAAAGCAGTGTTTTCGAAAAATAAAGGGCTGGAAGCAATTTTTATAGCACCAAGCATTTTTTTTAAACGAATCGGACGAAATTTCAGCAATTAAATATTAGCACAAACCATATTCCAAACGGTCAGATGCATTTTAGACAATCGGACGAGTGTGGCGGTTTTAAGGGCCCTCCCTGGTGACTCTTCAGGTGTGTATCTGGAACTTAAGTCAAAATGTAGAAGCGTATACAATTTGTAAAATTTTGGAAAATTTAAACAATCAGAAAAAGAAGATTTATGAAATTAGGAAAAAATAGAATTGTAAATTAATGAAAATTTCAAAAAATTTGGAAAAGTTAAAGAAATACCAAGATTTTGTATAATTAGGAAGAAAGAAAGAAAGATATTAAACAAATCAGAAGATCGAAACACATTAAAAAAGTCATAAATTTAGCAAATTCAAAAAGATAATTGAAAATGTATAAGAATATGGAATATATAAAAACAATGGGTGTATATAAATAGTAAAATTGAGAAAATTTGAAAAATATTAAACTTTAAAAAACAAATTCAGAAAAATTAAATACATTTTAAAAATCAGAAAATAATGTCGAGGAAGAGAATTGTAAATTAAAGAATAGTAAAAATTCCAAGAATTGAAAGTTAAGAAAATTCAGAAAAATTGTGAAAATTGAATTAAACTAAAATCAAGATAAATTCATGAAATTCTTGAAAAATTTATCAATTTATTTACAAAAATTCCTTTAAAAAAATAACGAAAAATTCACAAAATTTAATAATATGGAAAAACTTAAAAAACCAGGTAATTAAAAAGAATCAAGGAGATTTATACAAGTAGAAAATTTCGAAAAATTATAAAAAATGAAATAGAAAAAGATTTGAATTCGGAAATATGTCCAAAATCATATAAATACAAAATATTTCAACAAACTCCAGGACGTGTACACAAAAATTGAGCGTCGAAAGACAAAATTCGAAAAATTAAAACAACACAAAAAAAGAATTGCAACATTTAAGAAAAATTCTAAGAATTGAGAAATTTATAATATCGAAAAGCTACAAAAATCAAGAGAATTTAATCTTAATTTAAAAAAATTAAAACATTCCAACAAATATGAAATATTTCATATTTTTATTATGTATTTTTTTATTTCTGTGAAAAAATTTAAATATTCCAACAAATATGAAATATTTCAGAAATGCCAAAAATTATAAAATGCATATCGGACAATGTTAAAAATCGAAGAAAATTTGGAATAACATAAAAAGGTAAAAAACAAAGTGATGAAGAGAAATGCATGTTCGTAAAATTGAAAAAATCTGAAATTCTATAATTACAAAACTTGCGCCAACATTTGAAGAGAATTGAACATTCATTCAATTTTAAAAGAATTCAAACAACTTAAAAAAATTCGAAGATTTAAAAAGTATACAAATCAAAGAAATGGTATAAAGAGATTAAAAAAACTAAGAATTCGTAAGGTTTAAAAAATCCGTAGAAGACAAATTAAGAAAACGCAAAAATTAGGTAACTGAAACTCAAAAATTCAAATTCGGAAAAATTACTTAATTTGAGATTATTCGATAGGTTTAAGAAATACGAAAAATTAAAAAAATAATTGAAAATGAATACCTATCCATTCAAAAAAATGCAGCGCGTGTTCAAAAAAATTTTAATTTCTGTTATATCCGAGGTGGAATTTATAATAACATTGACGAATAAAAAATTCAGGAATTCAAAAAACACTTCATTTTAAAAATAATTGAAAATATATAGAAATTTAAGACAAAGTAAATAATTCTAGCAATTCATACGAAAATTTAAATTGGAACAACTGAAACCAGTATGTACTCAAGAATCCAATCTAAAAAACTTGAGGAAAGAAAAAAAAACAGAATCATTTCAAAAAATTACAACTAGCGTTTGTTATTTTCTCAGATTAGAAGAGGGTTTTTAAACAAGAAAATTTCACGGAAAGTAATTAAAAAAGTTATTCTAGATTGTTCTTTTCGTGGAGTTTTACAATTTTTCTAAATGTTTAATTCCCTTATGTTTGTGTGGGCCTTTTTTTTGCAATTTTATTTCAGTTTAATTTTTCGAAATTTTCCTGATTTTTTATTAATTTCCTTTTTTTGGACTGCAATTTTTTGATTCTTCGAATTTTTTTTAATGTTCCTAATTTTTAGTTGTTTTTCATTTTTGTGTATTTTCTTGCTAGAATTATAGCATTTTCTTAAATGCTTCGATCTTTACATTTTTTCGTGAATTTCATTTTTTTAAATCATTAATTCCAAATTTCTTAATGATTCGATTTTTTAAATTTTTCTCTCAAAAACTGGCACCAGTTTTTTTTTCTTTTCGTATTAAAATGTGTATGAACATTCCTCATATGCCAACTTTGAATTTTTGAGCGAGTTCGGAATGTTTAAAATTTTTCAAATGTGCCGCCGTATCTACACAAATTTTGTTAACATTCATTATTCATACTGTTAATCTTATAGGACACATTTATTTATTTTAAAAACCTACGTCGGTACGTGTTTGGGCAGGTGAGATAATATACCTACACCAAAATTTATTGTTGGAATGGAATTACAAAAACAGAACAATTCCATGGGCGCGTAGCGTTTTTCGAAAATTGAAATCGTTAATAATGCGGTTATAACAAATTTGACCGCAATGTGAAAGCTGAAGGTTAAAATACTAGAAAATGTGAATATGCGCTGAAGATCGTTCATTATCAAACAGCGGCGATCGTTCGTTACGTGGATATCAATCGCGTAGGGTAAATTATTGAAAAAAAATGAGCTATGGGAAAGTTTCCGATAACGCTATCGAAGCAGTGGGCAGCTCGAGTAATGCGATTAGGGGTGGCGGTTGTGGTGGTGTTGTCTTAACCGCACTCGGTAAATAAAGTAATTGAATGTTGAGCTTGAGGAGCGAACGAAATTTTACCTTTTTGCTGTTATTATCTTGCAGGAAGGGCGAGAGGAAAAATAACGTAGCGAGTACATCTGGCAGCGTTGCGGGGGAATGGGGAATGTCAGACGTTGTTAGGCTAAGCTAGGGGAAACATCGAGGCCACGGTAGTGCTGCCGCAAGGAGCGCAGACGGCAATCGAGCGTACTACCGTACAGCACGCCAGCGGAGCAGTGCCAGTCGCGATCAGTCATGGCCTCCGCAAAAGATACGGCTACGTTTTTTCAGCACGGTACTTCGTCGCAGTTCGAGCAAGTTTTAAAGCTTTACCCCCAAGCCTTAAAGCTCAAGTCAGAGCAGAAGACAAATAAGAAGCCCGAGGAACTAATCAAACTAGATAATTGGTAAGTATTTGAGTGTGTCATTGAACCCGCATTCATATGTGTCCGCTGACGGCCGCTGAATGAGTACACCCTCACGATATCTTAGCGGGCGGTCATTAAAATCACGCTTGTCACGTGGTAATCGATGACAATTGCACTCGCTCTCCCGATTTTCGTTTGTTTACCGGCCTTTTTCTAATCATAACTACGATATCGTCAATGGCTGTACTTCGTTTATCATCATGGCTACGTGAGTTTTCCCTTCAATTTCGAGCCCGTTGCAAAATTCATTTTCTAAAAACGCGTTTGGCCCTTTAATTGTTCATTAAACGCGCGCGTTATTGGAAAAACCTAACGTCGTTCGCGGAAAATTAATAAAACATCAAACTTATCGGGACTGCCTTTCAAAATGGTGCCTGTTCAAACAAAGCCAACTTTGGTTTGGGAAAGGCATTAATGTTTTATTATATTCGATATTTGGGGGTTGTTTTAAATGAAAACTGGGAAATGTTCAAATATTCGCGCATTCGATCTAGTGCTAAAAGTAATTGGCGGTTTGTCCTTTTATTGATATGAGGGAATTTTACACGCACGCCTCCTGATGCATTAAATGGATTCGATTTATTGCATAATCAATTAAGGGATCATTACTGTACAAAAAATCTGAGACAGCTTGTTCCACTATTCTCGGCGAGCCTAGCTTGGCCACCGGCCAATCTTTTTTTATAGGTAGCTTATTTACACACACCGATGTCTGTAGGTATCAAAACGAACTGCCGAAGAAAATCAAGAGTCGAGGCAAGGAGGCCCACATGATCCACGAGGAGCTCGTACAGACGATGAAATGGAAACAGATTAGGGGGAAATTTTATCCGCAACTTTCGTACCTCGTTAAAGTGAACACGCCGCGCGCAGTAATCCAGGAAACCAAGAAGGCCTTCAAGAAATTGCCCAATCTAGAGCAGGCGATTACTGCACTGTCGAACCTTAAAGGTGTTGGAACTACGATGGCATCAGGTGAGTTGGGCAATTTTTAATGCCGAGGTGTGAGGTATTCGCAACCGTGACCGTTGTGCAATTTTAGTGGTGACACAAATTTTTAAAAAAAGTGCACCTAGTCTTATATTGAACCCTGTGTCGTTCCACTTATGACTGGAAAAAATACATAATGCATCAAGAGGTCAAAAATATGAGGCAGAAAATGTCCAGGGATTCCCATACTGTGAATACTTTAGTAAATTTCCAAGTTTATGCCTGGATTTTTTCCCAATTATTCCCAGGCATTTCTAGGTATTCCGTGATTATTATAAGTATTCCTACATATTTAAACTGTATTACCATGTTATTTTTATTAAACGAACAGGAAAAGTAACTTTTAGCACAATTTGAGAAATGGTTACTTCAAAAATCTCTCTTGCAGTTAAAAAAACCATTGTACAGATCCAAAATTTGAGCTGCCTCATCACTGAAGACCTTATAAGGCTTATGAGATAGGGGGTCATTCAAGTTAAAGCAAGGTGTACCCAACAACATGGTGTTTCACAAATTGAAAATTTTGAATATTTCAGGGTACAAAAAAAATTTTTTTTTTTCAATTTTCTAAAAATCGATAAAAAAGACAAAACCTTTATCAATATAACAAAATGTTTAATTGACAATATCTTAGTTCTGACTAACCGCCTAAAAGAGGGTAGACGTATAGTATAGAATGTAATAACTAATAAGCAATGATAAATGTGGCAAAAAATAAAGTTGATGATGGCCGCGAGAAGAAAAAGCGTTTGATTACATTGTTACTTTTAGCATTTTGTATTGATGTGATATTTATTTTGCAATATCTCTATGAATACATCCAGGAAATAAGAAAATCTATTTCCCAAAATTGTTTTTTTTTTGCAAAATTATATTGTAAATTAAACATAAGAAAAAGGGAAAAATTAATAAATAACTAATAAATAAAAGAAGGAAATAAGTGTATTAAAACTAGGTTTTTACGTTACTGTCTAGCTAAAAAACAATTCATCATCAGGAATTTTTTTTAATACGATGGCCAACCGTAAACTAACGTTTTGAAATAAAAAATTAAGAAAGTATAAGAAAAAGCTTATTATATACAGGGTGAACATTTTCTTTATTTTAACTAAGGAAAAATGGATCTAGGTGTCTGGAGCGCAATTTTAAATTCAGCTAGCCGCTAGGGGGCATTTCTCTAATTTTGTTGATTTCCTTAAATCTCCCATGACTTTCTTATTATTAAAGATAATTGATTTTGGCAAAATCTTTCCTAGAGCACTTTTTTTAGACATAGGCATTAATAGATAGATTCATAATATGCATTCTGATATCGAATGTACAGTGTGTCCTATTTTGGTTGAGACTGCAGTGTTTTTCAGCTGTTAGATAGAGACTTGCGGTTTGCGCGACCCTGGGTCCCTTTTTTTTGTGAAACTTTACGTTACGTTTGATTCTAAGATACAGGCTGAAAACGAAAAATGTGACCTTTTGAGATTGTTAGCATATCTTACTACCCATGTAAGATGGAAAAAAGGTAAAAACTGTCCATTTTAGATATTTTTACATAGAATCCAGCCAGTGGAGTTGTAAACAAATTTTTTGGACCACCGTTTCCGAGATTTAGCCCGAAGTTGATATTTTTTAAATACAACATCCTGTATATCGTAACGTGATTTTTTTTCGCATTATTTTTCCTCATTACATTGATGTATCGGAATCTTTATTTTTTTTTAATTTTAGCCTTAAACCAAAAATAAAAACCTTATTTTTACGATTTTGAAATAGTAGGCCATGGATGGGTTTATGGAGATTTTGTTTCGTTTATTTTATCCATGGTAACTAAGGCAGTCGATACCAATAAATAAAAATGGCTGGAGGTCATTTCAAATTTCACATTTGAAAAATATGATGTATAATATACAGGGTAGTTATTACTATTAAAGATGAAATCCATGCTCTCAGTTCAATCCGTTTGATACATGGCATGAAATTAGTACGCTTCCATTTGACATTATTTCACATATAATGAGGTTTACAAAAAATTTTTTGATACGGGGTTTTTCAGTGCGACCGCCATCTTGAAAATTTTTTTTAATGGCCACATAGGCCATATGTATGATAGGTCATTAGGAAGCTTATACCTTGAACATTTATGGGGTTCAATTACAAATTTAGATTTAGATTGTATGAATTTTGCATGACCTTTTTTAATAGGACACCCTGCACTACTCTGAAAAACTATTACACTGGAGTGAGGAGGCCAGGAAACATCTCCGAATCTTGAGATTAAGTGACCCGGAAACAAGTTTCGCAACAGGGCCATTGACGCCCTGGCAGTGTGGGCGGTGGCCCCCATCTTGCTGTAGGTTCAGTCTACAGATTTGGCAAAAAAAGTGGGTTGATCATGTCTGTGTATCGTTGAAGTGACCGCAATCCCGTTCTCAAAAAAGAGGGACCCAAAGACTCGAGATCGCGCACCACGCGGATACTTTGCGGGGAGTGAAGGGGTCTCTCAGGAAGTTTCCTCGGATTTGTTTTTGCCCAGCAGCAGCAATTCTGCTGATTGACAAATCCATTGAGGTGAAAATGAGCCTCGTCACTTTTGAACAATAAATTTAGATACTTTTAAATTATTATTAACAGAACGTCAAAAAAGAAACAAAGAGCAGGCGTTTAATAAATGACAAAACAGAAATAGATCTTAATTTTGTGAAAAATGGCAACGGTTTTTCAAATTTTTCTGCATTATTTTCTAATTTAACACCATACATGATTAAAGTAGTAAGAAACAGAAAAAATAAACTTTCTAATGACGTGTCACATGATCTATGTTGCCATTTAAAAAAATTCAAGATGGCGGTCGCTTCCGTTCCATCTTTTATAGCGACCCTGTATATACATTTCGAACGTTTACTGTAGACATTAAAATTATTAGTTTCTTCAAAGATGATATAACTTCTAGTATTTTTTGTTTGAATTTTTGTATCTTTTTGCATAAAACAAAAACCTTTGTTATAGCATTTATGTAATTTTTTTTTAGTCTGCTTTCGATAACAATAACATATACAGGATGTCTCATGTAAAAACAAAAAGTAAAGGTCATTTCCTTTCCGACTAAACAGGAGTATAAAAAAAAGACATTACAATTATTGAAAGCAATTGCAAACTTTCCTATTTATGAAAGCATTTAAATGAAATTTGATACATAGCCTTTTGGAATAAAAGCAAATATAACGCCAGTTTCAAAATTTAGTTTTGCGCATGCGCAGTGCCAACTTTCTTATTTATGGAGGAATGTAAATGAAATTTGATACATAGCCACTGGAATAAAAGCCAATGTAGCGCCAGTTTCCAAATTTGGTTTTGTGCATGAAGTGCAGTGCCAATTTTCTTATTTATGGAAGCAATTAAAAGAAATTTCATACATATGCACTTTAAATAAAAGCAATACTAACACCAGGTTCAAAATTTGGTTTTGCACATGCTATAGCCATATCCACATTTTCTATATTTGTTTACACGTTTGTTAGTATTACATATTGATCATGATCATATACATATTTTTTTTTTCTTATGCAAAATCGTTGTTATTTTCGGACAAATTCCCAAAGGTTTAACTTCTACACTTAGATTACTTTTCATTGGAATTGATCTGAAATTTTGATAAAAGGCTCCTAATTTTTAGACGTTCAGTATAATGAAAACCAGGGTTCGAAGGATATATATCAAGTGATATATATCCGATATATATCGCGATATATATCACTTGATATATATCAGATATATTCAATAATAAACTGTATAGTATCGATCCGTTCAGCTGCCGCGTGAGCTTCGCCGATCGGGTACTCCCTTATTGCAGATCAGGTGAATCACCGGCGCAACGATTTGTTTAATGTTTTATTTGCTTTTTCAGTCTTTCCCTGACTGTTGTGTTGTGTGAATAAGAATAGTAATTTTTATTTAATTAATATGCCAAAACCAAAGCAGAGAGAGAGAGAGAGAGAGCATTTATTTCAACCACGAATGTGGTGTAACTGTCACACAATAACAACAAAAATAAAAAACACAATAAAGTACAATAAATAATATAAATATATCTATAAAAAAGAAATGTAAATAGGTGTATATATTAAAATTTATTTATTTATTTATTTTATTTTTTTTTTAATATGATTAGCATTTTTTGATATTCGTAAAGAAATCATCCAGTGTGTATAGCACCATTGATTGAAGAATTTTTCTAATTTGGTTTTTAAAAGGAGCCAACATTGTAATACATGTGCCGGAAGGACATTATAAAATCTCACCCCCATCTGTAGGTAGGACCAGTTATGCACCTTACTTTTTGATCTCATAGAAAAGTTATTTTTCGTTCCAGTTCGCATCCAGTTTGGCGATACTTTGAATGTATAATTAAAAAGGACAGTACTGACTTTTTTTATTGAATAAAAAGTTTTGGAAATGAAATATAGTCAAGGATTTATTTGATATATATCCGATATATATCTGATATATATCCGATATATATCATGTGATATGATATTTATATAAATATGATATTTTCGATCGCTAATGAAAACGTCATGGCTTGGATGAAAAAATAACGTCATGGTTCCATTTGAAAAAATCGATTTTCATTTTCAGTTTTCCACATTAAACTATACCTTTTTTATGAAGATACAATCAATATGTTCGTTCCGCATCAAACCTATATGTTGTTTGAATACAAAAAGAATTTTGTTATGATATGAAGTATGGGTTAAAGATATAATTTTTTTGTTCATTTTTGATTGAAAAAAAACTATACGTAGCCCTTTTACGCTATTGTAAAACAAATGACGATGTTGCGCGCTCTTAATGTTGATAGTCACTGTGTATGTGTGTCATTAAAAGATGGTCATTCATAAAATTTATATTCTTACAGCTCTACTGGCAGCAGCATGTCCGGAAAGTGCACCGTTTATGGCAGACGAATGTTTAATGGCGATACCAGAAATTGAAGGCATAGATTATACCACCAAGGAGTACCTGAAGTTTGTAAACCACATTAAAGCCGTAGTAGACAGATTAAAACGTGAGGATCACAAAATGTCGTGGTCGCCCCACAAAGTCGAATTGGCAATTTGGACCCATTACATAGTGACAAAATTGAAACCAGAATTGCTCTCTAGTAGGTTCTTCTCGTATTATTAATGTGCTCGTAATGACCTCCAATTTTCCTCAGGCGTCGGCATTGAAAATGGAAACTCGCTCGTCCACTCGAACGGCGATCTGTTGGACGCGACAACGTCCGATGAAAGCAATCAGGGTCCTATGAACGGCAAGTCGGCGGTCCTCGATGACGATACGACCACGTCGTTCACCGAAGACAGCATGGACAAGCCGAGCTCTCCGATTATGGCCAACGACGAGACGAACGACAGTATCGTGTCGGATTCGACTAACGATTCGAATGAGGGCGACTTAAAGAGATCGCACGACGACGATTCAAATTCAGACGAGAAACCGAGCAAGAAAAGTAGGGGTAATATAGGGAAAAAGTGACAAATGCGATCTTTAACGAAGCTTTTTTAACTGTATGAGTAAAAATAGGTATCGTCTCGTTTAATTAAAGTTTTTATTTCACTTTTGTCCGTTTTTTGGGTGCGCGTCCGTCATACTATGTACTTATTTCGCACGAAAATGCTGTATTACAGGGTGTTCAACCGAATGTTGTGTGTGTTACAAGGTTGTCTTCCCGGAGCTCGAGTCAAACACCTCCCCAGAACTCTTCCATATTGCTACTGATCTTAAACAAAGTCTTCTTTTCTCCCATTTTTCTCAAAGACCATCAGGACGTGCGAGTTTACGAACTGCCTGTAATTGGAAATCGTGGCACCCAAAAAACCGACCGCGTTAATTTCAATTTTTTATAATTTCGGAATGGTTAATTTTACAATCCAATCTCACAACCGTCGCCGTCAAGTTCATTCTTGTATTTTGATAAATGGGTATTTTCTTTTCGATCGGTTTACGAGTAACGGCCACTTTGTACGAAGCAGTAGGCCCTTTACACCTGCAAAATGTGAATTTGCCGATTTGTATAGGAAATTTTTTTTATATAAGAATCGCGCGCGAGGGGTGGATTATGAGACTGTAAAAAAAAACAAATCATACGAGCGTAATATTACCGACCACCTGCGAGCGGAACTATCCTTAGCTAATTTAGTATTCTAATGGAGTGCGTTGCGTCCGATACGTAACCTATGGGAGTGATTCTCGTTCTTGTTTAACTCATAGGTTTGCTATCGGATGCGTTAAACAATAAAGTGAATGCTTATTTATCAACTTACGTAGTTACCATTTCGTTTATCCTCCCATTTTATAGGTCTATAATTTAAATTATTATTTGTAAAAAAAATCGTCGTATTTTCGCATTGTCATTGGTTAGTTTTTACGTAGATTAATAATTTAACAAAGAAAAGTTATTTTGATACTGTCTTAAATCGCTAACATAATTTTCTTACTGTTGTAGAGTAGTTGAAAATACATATTAAGTAATTTATTTCATTCATTGTGTTAATATTCCTTAGTAGGCATTCGTTTTAAAATGCGCTATGATGGTACATTCCACTTAAATGTTTTTATGTTTCGTTTTTTTGTCTGAATTTTTACATTTGGAGAGGAATTTAGCATTTTGTGTTTATTTCTTGATAATACGCTAAACAAAAAATGGCATTGCATTCATTTGTGTGTGCAACTTCAAGTGTGAACATTCAAACTTTGAGGTTATAAAATTGTGCACGGACGGAGTACAAAAACTTAATCGACGATTTTATAACTTCGAAGGCAGATGCTCCATTATTATAAATATATTTATATATAGAAATACAACAAATAACTGAATGCCTTTACGAATAATATTGTAGTACGTATACACTTTTACAAAACAGATAGTTAGTCACTTTATTATTTAACATAGTGAGGTGTTAATTTTAATGCCGCGATTGTGAATGTCTCCCGTCGTACAGTTCTTATTACAAATATATATAATTAAATAAATGATTCATATTTTTGATTCCTGCTTCTCTATTACTACATGCCGCTTTTTTCGAATGGAGATGTTCATTATTGCTAATTATGTAATGTAAAAAATATCAGTTAGTAGACAAAATGAGTTTGAGGTTTTTGTAGGATATTTTCATAAATATAAATCTTTCACGGCTCTTTTTTAATAATGCTAGATTCTACAGGGTAATAAATTTTTTCTGTATAACTAAACAAGCGTTATCAGAATTTATTTAACAATAGTCGACAATTACAACATTATTGTATCAATCCCACAACGGTGGGAGGTTGCCACCACACCTTTTCCGTGTTCTCGTTTGAGATCGTCAATACCCCAACAACAACAGGTGCTGGTGAAGATTCTTGCCAAAGTGATTTTGCAGTGTCTGGCTGGTTTGCTGTTAGCCTACTCTGTAAATTGTATTAATAATAGCTGTGTTTCGAGTTCCTGCCGTTGATTATGGGTCTGATTGCTTTATCGTTTGAGGCATCGTTTTTTTCACATTTAGGTGCTTTCCAGGAGTTGCTCTTTAAATGGAGGTAGCGCTAGTAGATGTAGGTTCAGTTCAGAGGGTGGTGTTGCGCTTACACTGGTTTATTGCGGTTCTGGAACTTGCAACGGCATAGTTTGAAGGGTATCCTGAGACGCGCTCTGTATTTTTTAAAGTTTTAATCGTGCTAGAAAGAATATCCTAACTTCCCACCCGGCCCGGGGTCACAGGAGGGTGAGAGGTTTCACCCTGTATGTTCAACCTACAATGATGTACAACTTTTTGACGGCGCGACTTATTAGAAATGGAAAGCTGTATGCGTAACGTTGGTTACATTTGGCAGCTTGGTCTTAGCGGCGGGAAAGCTACGTTTGGTTTACGTTTTTTGTTTATTTGTGTCTTGAATACAACTTTTTATAATTTTCCGTGTTTTTCAAATTGACTTGATTTAACCTCAATGCAGAATCACGTGTTTGGCACCGTTAACTTTTATTTTGTTTGAAATCGCCTTTATTTTTGGTATCGATGTTTTCCAACAGTTGGTAACGTTTAGGCAGTGTTATTTTATTGCTATTTTTCTGCAAAAGCATGTGTTACTATAAAAAAAAGGTGTGCGTTCCAGGGCCCCATATTGAAATATCGGTAAGTTGTAACAATTGTTTCTATGTATAAGAATGAACAGTATTCTATCTTATTTCGTTTAGTTTACTGAAAAATCACGTTGAGGCATTTTTAAAGTATGTATTTAAGTGATTGCGTTTGAGGTAATTCCGGCCACCAGTGTGTAGGCAATACCGACATTGCCCCATATGGATAATTATGCTCAAATTTTCAGATAGGTACCGCGTGGGCTTATAAACGAACAACTACAAGAGCCTCTTGGACCTCCGATGCGCGGATCGTGATTAGTTAGAGGGATTTATTAAGGTGGGTTCATAGTTCTCCGTTCATACGTTTTCGTTTGTCCGTTAGCCAATCAGAAGACCGTAAACTTACAAATCTCACGTCGTCCGTTTACAACGGAAAAGTTGGTTGAAGTACGTTTCCGTTAAATTATGTTTGGTACATTAACAATGTTCGCATATTACGTTCTTCACGTTGATAATAGCAAACTTTCATACATTTCTACAACGTATTTGTTTCTACGTACTGAAGATTACAATGGGTAGGTACACATACAGTACAAAATGAAATTTAGGTTATGGTTATACCTTGTAAACGTACGATGTGGAAACTTGACTGTATCGAAAGCCAATTTGCTCAAACGTCATATCGAGGAGTCGATGAAAATAAAAATATTACTTTGAACTCTGTTCGTAACGGCCGTCTGAATTCAGAAGGGCGCTTTTCTGCCTTATCTGTAACAGATAAAAACACAAATAAAAAATTCACAGATTTCGCAATCCTTGCAACCATCGGAGACATTGGGAATGATATCCGTATAACGCAATATGTAAAACACAAATAACCCTTTCTCACCCGGGATCACTTGCTCCACTCGTTCGTGTCGCAAACGTACACTTTCTGAATAATAAGCCTCATAACATGCTCGTAATCTTATTAAAGGAGATAAGCGAGAATTTTAGATTGGAATTAACAAAACAATTGAGCACTATTAAATTAACCCACCGATCACGGTACAATTGTTACTTGATGCGACACTGCTGTCTTCTCTCCTTGAGCAAGAAACTGGTAACATACACCCATACACCAGACCCGTATCTAGGCGGTGGCGAGATGGGCCCCCGCCAAGGGCGCAACTACTGGGGGGCGCAAAATTGGCCATGAAAAAATTTCTTTTTACATTAGTGTATTAGGAAAAAAATTCAGGTTATTTAAACAAATGTTATTCCAGATTGTTAATACTGTACGTACTGTGACGGTGAATAGCTGGGTCGTTACAAAGTGATATTACCTTCATCTCTGCCCTTCCCCCCTTTTGCCTCCTTATGGTAATGTAATATATACAGTGTGTCCAATATAAGAAGGAAAAGCAAGTAAGTCAAATGATATTTTAAAAATTTGTAAATTCCGATCAGTTCCGAAAAAAAACGAAATTATTCATATTCGGTTTTATTTTTTACCGGCCCTGTTTGAAAAGATATCAAAAAACAAAAAAACACTTCCTCATAGGAACTTTTTAAGCTGTACAATTGGCGTCTTTCAGAAACCATCAACAACGATGTATGGCACAATAACATTCTTTATCACCTATATATCATTTAAAGCAGACGTGGGCAACCTACAGTCCGCTAACATAATTCATACTTAATACTTCATATGGCCCACAAGTTACATTTAAAATTACTTACTTATTGTTTTTTTTAAATGATTTTTACGAAAGCAAAAAATAGATCAAGACCAAAAAGAAATAGATAAATATTGATTTCTTTAAACATACAAATTCAAGTGTGGCCTTTGGCGCTTATGAACAATTTTATTTGGCCTCTTGGAAAAAAAGGTTGCCCGTTCCTGATTTAAAGGAACCATCAATGAATTATTTTGATATTTTGTCAACGCCTACTACAGTAAAATGTTAAAAATTATTTATTATTTAGCTCAGAAAAATGGCTTGTTACTAAATTTTTAACATTTTTGGTGTAGTAGGCGTTGACAAAATGTCAAAATAATTTGTTCTTCTAAATGGCAAATTGTACCATACATAATTGTATTCGTAATAAAAAATGCTACTCAATACATCATGTACTTATTTCCGGTCCATATAAAAATATGAAGTTGATGATGGTTTCTCAAAGACGAAACGTCGCAGCGAAAATCTTGTAAAATGGTGAGCTTAAAAAGTCACTTTCGGTTTTTTTAAATATCTTCGGAACTGATCGGAATTTCCGCATTTTTAAAACATCGTTTCCGATGTGTCCATGATGTTCATTCTTATCTTGGACACACTGTATTTTGTAATCTTTTCTCCATGTTTTAAAGAAGCGAAATTCTCGAATTAAAAAGTTCCAAACCTTGAACTTGAATTTTCGGAGAAGGACCTCCCGGTCCTTGCGTTTTTGTTGGGGGGTATTTAATACCCCCACGCGCAGGTTTGAAGTGCCACCAAGGGCGCGGTCATATCTAGTTACGGCCCTGCCATACACAAAACATAAGCATTTTCAATGCTAAAACAAAGAGCGATAGTGAATAGCGCGGCCCTTTCTTCTTTTGTTCTTTTTTCACTCTTCCTCTGTGCTTATATGCATTCTCTCGACACTATCGATGCTATACCTATTGCTTTTTGTCTTTGTGTTGTTAAAGTACTTGCCTTTATTTTTCTTTTTTTAATTATCTTCACATGCTAATGATCCGATGATGTCCTTATCTGTTCATGTGTATTTGCCCCTCTTATCCTCTCTTTTCTGTTAAGTCTAAAAGCAATGTTCCCTCTTTGTTGCATTCTTGATCTCTAAATGTATTCGCTTATCTGCCCTTTCCCATAGATACCCATTCTTATTCTCCTTTTCCCATGCCTTGCTTCTAATGCTTTCCAAACCTCTACAACATTCCATCGTTTCCTTAGTTTTTCATGTTCCTTTCAGAGTTGTTTGGACCCTTGCCAGAGCATTCTATGATCTGTGCAGGTCCATTTTTATTAGTTTTTGAACTTTTCTGACTTAATTGTGGGGCTTCCTATGCAACGTTAAATCTTTTTAGAAAAACGTCCATGAACGGCAAGTTAATTTTTTAGAAATCGCCTTAAAATTCGCTGGAAAATTTTACTAACGCTTACCAGAACAACTTTCCAAAGCCCTCAAAGAGACTTCTTTAATTAGAACAGTGTTTTTCATAGTTTACGTCAATAAACAAATAAATTTATAATAGGGACATGTTTACAGTAAAATGATTAAATATTGTAAAAACGTTTATTAACAATTCAGTACCACTAATTAAGTAGATACCACAAGTAACTAAGTCTACTTTTGTTTATCCTTGTCTTTTCGTCTGCTCATCAATAGCTGGAAACCGACCCCATACATTATCGCAGCGCTGATAAACCCGACGTAGTAACATGACGCATAATACCTGTGAATGTTTGGCAGAGAGAGCAAGACAAATGCCATTGACAAATAGGAAAAAGCTTGCATTTTTAAGAACCATATTATCCACTCCCATATTTTTAATGACTACGAACGACCTGTTAATTAAAAACTAAAAATCCACAACATCAACTTACCTTCCCCGAATTCCCCTTTAAAAATAATTTGATGTAAACGTCCTCGATGGCGAGATAAAACGCGGCCAAACCTATGCACACATAGTGACCTGTGTATACTCCGTGCCAATACGCTGATAATACCATTGTCGCAACGGTTCTCAGTTTTTTGTTCGGAAATCTTTTGTAAATATTAAAAGCGAACCAATATTGTATGCATATGTTCCAATTTTTTATACCATTTCTGAACGTCGTACAAAAATCGGATTCGTATGGGTTTATGTTGTGGATCGTTTCGAAGTCGTATTGTTCGGTTTTGCGACGGTCTGGATTACTCGCGCTGAAAATCGTCAGGTTAGAAAGCTACAAACGACAAGCTGAAGTAGGTACATCGCGTCCATTTCTTTGAGATTTTCAGTGGGGCCCTGTCCGGGTTTGGCCGCGCACAGCTGCGGATAAGCACCCAGTCCCGCCATCGTGCAGATGCATTCGGATAGTGTCATGGCGATGTACAGCCGCATTCTGAATATCAGAAACGTTGGCCATGTGTACCAAAGTCGGTATAACCAAGAGTGGTCCGTGTAAAACGCGTCCGATTGCGCGTACTGAAAACATTGCAATGTAACTAACGTGTACCAAAAAAAAGGTGAAACTTGGCAAGTTGCGGGGATAGTGTGCTGTTTATTTTGGACCATGCGTCGTTAGTTCAAAAAGCAAACAATTTTTTCAGTTTTTCAACCACGAAAACAAGTTTTAATATTCTTTATAATAGACTTGACTGGATTTGCATTTTGCACCTACCAACTTTTCTTCCGCTTCTGCAATAAGCCATTGAATGGACGGTGTATTATCTTTTTCAACCGAAATCATTTTATTTACAAACACGGTGATTTTTAAAATAAACGTCGCAATCATGATATCACGAATAAACGGCCCACTTAATTAGACATGTATTCGAGTATAACGTCAATATGATTTTATTTTATTTCCCTTATTTTTAAATTACATTGTAAGTATAATAAAACGTTCAAACTCGTTGTACATGCATTATGCACTTCTCTTTTAATAGTCTATTATTTAATTGGTTGGGTGTGCACTTGTCCCATATCAAGGGCGTTCAAAAATGGTAATTAGTTTTTCTAGAAAAAAACCTAACACCGTTTGGGACTCACAGACCGAAAACCCCACTAAATGCTATACTACTGCAAGGATCACACTACCTCATTGCACTGATGTCAGACACCAAAAAGTAGGAAGTACATGAGAGAGACACACATAGGAATCTTTTATGCCTTAAAATAATACCGCTTAATATCGCGTCGGTCCCTGAGACCGTAAGAGGGTACATTATTCTTTCACAAGTGCAGATTATGGATCGGCATGGGATATTTAGAAAAACGACAATAATGAATGCAGTTCTTGAGATGGACATATTATGCTACTCTGGTAGGGGTGGTACCATCAGAATTGGTGGTTTACTATCTGTGTTATACTATTCTAATAGCTTCTACCTCCTGATTTACTTACAGCAAGCGGCCAAAAATGTGTAGCTCCCAGAAATATTAGAACAAATAGTGGCACCAAAGCTAGTTTTTTCATCGTTTCTTCATTGCATGCTGCATAGTTTCCAAACGGTCGATTGAAAAAATCTTTAAAGGTACGAAATCGATAATATGGACCTACAAACAAACAGAAATTACGATTGAGATTGATCTGAAACTTTAGTGGTACTTCTGTTTGTTAAAATGCAGGACACAGTACTGCCCCCACTACTATAAAAATTGCATTCTGCTGGTGATCGAAATCGAAAAACTGGTCCTAGTTGTATTAAAAAGAAACTATCTGCATATCAAAAAGATCAAAATAACATGAGAGTTCTAATTCCCTCTGAAATTAAAAAAAAACTATTTTTTCCCTTATTAAGTAATCCTCCAAAATATTATCCGGGATATGCTATGCACATAGCATAGCAAACAGAATGTACTTTGAGAGTGCTGTCTACTCGAAATACAGGGGATACTGCAGTAGAACAGTTTATGACAGTAATGATGTACCTAACATTCTTAATTTAGAGATGAAAAATAGCAAACTTATAGGTTTTCCTGTCATTTCCATATAAACAATATTGTTTTCAGTTCTGAACTTCATTTTATTTTGTGCTCCGCGTCCCCTTTTTAACGAGATCATTTGTTTCAATTTATCTATCCGTGCCATATATTACAGTGATCACTTTCTACTCTTTCTGTGAAAGAGGGACTTGGACATACTCATTCAGAAAAATGTCAATTTAACACCTAAACTAATAAATTAATGTTTGAACCTGTTAATAAACCGATGTAATTGAATGTGTAATGAAAAACATCAAAAAATGTTGCATCGTCTTCTCCGCTTGACTCTTCAGGCGAACCCTTCTTTCTGTTCAAATAGGCAGTGTTCACCTCAAAACCCAAACCTGCTAATTTCAACGTCAAAATCATTTGTATCATGTTAGTGTGGGCCGGTGGATATGGTATTCCGAAGTAGATCGTAGTTCGAAAAAATAGCAAGTATAAAAACGAAAATCCGAAGCTTACCAAATGGCAATGGCTGAAAGTCACAGAATAGGTACCTTAATTTTAACACTACTTACTCGCTCACCTTTGCGGTACAAGTAAAATTATCGCGGCATTAATGAGAAAGGTACAAATCGAATGCCAAATGTGATATCCGGATACGGAGAAAATCATTAGGAGTCCCAGGGCACTTCCTATCCATTTTTTGCTTTCGACATCCTTAATCTCACGATATATTGCTCCAATTGCGATACAGAGCAGCAGGAGCACTATGTATATAATGTCATCGAAATCCATTGCGCGACTTGGCTTATTTTACATCTTTATAAATTGTAATTCTTTCGAAAAGGGCAAAGGTTGTTGTTTCTCCCATTGTAAACACTTGGGGAATAGGGCTTGGAAGTGAGGTTATGTTTTTGTTTATGTCCAGCCCCATGCAAGATGAGTGGAAATGCTAAGGACACGAAAGAAATTAAATCCTTCCAAGACAAATTGAAGCAATACTTCCGCACTAACAAGGGGAATCAGGGTGAGATTGGTCAAACTACCGATAATCTTCTAATTGGTCCAATTCGTAGGGCACAGATCGAGGCCGGATTTTACACTAACTGAAGACATCGAACGCTTGCTGAGCAGCGATTCCCCACCTGCAACGCGCATTCGGGCCATAAAAGAGTTGTGTGATGTCGTTGTGGCTAACAAACTTAAAGATGTGAGTCTCTCCCGTTTGCATTGTTTCCTAATCAATTTTTCGCACAGAAAGTCGTCGAGAAGCTTTGGTCGTGCCTGCAGGATTTGTTTTCGAAGGACCAACCGGAGGAGTTGCGGCACTTGGCCTTTCACTTCCTACAGTGTCTACTGAAGGGGCAAAATGAACGGCTGTCCCTAATGCGGGCGCATTTCTTTCGTGTCGTTAAAAACCACGACCATCCCGACGATATAATACAAAGATTTGAGCTGTTCCAGGCATTGACCAATTACGGCAAGGACGCGTGCTACTTCGAGGAGGAGGTTGCGCCGTTTCTACTGAAAATTCTACCCGAAATCACTAGCGCCGACTTAACTTTGGGTTACTTGAGCGTTATTACGACTTTTATTAAATTTAATGCCGCTTACATGGAGAATTCGATTTCTCAACTGATTTTGTAAGGGAATTTATTAATTATCGTACTGTGTCGTTACATGGGGACTTGTTACAGGCAAATTTCGGCGGTGTGCTTTTCTACTTCCAAAACGGAAGTTGTAATTGCATGCATCGAGGTTTTAGATACGATTTTGGCTTACAGTAACTTGCCCTCGGAAATTTTACCTCATTTCATAGCTATTTTGTGTAGGACTGTTAATGGGGAGGTCTATTGTCAGTTGAGCTGGCAGGTAAGTATCGCCTATTACACAATGAGAAAAATGAATGTAGTCTGCTGAGTGGAACCCATGTTACTGAGCTGCATGAGTGAACCCAATCTCTATTCTGCCATAGCATTATAGCTCAGTGGTAGAGCGTTGGGGTATAAATCCGGAGGTCGGGTGTTCGAACCTGGTTTGAGGTGAATTTTTCATCTGTGGCAAAGATGGGATTTTGTTTAGATCAGTTTCGAGCATTCTGCCGGCTACTCCGAATTAGGTTTTCCTGCAGTTTTCCTAATTCGTAAGGTAAATACCGGAGTAGTATAGAACACCTTAAGACTTTCTGCAGGGGCACCTCTAAAAAGCATTATGCGGGTCACTCTGTAATTGGGCGTAAGCCTGTTGAGGGCCTAGAACAAGAGGGACAATAAATAAATAAATAAATAATAGGACTGTTGAACCATGTACAAAAATTAGTTGCCTTGCATCTACTTTTTTAATCCGTCCGTCCTAGTCCTTAACTACTACAGTTTTCCATATATTTAGTTCGTTCTTTTTGAACTGGATAGCTTATAACTGTGTGGTACCATAGTGTAAGAATAGAATAGTGAAACAACCTTACGGAAAAAAAAGGTAACCGATTTGGACATCGAGATTTTTTAGTTCTGGACGCGACAATCTGGGGGCGCAGAAGTCGTGGATTTTAAAAGTAACCGATGTTACAAACTCTTAACAATAAATTGCACTTGGCGCTACACGAGAATAGATGGCGCGTTTTGCAAAACGAATTTACAGAAGGAATATACCTACTTTTATCTCATTTTTATGCGTAAGAAAAATAAAGAGGTAAATTAATCCATGCAAACGTCCCGACATTATTAATGCTCCTTTGTTATTACATTCTCGAGTACGTCAACTGAGTCATCACATTCTACTCACCTCGTTTAAATAACCTACCCTCGAACCTACCTTAATATTTCAAATGTTAGGTACCTATACTTAAATCGCATAAGCTCTCATATAAGTACTTATAGTAAAACTACGTTTAAAAGTTTTTCCCCCGTATATTTAAACGTTGAAAGTAAGCAATTAATAATTTATAGTTCTACACGTGGCAAAATCATCTAGATATGATATGTACTAGCATAGGTACTAGGCAGTCACGTTGTGGGAAATTCGCAGAATACAGAATGTAATTTAGGTACCTACTCATTACTTATTAGTGAAACAATAATACAGAATTTTTCTGAAGACGTGATGAACGCACGCAAAAAAAATTCATTCCAGTGTTATTTAATTTACAATGTGCGAACAATTTAATAGCTGTAGGCTCTTCTGAACTTGACAATTTTATTTCGAGTTATGGATCTGGATGCCTCCCACAAAGTTCAAACAAAACCTTAGAACGAGTTTTTTGAGGAGGGTCTTCTTTAGGCGGTTCTCATTGTGCCAGTGAACTTCTTCTGAATATCATCACTAATCCTACAGTCTTATTATTAAATCATTAAATTAGCTCCCCGAAAAATTAATACAAACAGAATTGCCAAATATGAAATCACATCTTACTCCAATATTACTTATACATAGCTCAATCTTATTATACGGGGTGGTGACTTGACGAAAGCACCATAGTAACTTCAATAGTAATTTTTTAATTTCCGATTATTGGCTTCCGTAGTTATTTTAGAAATAAAGTCTATTTAGGTTTCTTGTAGAGAAAAAAATTGCGAATCTATAAATACTATTGTTTTCTATTTTATAAATCCAGAAACAGTAAAAATTTAAAAATTAAAAACTGACGCGTTTATAAAGTCTGTAATGCCATGGAATTATGAAATCAAACAGAAGCGCCTGCATTTCCCATTCGCGCCATCAGTGAGCTTTGTTTGATCGCAAAACTACCATGGCACCACTGATTTCCTTTATAAAAAGCGCCAGTTTTTAGTTATCCAATTTCTTGGTTTTAAAGTTCAAAAAATTAAAAGCCATAGTATGCATGGATTCGTAATTTTTTTCTCTACAAAAACCCTAAATAGACTTTATCTCTAATTAGGGAAGCCAATAATCAGAAATGAAGAAATTACCATTGAATTTCCTATGGTGCGTTGTTCAAGTCACCATCTCGGTATATGCCTGCGATCCTGCACTCTGCTCAGAACAAAACTACCGAAAAAGTTCTTAAAATAGCCATTTTCCTATTTTAAAGATAGTTGCAAATCTTTATCACAAAAAACTTTAATGCCATTGAAGGGACACCCCACATTTTACACAGAACTTAAATTCTACGTGAAGAAATCCTAAGCAAAATGACATACCTAACGTAAACTGCACTTAAATGTAAATGCCTAAAATTGTTTTGATAGGCAATTTATAACAGGAAAACTAGTAGGGATTTAGTTGACATGTTATAATAAGAAAGCTTTATTGGCTCTAAACCTTACAATTAAAAGATTAAACGCCGCTTTTTCATCTTACCGTTGAGGGTGTATGAGGTACTGTTATTAGTAACAATAGAAGTTACTTTTGGAACTCAAAATAGGTAGATTTTTCTGGTGAAATGTTGAAGTTCCAACCGGAGTTCTTAATCATTAATAACCGTTCTGTAATGAGATTTTGTGATAAGAACAAAAAAAGAAAGATGCATTTTAGTATTTCAAGAACAAAATATTGGTGACCATTTTTAAAGTTTCGAGTATTTCCTAAAGAGTCATAAAAATTGTATAGCAACTTGTAAAAACAGATACTATTTATTTTTGATACCTACTGCATACTGAATTTTCTCCCGAAGAGTTGTAAAGGAGTTTAGACAGCGCCACACTGGTTATAAAGCCTACACCTTTAGCAACGGAGGAGGAGGATCAACCATATTCTAAATACCAAGTAAAATATTCATAGATATGATTACAGTTCCTGATTATCCCCCAGGAGTTCTGAAAGTTTTTCGAATATGGCGTTGAATATCACATTTCTTAAAGTTTTAAAAGCCACTTTATTAATAGCGTTTTAGATGAAATTTTCTGGGGCTAGCACAGATACCACCCGCACACCTCCGCATGCCCGTTATGCCCAAAAGCTTTTCAGTCCTTTCTTTCTTTCTTTCTTTCAGACATCATTGAGATTTTGTTTGATTCGGATTTCTGGTGTATTTCCGTAAAAAAAAAGTAGAGGTAGTTTTTTTATCCCAATTCAATACCTCCCTCACTAACGTGCGGGTGGTACTATACCTCCATAAGTATCATACGTGTAGCCTGAGCGTACGCGCTTGCTTTGACATGAGCTAACCAATTTGTCTGTTTAATGTTGACAAACTGTAGCCCTTAGTTAACTGTTTCCGAAAACGGAATTCTAAAATTCGCCCATGATTCCGAATTATGGCGCGGTAAAAAGGACGGACACAATAAAATAATAATAATAAATAAAGATGTTTATCATTGGGATCTACGAAACTATAGAAGGTATGACGATAGTCAATTTGAGGAAAAGTTGCACAAACCAGGTATTTATCATGCTTTAAAGAAAACCAGAAAATTCCTATTACTTCCGGTTCCAAAGATATGCCGGACAAACCCAAATTTCCCAATTTCGTTTTCATTTTTTTCTGATGTTATTTGAACAGATACAAACAAGTATAAATTGTGCACAACTCTTGTGCAGATAAAGCGCATTTTTTAAACCGAAATAGTTTTTGTTAACACTGGCAATGACAAAGTGTTTGTTATTTTTTTGTATCTATTCAAATGCCATCAGAAAAAAATAAAAACGAAATCGGGAAATTTCTGTTTTTCTGATATCGGAATTTTTTGGTTTTCTTTAAAGTATGGTGGTTAATTGCGCAACTTTTCCTTAATTAGACTATCTTCATACCTTCTATGGTTTGAATGGTTTCGGAAATCCCCATGATAGACATCCTTATCTTGGACACAGTGTATACGCTCATCTCATGCTCATCTCATTACATTTTTTTAAGAAGGTTTATTATCTGACATTAAAACACAATAATGATTATGAAATTTTTGAGTTTTCGTACCCTTTTTGTACGAATAATATTTCAGCACAGTTTTGAAGCAAAATTTGGAATTCTGATTAGAGTTTTGGGTCGATATGCAGAAGTTTTGCTCTAAAATGTATATTTATTAAGTAAACCATAAATCATAATAAATATTGAAAGCCCGTAT